>NC_139217.1:123573380-123773380 GCF_055691185.1 Crinia signifera
ATGCGATGCGACCGATGCGATTTACATTTTACCATGCATTTCTATGTAAAATCGCGGCCATCGCATCGGTCGCATCGCATGCCATTATAATGGCATGCGATGTACATGCGATGCCCGCGATGGGCGCCGTTCTAGGAAACAAGTACCCAAAATATCTTCCTTTTCTCTTTCGTCCATCCTGGTGACACAGCTAACCTTGGGATGCAGGAGGGTCCGCAGGAGCCAAGGCACATATGCTGAAAGTCTTTGGAAGCAGGCTCCTCCCTTCTGCATCCCATGAAGCTTCAGTTCAACTTCTAAAGCACACTAGGATACATAACTCAGTACAATGCCTGAACATCTTATATGCACAATCACATAACCATAACATGACACCACATGAACGGTACAACTTACTGAGCGTAAGGGAGGGATCACTGTGTCACCAGGATGGGCTCAGAGAGGGTTCAAACGGTAAGTTCTTACAAAAATCCCCTTATTCTTGTTGTCAGCGCCTTATGAGGGAATATACACCTATTATAGAGATGATGCACTGTGGTTACTATGCTGAAAGGCCTGCATAGAACCCAGTGCATTTTACAACTAGCCTGTAGAATGTCCTCTCTTTCTGCTGTCATGCCCCACAATGAGCAGAATGCTGTAGGTGAGCGGAATGTGTGTTGGCTCATTAGGTTAAAAGCAGCAAAACCATTTTAAAGGCCACTGTCAGGTGAGAGAATATATTTATCAGTGATCGCGGAAAAAAAATAGTGGGTCAGTGGGTCCCTGGGACCCCTCACCTACAAAAATCAGGGTCCCATCTGACCTTTTCTGGGTCCTAACGGAAAAACGTAGATTTGGGAGCCCCTTACTATGGCTATTGGTAAGGGGGGGGGGGGGGGAGTATCAATTGGCCCACTCACATAAAGCAATATGAACATATACTAGAAAAAAACAAAAATTGCAAACGGTTGGAACGTAAACTGCGATCTTGAGGTAATTGCAGTTTCTGTGTTCGTGCACTGGCACCTGCGCAGATCTCCAACCAGGTCTGGATCACGCCCCAAATGTGCAATAAAGTAAAAACACAACCACAACTTTCTTCTTGCTTTATGTTTAAAGCCTTTATACTGTATACATCATGACTTGCTTCTGTCTTTTGTTTATATGAATACAAGCTTGGAGATATAAAGGACTGGTTCGTTGGGCGTAGCAATGCACAAGGTATAGACTTAAACAGAAACTTCCCTGATTTGGATCGTATTGTGTACAGCAATGAGAAAGAAGGAGGAAACAACAATCACTTGCTGCTGAACATGAAGAAGTCAGTTGATGAAAACACCAAGGTACCAAGTTGCACGAACTTTGTTCTATAAAATGTGCTATTTGTGTTCTCATGATATTATGCAGTAAGTGAATTTACCAGTTGGATTATCATCAAGATCATAGGTATAAGGCCCCACAAATTCTGCAGCAAGGGACCAGAAAAATAGATGAATGTACAAATCATGTTGGAATAATTGTGTCAGAACAATGTATATATTTTCAGAGCAGATCCAATTATAAAGAACAAATCATATGCTTAAACACCCTAATCATATAATGATTAACACAGTGAGAGATAGAACAATCAGTGTACTATTATTTAGACACATGAAAAACAGATGTGAGAACAAGGTTCAGCAGGCCCTGCTCATGAGAGCTTACAACCAGATGGAGGGACATACAGTAGACATGATGAGCAATTTGCATGTGACAGCCGAGGAATACAATTAAGACCTAATTTGTTCCATACTTGTTAGATATCACTCATCCCAATGTACTGTGAGGGGTAAAGTTCTTAAGGTAACAGATGGAACCATTACTTTGTGTACATTGTGCTACAGCGCCACCTGGTCAGCCTAAAGACAAAGTCTCCTTCACACGCCACAGACATTAGATCACAGGTTCTCAAACTCGGTCCTCAGGACAGGGCCGGATTATAATGGGGGCACAAGGGGTCAGTGCCCCTGGGCCCCCCTCTAGCTAGGGTCCCCCTGTGGTTGGCATGTATTTTTTTTTTTAGCTAAAGGTTTTGTGCATGGGAGTGGGGTAGTGCTGCAGCTTCACCTATCTGCCAATGTGACAATGTTTAATGGTGCTGAGCATTGGGAGCCAAGTGTGCAGTGCATTACTGGGAGTTGACTAAGTCCCATGACACTTTGCACCAGAGGGCAGAGGCTGAGACGTTTGTGCTGAGCTCTGATTGGTGGAGCTCATTACATGCTTCTCAGGCCCATGGATAACAGCAGCAGCAGCAGCCTAGTCATGGGAGGGTTTTTAATCAGAGGCAGCGCTGGGACTGTGAGGTCTCCTACAGAGTAAAGTGCAGAGGGACAAACACAGGCTTTTCATGTGGTATGTATGTATGTATATATATATATATATATATATATATATATATATATATATATATCCCCTGAAGTTACCCATTGACCAAGTTTATACTGCCTTTACTCTGTGTTTTGACAGTGGAATACTGTATTCCGCCATGCAGTTTGCGGCCAGTAATGACAAGTGCAAGGGGGCCCCCCTGTCTAAAGTGCCCCTCACAGAGGGGCAGATTTATTAAGCTCAGTGAAGTGATAAAGTATCTGTTTTTTATCACCGTCCAATCAGCTGCTAACTGTGAAGTTACAGGCTTGGTTTGAAAAATTACAGGTAGGAGCTGATTGGCCGGTGATAAAAATCAGACACTTTATCACTTCACCGAGCTTAATAAATCTACCCTTGAATCACAAGTGATATAATTAGCTCCACCTGTGGATATTTTAAAATATGTCAATGAGTAATGAATGCACCTGCCAGGTGACCTGGAAAACGTGAACTGTGTGGGGTCCTGAGAACTTATATATCTATCTAATATCGCCCTATAGTTAAGGGGTGTTTTACATTTAGCTTGTGGTAATAAATCCTAGGGTTTTACTTATTACATGTCTATTTCCATTGTTTTGTATCAACTTATAGCTATGAAAATCAGTTTCAGTCTTTGACTGTAATGTTCATTATCTAATTTTACTTGAAGATTACCTTTAAATATTTGAGTCAGTTTTACATTAGCCCTTGTACATTTTCATTTCTCTCTGTGGAAGTCATACACACAGATCTTGGTGCTTATCTTATATGGATATTTGCAGAAAGGCTGAGTCACCAAAACTATGGAGGAAAAAACTATCAGATTTCACGTTTCTCTGCATCTTTTCTTATGTTTTTAATTTATGATGACATTTCAGTAAGAATGGTAATGATTTTGATGGATGAAAAATAAATGTACATTTATGCTCCTATCTGACATGATACTAGACCTACTGTACAATCCACTGCAGATAAAAATATACACAGTATCATTCCTAATCTTTGTACACAGTATAAATAGTATATAAATAGAACATCTTTCTATATATATGTAGAAGGACTCAGTTTTACTTTTCCTGAGCACTTAAGGGGTTTTCACACATTCTACCACTGTTGTTCCTTATGTTCCTAAATAAAAAAACATTTTTACAGTTTTACTTGTAAAATCCTGCTTGATTATGCATCATTTATGTTAGGGTACATTTGTTTGTTAGTTATTGTACTACACCACGGGTGTCAAACACCAGGCCCGCGGGCCAAATCCGGCCCGCCAGACCTCGTCATGTGGCCCGCACGAGGAGATAGCACGCAGGGCAGTGTGTCCCAGCTCCTGCCTAGGCCACCTCCTCTCACCCACCCCACCGCGGCCGCCTTACCTGTTCCTCCACTGTCGGCGGCCATGTTCCTGTAGGCACATATGTATGCGGCTACAGAAACATGGCCGCCGGCCTCCACGGCTACGTGGAGGAGGGCCCAGCCGCCTGTTCCCTCTGATGCCCGGCAGTGACAGACACTGGGTGGGGACGTCATGACGACGATGACGCCGGCCGCCCATGCGTCTGTAGAGAAGTACGAGCAGGCAGGGAAGCTGGACCGGGAGTCGGGGACAGTGTCGCCGCAGCAAGCAGTGAAGAAAAGCTGGAAGCTGCAGCAGCTGCAGGACAAACGGAGAAACACTAAGTGAGGATGAGGATCACACTCACAATAAAAAAAAATATATATATCTGCTGTTTCCTGAGGTGTCCCCGTGTATAATAATAATAATGCCATGACACCACAGGCTGCTCCTCCTGTATAATCATTTATGTGTCATGGCATTACTTTTATTATATTATACAGGGGGAGCAGTCTGTGGTGTCATGGCATTATTATTATACAGGGGGAGCAGCCTGTGGTGTCATGGCATTCATTTTATATTATACAGGGGGAGCAGCCTGTGGTGTCATGGCATTATAATTATACAGGGGGACCTACAGATAAAACCGGCCCTTTGAGGGTGACCAAACTGCTGATGCGGCCCCCGATGAATTTGTGTTTGACACCCCTGTAAAGGGGATGTGATCATTTGTGTCTAGGTCGACAGTTAAAAGGTCAACCACTATTTGTTGACAGTCAAAAGGTTGACACATTAAAAAGGTCAACATGCATTATGTTGACGCAATCAAAAGGTCAACACAAGCAAAAGACTGATATGAAAAGGTCGACATGAATTTTTCTCCATTTTTTTTTCAAAAAAGGATTTGTCTATCCCAGTGGACATAGCGAAAAAATGTAATAGTGTGCAGTCAGGCACCCCGTGAACCATTCGAGGGAGCGCGGTACACTTATACGGTGTCAACATAGACACAAAAAATGTGAAAAACTCATGTCAACATTTTTTATGTCGACCTTTTGCTGGTGAGGACCCTTTGACCATGTCGACCTTTTGCATGTGTTCACATTTTGCCTGCTAATTACAGGTATGCTCTAGATTGGGTTGGAGACACATCCGACTATGTAAATTTAGGCCTAGAACAATCCTTTTTACAAGTAGACTTGGCAACCTTCCTACACCAATGACGTACTGCCCTACCACTGCAAATCCTTTGATATACACCCTATGCTTGGTGTGGCAACTATTAAGAAGGCCTTAATAAAAAGAACCTCTTGGTTTCAGCCCCTACTTAACAATACTAGTTTTCAGGAGGGTGAGAACAATACAATTATTCCTAACTGGCACCAGCAGAGACTTACATTTATATACCAATTTTTGGATTGTGATTGCTCTGTAATGCTTACTCTATCACAATTGAAAGATAAATATCCAGATTTAAGTTTGCCATACTTTGCATACTTTCATGTAAGAAGCTCTATAATGCAGACTTTGCCTCAATTGAAAATGACAGATAATGCTTTTCCGTTAGATAATATGATATGTACACAACAAGGTTATCCTTACTCCACTTCATTAATATATGTTCATACTAGGCGCAAGCTAGATTTGTCTAAGCTCACCACTGGTTTGGCCAAATGGCAAGATACCTTTTAAGGGACAACCTTACAAACTGTAATGTGATGGTGCACTAAGCTAAATAAGCAACTTGTTTCTTCCTCGAATTCAGAAATGCACTGCAACATACTACATAGAGCCTATTGCACCCCTAAACTCCAATGCCTCACTGGCAGTGGTGTAGCTAGGTGCCACGGCGCCCGGAGCAAGGGCATGTTTTGCGCCCCCCAATTTGTAGTAGGTGAGGCTCCTGCGCAGTGAAAAGTGGGCATGGCCCAACATTATACTACACACCGTAATGCTCATTGCACATTTTAGCAAACTATGTAATACCAATTACACATAAAGCCACAGCCATAACGCCAATTACACATAAGACCACACATGATGCCCATGGCATACTATAGAACACACCGTAATGCTCGTCACATACTAACACACCGTAATGCCCATCGCATACTAACACACTGCAATGCCCATCGCATACTAACACACTGCAATGCCCATTGCATACTAACACACTGCAATGCCCATTGCATACTATTTAACAAACCGTAATGCCCATTACAAATTTAACACATAAGTGCCACTTACCTACATGCTCGATGCCAAGGGCTTCATGCTCAATGCCAAGGGGGACTGAAATTGCTCGTTGCCAAGGGGGACTGAAATTGCTCGCAGGGAGGGTAGGTGTGAGTAATTGATAGTGGAGGGGAGAGTGGGAGTGATAGTGCAGAGCAGCGAGGGTGGGAGTGATAGTGCAGAGCAGGGAGGGAGGGTTGGAGTGATAGTGCAGAGCAGGGTGGGTGGGTGGGATAGTGCAGAGCAGGGTGGGTGGGTGGGATAGTGCAGAGAAGGGTGGTTGGGTGGGATAGTGCAGAGGTGGGTGGGATAGTGCAGAGCAGGGTGGGTGGGTCGGATAGTGCAGAGGTGGGTGGGTGGGTCGGATAGTGCAGAGCAGGGTGGGTTGGTGGATGGGATAGTGCAGAGCAGGGTGGGTGGGTCGGATAGTGCAGAGCAGGGTGTGTGTGTGTCATAGTGCAGAGCAGGGTGGGTGGGTGACATAGTGCAGAGCAGGGTGGGTGGGTGACATAGTGCAGAGAAGGGAGTAGTATGGAGTCCCCCAAGCTGTCAGGGTACAGTGTGCGCCCCCACAGCCGGCAAAGCAGCGGTGCAATCCGCCTGCCCGCTCCCGAGTCCCGGCTCCCCACTGTGTTTGGCGAGATGTGCAAGTGCACGGTGCTGCTATTTAAAAGTCACATCTCCCGCTGGACCGCGCTAGCCAATAGGCGCTTGCGGTCCAGCAGCCACCAGTTGTTTGGCTGCTGGACCGCAAGCGCCTATTGGCTAGCGCGGTCCAGCGGGAGATGTGATTTTTAAATAGCAGCGCCACCGTGCCACCGTGCACATCTCGCTGAACACGGCGGGGGAGCTTGCGGGAGAGCCGGCGGGGGAGCCGGAGGGGAGGGGGAGATTTGAGCGGGCGGGATAGAAGTGGCAGCAGCGGGCGAGATGGCTCCGGCGCCAAGATAGCTTCCTGCGCCTGGAGCTTGTGCTCCACCGACACCGTCCTCGCTACGCCTCTGCTCTCTGGGGTATCTGATAATTTGATATATAAGTGCTCAGCTCCAGATGCAGGTATTCTACATTATTTATGGAATTGCCAAACAATAGAATTATTCTGGAAAGCTGTACAAACATATATTAATACTGATTTGGGTATATCTTTTACGATAACCATGTCAGCATTTCCCATGTCGACCTAACACTTGTCGACCAACTTGCTGTTGACCAAACGATCCCCTCTGGATAATTATACTCCTCAAAATTGCATAGTATCTCATAATGTTAAATTATTGTTGACCTGCATTGCTACGGCTTCAAAGAAAGCCATTTTGTCCCAGTGGACACACAAAGATATTATACCTTTATGTCTCATGTTGCCCCGATTTGTCCTCTTTATACTAAATGGATGGGGCAGACCGTTTGATGGATATGGAGGATAGATCAAAAAAAGTTGTTCTCTATTTGGCTACCTTATTTAATAATGTTGTCATCTTCCACAAAAGACTATGGACCTTATTCTAATTCGTGTTCGCACAGAGGACCGATGTATTGCGTCTGTGCACTTAGCAATTCGGCCGGGGGGGGGGGGGGGGGCAGCAGGGTGCACAGCTCTTGGGAACTGTCAGTGTTTCATGGGCATTCACAATTCACATGAAAATGCTGGTAATCTGCCAGTGATGTGGGTACAGGGCGCGGGCAGCTGACATCAGCGGATGTCAGCTGCCTGCCTGCCTCCCGCACAGGGCACTTGCAGATCAGAGATACCATAGAGGTATCACTGTGTTGATGACCACCGAATGGTTTCTCCCTGGCTGTGAATGGATGATTATGCAAATTATCCATTCACAGCCATGCAGGAGAGCGTCCTGTGCGAGGGGGGGTTGGCCGGCATTTGGTCCACACGCAATGCTGCAGTATTGCGCGTGGACCAGAATAAGGTTCTAGGTTCACAAAACAATTAGACTCACTTCTACTTTAGGTCTCACTGTTTTGATTTTTGTGCCATTCGTGGGTTTAATTTTGATTTCAATGTGACTACTGTTCTCATTTATTCTTGATATTTTGTCATATATATCACTTGCCTGTATGTGTTTATTATTTGCATTGATATTATTTATATTACTGTATTGTATACTATAAATAATGTAACTAGAATCTTGTATATTTCAGCTTGCCCCTGAGACCAGAGCAATAGTTCACTGGATTATAGATATTCCGTTTGTTCTTTCCGCTAATCTGCATGGAGGTGATCTTGTTGCCAATTATCCTTATGACAAAACTCGCAGTGGTATGTATTTTGTATCATCATTTGTTGATCGGTGTACAATAATGTACAGGAATAGCACTGCTGTGATTCTGGACATATGTCATAAACTTGCTTTTCTAAAAAATACATTTCAGCATTTGCAAAAAAAATGTTGTCAAATAATTGTGCATTTGTGTAACACTACTACAGGCAGATGCTCTTAACAATTGTGTTTGCAATATCTAACAATCTATGTCTATGAAGTACCATTAATCCTAAAAGAGCTGGTTACTATAACTTGTCATTAAATGCATTTAGGGTGTGTTCTTTTCGTAATACACTCTAGAAACAGATAAAAGGCATAACTAATCTGCTTAGAATACATTCTGGTACACATACTGTATAGAAAACTAGATAATGAATGTAAATGTTGGACTGGTTTCTGTGAGTTAAGGTCCATACGCACTGGGTGATTTTGCCCGGCGTGTATGCTGACCAATGATAGGGAAAAATTGCTGGGCCAAAAAACGCTCACTGCATACACACTGATAACCTTTTGACCGATTTAGCAATTTGTTTACCTGGGGGTGGACGACTTGGCAGGATACTATGGAAAGCCGTCCACCCTATTGCTCACACAGGCCGGGCCAGTGATGATGTGGGAGCGCGCATCAGTGCTCACCGCCCATCGCTGCCCCACACACACACTGAAAGCAGCTCAAATGAGTAAACTGGGCTGCTTGCAGCTCAAAGTCGCCCAGTGGGTATGGGCCTTTATTCTACAGTGATTCTACCGTTGCAGTTCATTAATGTATAACTAAACAGATCACTTCTAAGTAATTGTAATAATGCAATAAAACAAAATAACGTTAGTACTGAACATAGTTTTATCTGTAATAATAAATCGCCCTCTGCTGGCTATTTATAAGATATACAGTATGCTCCCTAGACATACAGTAGGAAAAATCAGCACAATTGCACAGGAGTGAATGTAGACTTGCATTCATTTTGGGTTTCATATACACTCAGATGTGCATAGAAAAAAATGCATATGCAGCACTGTACACATCTTGAGATTTGCTTGACTCTATATCTGTATGTGCAACTGGTTTGCTATAAGTTATGATCATCAGTGTGCAAAAATATCATTCCTATACTAGGTGCAAAAGATATACCTCCAAAAAAGACTTATTAGATGTAATCAAAATGTATCTGTGATTGAAATTTAGCGACTGAAGCATCATATACATAAGCATGTCTGTGCCTGTGTTATTAACCACTTGAGTGGTATGGCCGGAAATTTTCCAGGCTCAGCCGCACTGCCACAGCGGGCTATCCCGGAAATTTTCTGGGCATGCCACTAATATCAAGGTGTGCGCCAATGGTGCCTGCACCTGTGCACCACTGGCACATCACCTGTCCGGGCACCCCCCACCTGCCGCTCACCGTTCTGCTTCGTACTCCGGAGCTCCCCTTCTGCTGCCCCCGCCGCCATTATTTGCAGGGAGCAGGCGGTAGGCTTGGGGATGTTTGGGACGGCTTGAGGGGACTTGGGAGCGTTCAGGAGTTCAGGCGCCCGAGTCCTCCCGAGTCGCCCCGAACATCCCCAAGCCTGCCGTATGTAGTCACTGCTGTTAATGACAGCTGGGGTAGTGGCAGAGGAGCTCCGGCATACAAATGCCGGAGCAGAGGTGAGGGGGGTGCCCAGACACTAGGCTACACTCTGTCGTGGGTTTTGCTGGGGCAGGACAAACCTGCCCTTTTAGGCTAATGCAGGGAGCCCGCTGAATTTAGCTGCGAGCCTCGCTGTTTTAGCGGCCACACATGCCGTTTCCCCCTTGCTCCAAAAATCTAGCGAGGGGGAAACGGCGTGTGCAGGGGGTCAGTGGAATACTGACACTGCGAGCTGTGACAGCATGCAGTCAGCACTGCTCGCTGTCACAGCTCGCAGAAAGCATTGAATACACCCCAATGAGAAGCAGCTGCTGACCATCTTCCTCAATATAAGTTGTCATTTTGCACTTAGGGTTGAGAAACTGTAAGTGACCCACCTCCTGACTGGTGCATATGAGTCTATGTTGTGAACCAGATTCCCATTTCCCTTACAAGCTTAACCCTTTGAGTGCCAACGCTGCTGTGAGTGATCTTCCAAATATCCTCTAAAAATGCCAACGTCGCATTTACTATAAATAAATACAAACGCAGCCAAGTCAATTAATTGAAGTTTAGTTAAATATTGCACCCAAAAAAAGAACAGTCGCTGTGAGCGGCACTGGCATTTCTAATGGATATTTTGAGGGTCTCTCACAGTAACGTTGGCAATAAAAGGGTTAATAAAAAGGTTTGCTTTTCAATTTTTACACCTGTTTTGACAAAGTCCCTTGGCACAAAAAGGGTTAAAGAGGGATAGGGGGTTAACCAGTGACTTGCCGTCATTCACTGAAACAATATCCCAGATCAGTGACATGGATTTTTAGGTATGCGATTGTGAAAACACAGATTTCACTGAACCTGTGTGTTTTTGGGAGAGAACGTCAATAAAAATCAATGTAAAAATGTGTGTTTTTTTTTGTTACTAATTGGATAGCCCCCATAGGCCTAAAATACAACTGACTACATAGCTTAAGAGTTTTTGGTGAACAAGAAGCAGTCTGCACAATAAAAGTCTCTTATTTACAAGTCCTCTTAAGCAGCATTATACATACAATATATATTTTTTCGGATGAGCAGTTTAGCAGTACATTCATATTTTTATTAAATAAAAATAGAATATATGGGTGGAATTTTATTTCCGTATTTAAACATGTAGTATAAAGCCATGGCCAAAAGTTTTGAGAATGACACAAATAATAATTTTCACAAACTCTGCTGCCTCAGTTTTTCTGATGACAATTTGCAAATGCTGCTGAATGTCTTGAAGAGTTATCAGATGATTTTCAATTAATTGCAAAGTCCCTCTTTGCTATGACAATGTACTTAACCCCCCAAACAGCATTTCCCCTGAATTTCAGCCATCTCAATAAAGGACCAGCTGGCATCATGTCAGTGATTCTCTTGTTAACACAGTTGAGAGTGTCATACTGATTGAGTTAGAATAACAGACTGGAAACATTAAGAGGAGGGTCATGCTTAAACGCATTGTTATTCCTTTGTTAACCATGGTTACCTGCAAGGGAACACATGAAGTCATCATTGCTTTATACAAAAAGGGCTTCACAGGCAAGGGTATTGCCGCTAGTAAGATTGCTCCTCAATCAACCAGTTATCAGATCAAGAACTTTAAGGAAAGAAGTTCAATAGTTGTGAAGAGTTCTTTAGGGCACCCAAGAATGTCCAGCAAGTGTCGGGACCGGCTCCTAAAGTTGATTCAGCTGTGGGATCGGGCCACCACCAGTGCAGAGCTTGCTTAGGAATGGCAGCAGGCAGGTTTGAGTGCATCTGCATGCAGTGAGACAAAGGGCTAGATTCTCTAAACTTCAAAAGTGATAAAATGGAGAGTGATAAACAGCCAGCCAATCAGCAAAAAAAAATGTCAGGCAGGAGCTGATTGGCTGGCTGTTTATCACTCTCCAGCTTAGAGAATCTGGCCCAAGGACTTTTGGAGGATGACCTGGTCTCAAGAAGTGCCGCAAAGAAGGAAACGCCCTAGACCTTACGAACCTGTGGATAATCCTCAAGAGGAAGATGGACAAACAAAAACTCACAATATGTGACAAACTCCAAGCATTGATTTGCAAAAATAGACTGCCATCACCAGTCAGGATATGGCCAAGAAATTGATTGACAGCATGCCAGGAGGAATTAGAAGGTCCTGTGTAGCTGAAGGGGGATTGAATGTGAATTTGACGAGGGGAGAAATCACAGTGTATGGGCACAATTAGTTAAGATGTACAGAATATTTGATTAATTTCAATGTGATTTGCTATATCCTTACAATCCTATGTTAGATAGACTTCTATAATCTTGAGAAATGTTACAGATATGAATAGCTGCCTATCTAGTAAATGCATGACTCATGATAGCGTGTAAAAAAGAACTATACTAGAGAAGATACAATGTAGTAGGAACATCTGTAACCGTTAAACTATTGGAAGAATGCTGAAGAGAAAACAGTTCTGCAAACCGACACAGAACAGCTGCAGCATGTGATGAACAGCTGATTATTATTTTTCTCCTAGAATTTTAGTTTAAGGTAGTATCTGAAGAAGCATCAGTACACGATATAACACATTAACAAAGACATATGGTAAACATATTAACATATCTCCCACTGTCCCACTAATTAGACACTGTCCCGCTGTCCCACTCATGGGTTGCAGTGTCCCACTTACACGGGGCACAGTTGGTGGAGTCGATGATCACCACCAGGGCAGATTGGGATTAAAAGTGGCCCTGGATAAATGTATAGAAGTGGCCTTACTTGGGCGACACAAAATCGAATGTAGGTGGAACCAATACCAAAAGAGGCAGGATTAATACATCACTACTAACTGTGTGGAAGCCGTTTTTTTTGTTGTTTTGTTATATGCTTGGCTGTAGTGGCCCCAGACCTTTACACTGTCGTGACAAACCACAAACCTCAACATTTTAAATAATACCCCACTCCCCCTTCTGAGACAGACCCCAAAACCTCCTTCAAGCACTCAAACAACTCCGTACCATTGAATTTTCACAAATAACCCTCCCCAGTGGATCCCAGAAACATCTCATAAATTGTTACGCCCCCAGATAGCATCCACCCCTGTCCCCTTAACAGATGTTACAATAGTTATAGATGGGACCCACCTTAAATAAGTATTTGCAGTATTGGGTACTTCGCTCTGTGAACTGGCAAAAGCTGTTTGTGTGGAAGACAGGAGAGCAGGGGCGGATTGGCCATAGACTTTACAGGGAAGATTCCTGGTAGGAAATATGGGGGTCGCAGTGCTAGGCTATGGCCCTTTATCTGAGGCCACACCCACCCTCCCATGGATTTTTGGGACAGTCCCATTTCCAATGTATTAATGCCAAAAATGAGCAGCTGTATGGGTTTTTCACTGTAGCAAAATAACTGCATGCTCCCAACTGCCCTGCTTTTCACGGGACAGACTTATTTTTCTGGGAGTGTCCTGTGCAGGTATAGACACTACGTATGTACCAAAAGGAAATTATACCCCCCCCCCCCACCCCCCTTACTGTAATATTAGATCTGTGGACAATATTTTCTTTCTATTTTCTGTTTATCAGTTACTGTTTATTGCTATTCTAGTTCTTTATAGCAGTCATTGATTGCGTTCCTTCTTCCTGCAGGCAGCGCTCATGAATACAGTGCATGTCCCGATGACAGCATTTTCCAAAGCCTGGCCCGTTCATATTCTTCTCTCAACCCAGCCATGTCTGATGCAAACCGGGCACCATGTCGCAAGAATGACGATGAGAGCAGTTTTGTTGATGGGACCACAAATGGTGCTGCTTGGTACAGTGTTCCCGGAGGCAAGTTTTACTTCTAAATCAGTTTTTATTATTCAACAGGAATAATGCCGTTTGATCACGATTGCATTTACATTACAGACATCGGTACTTGTTTCCTAGCACGGCCACCCCGATTTCCATCGGGGTGGTCGTGTCGGAAAAATCGTGTCGGTTGCATCGCATGCGATTTGGTCGCATGCGATGCGACCGACCCGATTTTTTTAATTTAATCAAATGTGAATAGGGTCCCTGGGACCCGATTTTACATTGGATTCAATGTAAAATATTCCCTAGACCCCCAAATTTTACAACGTAATCCCCACCCCACGATAGACGCCAACACGAAGCGTGGCGAGCGCAGCGAGCCCACGAGGGGCGGCGGTGCGCGTCCTCCGACCTTTTCATTCCCCTACTATCCACGTCGGCGTGGAGTTGAGAATATAAAGTGTGGCGAGCGCAGCGAGCCACCGAGCCCGAAGCGTGGCGAGGGGACGCGTATAACTTCACAGGTATACGCGTCCCCTCGCGGGGCTCGCTGCGCTCACCACGCTTCGGGCTCGGTGGCTCGCTGCGCTCACCACGCTTCGGGCTCGCTGCGCTCGCCACACTATATATTCTCAACTCCACGCCGACGTGGATAGTAGGGGAATGAAAAGGTCAGAGGACGCGCAGCGCCGCCCCTCACGGGCTCGCTGTGCTCGCCACGCTTCGGGTTCACGTCAATTGTGGGGTGACGATGGGGCCATATATAATGTGAAATGGGTCATATTGGCCCATTTCACATTTTTCAAATTTTTTACTATGTGAGATGGACTTAATCAAGTCCATCTCATCTTGTGCCATTATAATGGCACAAGTCCGACGCGATGCTCCCGATTTCAATGTAAAAAACTCGATGCGATGCCCGCGATTTTTCCTTTGCCGCCAAAATGGACCTGATTTCAAAGGAAATCGGGTCCATCGCGGGCATCGTGTACCTTAACTTAAAGGTACACGATGCCCAAGATTGTGGCCGTGCTAGGAAACAAGTACCCAGACATCTATATACGATACCACCCTGATAGTGGTCTGCAACTCACAAACAGTAATCCGTCCCTCTAGGGAGATTACTGCTTTGCTGCTCATTACCTTACGTTTACAGTTATACTGTATGCGTGCAACAAGTCCTGCTGATCACTTGCAGTAAAAGGCTTAATATACAGCGCCACCTACTGTCTCACCAGTAATACTCTCTCGCATCTTTTGCTTAATTCCGCCGCAGTTGATTGCTGATTTTTCGCAGATCGAGTGATTATAGAATGACTGTGCATGCACAAGGGGAAATGGCAACATAAATTGTGTATGGATCGTAAATGCAATTTGGCTTGAGGTTGACAGGAAGCTGGCATAAAGGGAGTGTCCATAGAGTGTCCAAAAAATGCAGACATGCCCAGGCATTTTAAGGGAGGGTCTGTGGAAAAATCATGTGATGGTTTGTGAATTGCGTATTGATTTGCAAGTGATTAGCGATCTGTGATATATATACTCGCAGTCATCTGCCACTTTGCAGATCAGCAACCGTGCTGCTGCTGCATCATCATCAATAACAGGGAGTGTACACACTAGGCGATATTGTCCATAATATCACTCAGAAAGAGTAAGTATCTCTTTATAAATAAGCCTTCTCTTATTTCGTGTTCACAAAGCTACATAGAGGCTGATTATTTAATATGCTGTTGTGGTTTCAGTGAACACCGTTACAAATGATGCTATATTTCTAGGTATGCAGGACTTCAATTATTTGAGCAGTAACTGTTTTGAGATCACCGTGGAGCTGAGCTGTGAGAAGTTCCCACCTGAGGAATTGCTCAAGAATTACTGGGAAGAAAACAAAGACTCACTGGTGAACTATATCAAGCAGGTATGAAATAAATATACATACAAAATATGTTCTATTGCTTCAGTGCTTGGTTCTGTGTTAAACTTCCCCAACATTAAAAACATATACAGTATAGGGGGAAATTTACTAAGAATACAAATCTGACACGTATTCTTAATACGAACGACTACGACTGCCAACAGCTATATTCTTGCCAACATACAATTCGTAAATAGGGCAAATTACTAATCTGCTGTATTTACGGATGCGTATTTGGTCATGGGCATAGGCAGGCGTATTCCGCCGGATTCATATTTATATTTATTGGCTGTACATGCGGCCGCTAAATACAATATGAGTCGGCAGCCTGCATGAACCAGCCCAGGCTCAAAGAGTCGGTCCTGGTTTTAAAGAAATCAGGGAACAAAGCATGTAGGGGTCTCCTGGATTTTTTTAAACCAGCACCAGGCTCAAGGGCTGGTCCTGGTTCCCAAAATATGAGGGACAAAACAAGTAGGGGTCCCTGTATTTCAAGAACCAGCACCAGGCCCAACCAGCCAGCAACCCAGGCTGACCGGTCAGGGTGTAAATGCTTTGGCAGGGGGGCCTTGTATAAAAAGTCTCCTCCCGGCTGTGGCATTACCCTGATGGCTGGTTGGGCCTGGTGCTGGTTCTTGAAATAAGGGGGACCCCTACTCATTTAGTACCCCATGGTGTGGTATAGTGTTTATGCAGGATGATGCTAGAATTTAGACATTCAAAACATCATTATGAGGTTGACACCACAATGGAATGTCAACATGGTTATAAATGTTGACAACCAAAATGTCAATGTTGACAGGTCTGCAGATTCATAACGTCAAGAGTTAAAATATAAACACAGTCAAAATGTCAACATTAAATAAATAAATGTTGACAGTCAAAATGTAGTCAAAGTTAAAATATAGACATAGTTTAGGCCCGACGGTATAATAAAATCTCATCACTCATCTCCTGCTGCGGTTTGTATTGATGCTAGATTTATACTGGGTGGAGGCATACATATAGTATACACATAGCACACATGTAGTATACTTTTTTATATATATATATATATATATATATTCTTTATTTGCCTTTTTGCATAATTCAGCATAAAATTGCCCGCTATGTGGCCATACATACAAAATTAGTAATACCAGTTTACATTTGCAGTTCAATTTATTACAACAAAATATACACAATCCCCCCCCCCGCCCATCCCCCCCCCCGCCCATCCCCCCCCCCCCCCGCTTGGTGGAGCTAATATTGAGGAGTTCCTTAGTGGAGACCCGGGATTTGACTATAATTCGTTAATTTTCCTACCTGGTTGCCTTTGCCTTGGCTGATCTACTAGGCTATAATAGTTTCGCCTTATTTAGCCGCTTTCCTTGCCTAGATTATTATCTGCCCAACCCATAGGGGTCTACACCCCTTCTAAACTGTGCGATTCTGTGTTTTATTTTCCAACCGTGTGTCCTAATTTAGTTAGTAGTGCATAGTTATATTTAGTGCTATGTTCCCTCTCTCGGGGACTTATTAATTGTAATGAAAGTGCTTGTCATAGTGCTATCCTTAGTGTGGAATTACATTTAGGGGGAAATTTACCAATATGAAAAACCTAGTTTTTCGTATTGGTATTTCCCCTACGGCTGCATACGACTGTTTAAATCGTATGCAAAGTCGTGTTCCGGAGGGAAAATTACAAAGCAGTCATATACGACTGCTTTGTAACCCTCCGATGGTGTAATGATTCGTATTAGCTGGCCATATATACGGCCGCTAATACGAATTTTTCTAGCAGTCTGCACGGATCAGTCAGATCCGTGCAGGCTGCAATGTGTAAAAAAAATATAGAAAAATAAATAAATTAATAATAAAAACGGCGTGGGGTCCCCCCCACAGCTGTAACCAGCACCAGGCTGAAGGAGCCGGGGCCGGTAATTTAAAATCAGGGAACCCGACAAATAGGGGTTCCCCGATTTTTAACAACCAGCCCCAGACTCCAGGTCCGGGGCTGGTTCCCAAAATATGGGGGACAAAATGACTAGGGGTCCCCCGTATTTCAAGAACCAGCCCCAGGCACAACCAGCCAGCAGGGTAATGTCACAGCCGGGGGACACTTATTATATAAGGTCCCGCGGCCAAAACATTAACCCCCTGACCGGTCAGCCTGGCCAGGGGCCCTGGGGGAGTGGGGACCCCCCCAATGAAGGGGTCCCCCCCCTCCAGGACTTACCTGACCAGGCTGAAGCCTGGTACTGTCCCCGATGCCCCTGGGCGGTGGGCATCGAGCTGATTATGGTGTAAAAAAAAAGATGAAACTATTGTTTTTTACTGTGGCACTACAAGTGCCAGCAAGCCTCCCCAGCAAGCTGGGACTTGGAGAACCGCAAGTCCCAGCCTGCTGGGCATTAAAGGGCCCGCTGGCACTTGTAGTTCCACAGTTAAAAAAATAGTACACAAAACACACTGACACACATTTAAAATAAAACTTTAATACATACAAAGCCCACACATACTAATACTTACCTATCTTCTTCCCGTAGGTAGCCCTGGTCCTGATGTCCTGTGTCGTCTTCGGGATCCATGTCGACGTCCTTCTTCATGTCGACGTCGCTGTCGGCGATGGCGTCCCTGTCCGGATCCGACGAAATCCATGTGGAAGCTGTGGAAGGAAACCATACTCACCTGTCCCAGCGCGACGTAGTCCAGGTAAGTGTCTTGGCAAAAAAACAAACCGAACACCCGAAACCAGACCGGACAGAGGGAGTTGCACGGTGTTTGTGTACATCGTGCGGCTCCATCTTCCGAATGCCGCTATTGGCCGCCTTGCGGCCTAGCGGCTAATCAGGAGCCGCTAGGCCGCAAGGCGGCCAATAGCGGCATTCGGGAGGCGGAGCCGCACGATGTAAACAAACACCGTGCGGCTCTCTGTCCGGTCTGGTTTCGGGGTGTTCGGTTTGTTTTTTTGCCAAGACACTTACCTGGACTACGTCGCGCTGGGACAGGTGAGTATGGTTTCCTTCCACAGCTTCCACATGGATTTCGTCGGATCCGGACAGGGACGCCATCGCCAACAGCGACGTCGACATGAAGAAGGACGTCGACATGGATCCCGAAGACGACACAGGACATCAGGACCAGGGCTACCTACGGGAAGAAGATAGGTAAGTATTAGTATGTGTGGGCTTTGTATGAATTAAAGTTTTATTTTAAATGTGTGTCAGTGTGTTTTGTGTACTATTTTTTTAACTGTGGAACTACAAGTGCCAGCGGGCCCTTTAATGCCCAGCAGGGTGGGACTTGTGGTTCTCCAAGTCCCAGCTTGCTGGGGAGGCTTGCTGGCACTTGTAGTGCCACAGTAAAAAACAATAGTTTCATCTTTTTTTTTTACACCATAATCAGCCCGATGCCCACCGCCCAGGGGCATCGGGGACAGTACCAGGCTTCAGCCTGGTCAGGTAAGTCCTGGAGGGGGGGGGACCCCTTCATTGGGGGGGTCCCCACTCCCCCAGGGCCCCTGGCCAGGCTGACCGGTCAGGGGGTTAATGTTTTGGCCGCGGGACCTTATATCATAAGTGTCCCCCGGCTGTGACATTACCCTGCTGGCTGGTTGTGCCTGGGGCTGGTTCTTGAAATACGGGGGACCCCTAGTCATTTTGTCCCCCGTATTTTGGGAACCAGCCCCGGACCTGGAGCCTGGGGCTGGTTGTTAAAAATCGGGGAACCCCTATTTGTCTGGTTCCCTGATTTTTAATTACCGGCCCTGGCTCCTTCAGCCTGGTGCTGGTTTCGGCTGTGGGGGGGACCCCACGCCGTTTTTTTTTTTTATTATTTAATTTTTATATTTTTTTACACTGAAGCCTGCACGGATCTGACTGATCCGTGCAGGCTTAAAGCAAATACGACAGGAAAATGGTGTTCTATTTTACTGTCGTATTTGCGTGGGTGTTTTACACCACTTAGCAGCCGTATTATCAGTACGGCTGCTTAGTACATCAGGAACCACCATTCTTTTGAATGGTTGATTTCTGTCGTATCCTATCGATGGTGTAGACATTCGTATTTGTAAATACAAATACGAATGTTCCATCTTTAGGACTACGAATTGTTGTATTTTTGGGATTGTAAATCCCGAAAATACAAATTCGTAAAAAAAAGGTGTATTTCTCCCTACGAATACACCTTTTTTCTACGAATCCATTTTGGTAAATGTCCCCCATAGTGTTTTCATGGTAGGTGTTACACTTTTTTGTTATTCCTGATTTTATTTTTTTTGTGTTAACAGCTATGGGTATTTCTACGGTTTACCAATCCCTGGTGCTCTGTTTGTGTTAAATCCCCCTTTTTTTTTTTTATTTAATCTTAGTTGTTAAGTTTGTGTAATAGTGTTGGGTTTGCATATATTTAACTCATGGAAAAAAGATCTAACCAACGGTGCCAAATTTTGTAATATTTATGCATCGAATTGCGGCTTTTATATAAGAATTTTTCATGTTTAACTGTATAGATTACTAGCGCTTTCCAGCAGGCTAATTTAGGGCCTTCCTTCGCCATCCAACTTCTGGCAATTATTACTTTTGCTAAAGCACAAAGATTGGTGACATACTGTCGGTCTCCTGGCTCAAGCTGGCCAAGGTCCAGAATGTTTAGCAGGCAGCCACTGGCTGACAGTACAGACCGGGGAATGCCTAAATCCACTATAGTTTGAATTACCTCTGTCCAAAATGCAGTCAGCACCTGGCACTGCCATAAAAGTTGGTAGAAAGTGCCCTCTTCCTGCTTACATTTGGGGCAGAGTGTGGTTATGCGTCCGTTAAATTTTACCATACGAGTTGTGGACATATAATCTCTGTGTAAGATAAAGTATTGCACCTGTTGCACCCTCAGTGCATTGGTGGCTCTAGCAATATTCGAGACTGCAAAACGCCAGTCGTCCTCCTCTATTGGCCCCATGTCCTGGACCCACTTATTCCTCAATGTCTCCATACTTACTAGTCCCTTATCCCCATTAATACATTTATAAATTCTACTAACCAATTTTTTAGGACCTCCTACTCTTATTATTCTCTTAATCTGGGATTCTCCTAACAACGGAGGGCCGTCTTGAAATCGGGCCGCCAATGCCGTTTTTAACTGTAAATAACGATAAAGATATGATTTAGGCAGTCCGAATTCAGCCTTTAGTTCGGCAAAAGTTTTAATACGGCGGGGAAGGTATATTTGACCAAGAGTTATTATGGAATATCTATTCCAGGCTTCTCTGACCTGAGTCATACTTGACTCTCTAAAAGTCATAGGGTCTTCAATTGGGTGCATTGGATCAAGGGACTGTCTGTTAATCATTCTATTGGCTTCCTGCCAAATTTTTAAGGCTTGCTTAACCAAAGGTGGATCGAAAGGTAGGATGTTAGTTTGTAGTATTCTATTTATAGGGTAGCTTCTTGGAGAGGCTACTTCAACTAGTCCATGGGCAATATCACTGTCCTCCGTCTCCTCCATCCAGGGCCATAATAAAGCTAGTTGGGCAGACAGATAATATCACCCCATAGGAGCGAAACTGATTCAGCACCAGGGATCGTTTGATCTTATTATTAAGTCCCCTTATATTCCATGCTAACAACTTAACCATCTGTTATTTTACATTTATTATATCTAAATGCACTATCAAATTTTTTTAACATCACACAATAGTATATTGTCCCCATAATAAAAAGGTATTTTCTGTTTCTCTTTCTACCAAGCGGATCCCTCCCTCCCCCCACCCTGTATACCCATTCCCTGTAGGCATACCTGTCCCCCACCCCCCCCCCACCCCCCAAAAAAAAAAAAAAGAAAGAAAGATGAAAACAAAATAAGAAAAATATGTCAAAATTAAAACACATAAGGTGCTCAATATCAACAACATGAAAAAAAAAAGAGTCATCATGCTATAGGGGCTGACGAAAAAATGAAAAAAGGGCCACCCCTGAACGGGTGGGGGGAACGCCCCAGCAGGTTACAATTATCATATTTTTATTGTACTGGATATTTCTACACCGGCGCCTTGCGCCTAGGACCCAGAGACCCAGCGCAAAATCTGGGTACACTGAGATCTTGTTTCAGTTGTACATCAAAGGACCATTAGCTCGGATTGAGCGCATCACAATGTCTCTGTCCACATAACTTAAGAATTTCACAATGAATGTTCGCGGTGGCGCTCCCGGAGGTAAAGGTCTAGGGGGGACTCTATATGCCCTTTCTGCCGCGAATTGGACTGTAACTGTGGTCTTTCCCACAGTGTCTCTTAACCAGTTTTCCACAAATTTTTGGGGATCTTGCCCCTCGGAGTGTTCTGGTAGGCCCACAAACCTTAAATTATTACGCCCAAGCCTTACCTCCATCTCTACGAGTTTAGTTTTCAATTCAGAGGACTGCTGGGTACAGTAGTTCATCTTGTTCAACCATTGGGTGTTAGTATCTTCCAGGCATGATATACGCTTTTCAGCTTCATCTATGCGTGTTGTAATCACACTGATATCAGATTTTAGGGACTGAATCTCCGTTTGGAGATCTTTAATTTGCCTGGAGAGTCGCTGTTCCGAGTTGGTAATAGCGTCCAGGACCTGCTGAATCGTTGGGTCGTTTGTTTCTTCAGAGGTTTTGGATTTCGTTGGGGTGGCATGAGGGGTTGTGGTCTGTGAGGAGTTACCCGCCTGGGATCTGGTGTATTTCTCAAGCCGAGCAGCGGCCGTGGCATTGCCATTTTTACCCATATTGCTATGCACCAGAAGTCACACCAACCAAAAAAGAATAATGGAATAAAAAAGGAAAAAAAAAAAAAAAAAGGGGAAAGGTGTGCGGTATACACATTTATATCAATTTGTTAGTCTGCTGGGTTTACTGTCCTCGGATCTGGTAACCCTCCGTTTATTTAACTTGTTTAGTTTGACCTAATAGGCCTCACCACTGCCATACCGGTCCGCTCACACCTGGGTTGGTGTTACCAATGGGGGCCACCTTCCAGGGCCCGTTGTACCGAGGGGCCCAGCAGCAGGAACTCGCACCAATCTCCCACTTAGTGCCTGCTTGCTTTGTAATACTGCTACCAGATATTTACACAGGGGGCAAGAGAGGCAGCAAGGGGTTAAGATGGATGCCGTATGCCAAAGAGATTCCCCGGGCCTACAATTAATGATCGTGCTCACCTGGCCCTCCGGGGTTAAACAGAATTCTTTTAGGCTTATACCACAATTCTGGCTTGTGTCTTAATTTAATCTAGCTTTATAGATTTCACTGGTGGACTGCTTGTTTTTAGCTGGCAATAGAGTTTCTCAGTTTCCCATACTTTTGCAGCCCTGTAGGAGCACCCAGCATGTGCTGGGCTATCTAGCAACAGACCACAAACAGTATTCTCAATCCAAACCTCCAACACTGTTATGACTAATAATATCCAGAACATACATAGGAAAAAACAGGCAAATAATCAGTGGTATACTGCACCCATCAGCGTGTCTTGTCTCGACTGGTCAGTCCAGGAGGGCTTTTTAGTGCAGGCTTTGTGCTTCCAAAAAGGTGGGGGGAATCCCCTGCTTCATACAGCACAGCTCCCGCGTGATCCATCAGGGAGACTAGGTACTCTAAATGCTTTCCTGTGTCTGCTCCAACCCAGATCCTGTGTGCAGCATATTGTATCTACTTTCGTAGATTTTGCCGGCTGAGAAATCCACACAGCAGCCAGACTCAGGGGGATCTGTCCGGGGTTGAGGTCTGTGGCTTGGTGCGGGTGTCAGCGGTACGGACACCCGCACTGGTCAGGGAGTTCCGGACGCCGCCGGCACGTGGCTTCTCTCCATCACTCTATGCCCGCCTCTCTGATACTGATGCCGGAAAGAGGTGTCTGCATACGGCGCTGTGTAGAACAGGATTTATTCCTTGCTGGGGAGCTCACACACCTAGCGTCTCACTCCCGCTCCGTCGTGGCCCCGCCCCCACACATGTAGTATACTTACCTTGTAAACTGGCACAGTGATGCAGTGGAGGAGGAGAGACTCGCTTGGTGGCACAAAGTTGGACCATTCTATAATATTGTTTTGAGAATTAGTTCTGGCAATTGGTGTATGACTTGTACTTTCCCAATAATCCAGTGAATTGCATGGTTTTTTTCAGGTGCATCGTGGGGTAAAAGGATTTGTCAGAGATCATCAGGGAAATCCAATTGCTAATGCCACAATATCTGTAGATGGAATCGACCATGATATAACTTCAGGTAATGTTGCAGAACGATCCAAACTATATTGTGTAATGCTCAACACCACTAGAAATACACAGCTATGCGGAGTGCGATGTGGTTAGGGGATAGGTTTAGGCACTTGTAGAGAATTAAGGTTAGGCAGTGGGGGAGGTTTTGCTTAAGCTGTGCGGAGAGGGAGGGCGGCAGGGCGGGAGGGGTAGATATAGGCTGCAGGGTAGGGTTAGAAACTAGCAGGGAGGGATGGTTAGGGATCAGATTAAGGGAAAGGGCAAGTATACCTTGCAGAAACCTGTCAGAATTCACAGTATTCCCACCTCTGGTCATCTGTATGTATTCCACAAGAAAATAATGAGTCCCTAGATGGCCTATGAGAAGAAACAATACACCTAACTTAATTTAAAATAGCCATTATCAGTGGCACCAGACAATGACAGGATTGATTATCTAGCTGCTGTTGACCAATGAGAAGCCTTATAGTAATGGTGTGTACAATCTGCATGAGATCCAGATGAGATTTTGACTATATAGTCAAAATCTCATCTGGATCTCATGCAGAAAGTCTTGGCTGCATAGACTATATAGTGCAGATCTGCACTATATGTATGCAGATAGTCTAAATTGTATACATAGTCTAAATTGTATACGTAGTCAAAATCTCATCTGGATCTCATGCAGATTGTACAAGTGTGTACACAAGACTTGTGGAAAAGCTCTTTGACCTATTTTGTTCTGTTACACTGATACTGATTGTAAAAGTAGATTCACAACAAGGGCTACAGAAAAGATTAATCATGATTTAAATTATTTAAATGAAATGTTTCTAATAAAAGTATATTAATGCATTTAAATCACTTTCAAGTACATTATGCCAAAATTCAGTATTAGGCATGAGTGTTTCTATAATGGGTGCAATGGGCACAGTGCATACAGGCCCCTGAGCCCACAGAGGCACACACTGCACACATACTTTAGTACTCACCTCTCCAATGTCCCGCGTCAGGTGATGTACTGTGTGCACAGTGTTACATGTAGTCTCCGGAACATGGCGAGTGCCAGGTTTCCGGAGAATTGCGTATGCTCAGTAGACTCTGGCGCAATGCAGAGGAGAGGAGGGAACCCACAAGGAGTCTGCAAACGGGTCCCCTCATCAGTTAAAGTGTTAAAGTGTCCCTGGAATTAGGCTACTCATTATGCTAGTAATGCTTATATCTTGATATATATATATATATATATATATATTTATATACTGTATATATATCTTTCTCATCCATCTACCCCTTTCACTGACATTATGTGATATTATAACAAAGGAGACAAATGCGGCTCAAAGTCTATAAAAAAAAAAGACAGACCTTAGTACTGTAGTTTCGTGAATAGAAATAAAAAAAGAAATAAAAATAGCAGTATTAGCAGCACAAACAGATAATCCTGAATTTGGGATGGAAACAAGTAGAATAAAGGGGCAGATTTGTGGCCTAGCAAGCAGGTAAATGACGCCCCGCCGAATGCACACCCCCCTGCTGCCCGAATCTCCACACACTACCATGCAAGCGGATGTGTACGCATACACATTCTGCCACATGCAGCCATACAGAGAAGAAATGATTAGATGGTCGCTCAAGTGATTTTTTTCCTCCCTTCTATACTTACTTTTATCCTGCACGGAGATGGCCAAAATGGGGGCGTGTGATGTCAGCCGCCTGCCCCTGCATTCTGACAGGTCCGCCCAGCATTTCTATAGGTGCGCCGACCATTTTTTGAGGGCACACCCATGAAACGCTGAGCAGGCCCGTTGGAACACCCTCCTGCCTGTCGCTCAGGCAGCAAGCACCCCAATGAATTAAAAATTTGCCAAAGGCGCACACTGCGGGGTTCTGCACATGCGCAGACCCCCCAGTGTCAGCTGGGGGAGCAAATTTGGACCACAGCGTACAGTTGTGAATCACCCCCAAAGTTTATTGTTCACTACTAAATACTTACGGTGCACATTGGATAACTCATTGATGACATTTGCTCTCTCTGTTCTGTGTTTCTAGCTAAGGATGGTGATTACTGGAGACTTCTGTCACCAGGGAACTACAAAGTCACTGCATCCGCTCCTGGCTATCTTGCAGTCACTAAGAAAGTAGCTGTTGCCTATAGCCCTGCTACCAAGGTATAGTACTGTCATTGTAAGCCACACTGATTGTGCCAGGCACATGTATATTTGTAGTGTTACTGTTTATTTTCAAGATGCTGTTGCACATTACCAGGCTTCTCACATGTATAAAGATCCAAACAGACTTTTGTTTAAATAATATTTGGTATAATGTATTTATATAGTTACATTATTATTTTATATTATTATTTTATTATTATTATTTTCATATGTTATGGTACAGAATGATTTATGTGTAGAGTACATATGTTATACTCTTAAACCTTTTGTGGTTGTGTGATTTCCATTGTTACCGAATAGAGGCCGATTCAGACCTGAATACATACACTGCGCATGCGTACGTTCACAGTAGGTATGCGCGAGGCTATCCTGCAATGAAGTCCTGCTGTTTTTTCTAAATACCTGGTATTCAAGGTGATTTACAGGAAGTAGGTATATTGGCTTAGCCCATACTGTCTCTATTGATGCTGTGCTGAATATTAGATATTTATACACTATTTGAACTAAATGTCTACATTTTTTATCCATGTAATACAGAGGTCAGGGTACTTTTTTACTTTTTACCCCAAAATATATTTTGATTAGCTGACGCCACGCTTCGGGCTGGCGTGGATAGTGGGGTTTGAAAAGGAGGCATTTGCCAATATGTAACATGGAGCACTGGCAAATGCGTCCTTTATTGTGCCTGAGACGCACTTGTGCCCGCACCCCCCTTTGTGCACGAGACGCACGTGCTACCAAACCCCTAACCCCGTCTCCCTGAAGCGGACACGGGCAGGGTTGAATTACTGAGATGCACAAGCGTCTGAGATGCTTGTGCGTCTCAGGCAAATGGAGCGCCTCTCCGCCGGGGCCCGCATGATCGCCTCTCCGCCGGCGTCCACCAACGCAGGGGATCTGGCGGTTACGGGTGCTGTGTGAGAGGCACTTACTAGGCTTGCCAGGGACGCTGGGGACTGAGCTGCAGCTCGTGGGGACAGTACGGTGACTACGCTACTTGACGGGGACACTACGCTGACTACGCTAAGCAGCCTTTGGGCTACGCTGACAACGTAGCTTAGTCTATGCTGAAAACGTAGCGTAGCTACACAAGTACCGAAGGAAATCATATATTATTAATTATTTGAATTCAAATTTTATTGGGGAATGGAATATTAAACTCTTCATTATATATTATATTAGGAATATGCAGATACTTATTTTTTTTTTGCTACTAGTCAGATAATTATATAGAAAACTAGCTCAGTTTAACAGTTCTATAGTTATATTGCACACCTCCCTCTCCCCCAGCATTGCACATTAATGCAGCTTGAGTGGAGAGTAATATTATATGCCAGGCTCTGCTGTTAGTTCCCGACCAAGTAGAAGCCACATACCTCTCTACCTCCTCCCTAGCCATATTGTGTATTCCCGATGTGTCTCTCCCACCTGGCCAAATGTGTCAGCCATCACCCAGGAAGTGGCCGAGCGGCACTGTAGCGCATACTACTCACCATGAGGCTGGTCAGGCAGTGTCCACAGTCTGCGTCCTCTGACCTCCTTCGTGCGCATTAGTCTGCCCGGAAAGAGATGTGACATGGCACCGTTGTTCCTGACTCCTCCACAGCTGCATAACTACAGAGGTGGCCACACAGATCTCCCCCGACCCGGCCGGAATATGATTAGAGGTTACGCACATGAATCTGGGCGAAGCGTGTCCCAGGCACCCATACAATAAAAAGGAGTCCCTGGGATTTAAAAAGGGTCTGAACTGGAGGAGACTCCTGGTGGCTCCGGTTCTGCATGATACCTGGCAGCCACCCCTAGTTACGGCCCTGTGTATGTTTGGCTGTGTCTCGGCAGCTTGACCATCCATTACCCCCAAAAATATAATTTTTACCCCATTTGGGGTAATTTACCGCTGTTCCTTGACCACTGATGTAATACACGAATTCCTCAGTCTGGGGTTTATTCTAGTTCATTCTTTCTGACAAAATCCTTCTTAGATGGACAAAACCATGTGCACTGCAGGGGGGCAGATGTAACATGTGCAGAGAGAATTAGATTTGGGTGAGTTATTTTGTTTCTGTGCAGGGAAAATACTGACTGCATGATTTTACACTTCAATATAGATCTCACTTTCAATATAGATCTCACTTTGAAGAAAAACCCCACCCAAATCTAATTCTCTCTGCACAAGTTACATCTGCCCCACCCGCAGTGCACATGGGGGTTTATTCTAGTTCATTCTTTCTGACAAAATCCTTCTTAGATGGACAAAACCATGTGCACTGCAGGGGGCAGATGTAACATGTGCAGACAGAATTAGATTTGGGTGAGTTATTTTGTTTCTGTGCAGGGAAAATACTGACTGCATGATTTTACATCTGCCCCACCCGCAGTGCACATGGTTTTGTCCATCTAATGCTGTGTACACACGGGGGAGATATATTGCTCAGCCATATATTGCTGAGCAATATATGGCTGAGCAATATATTGCTCAGTTTCTACTTTACATCAGCGACCAGAGATGGTCGCTGATGAAAAAGAAACTGCCGGGGGGAGCCCGGCAGTGTTAATCAGCTGGTCGCAGGAGCATGTTCCTGCGACCAGCGATCACCACAGGGGCAAAAACGGGAGCGCGCACCCGGCGATATATCGCCGGTGCACACTCCCATTGCGGGCAATATGGTCGCTCAGCGACCATATTTCCTGCGATTTTGCACAAAATCGCCCCTGTGTGTACGCACCTTAAGAAGGATTTTGTCAGAAAGAATAGACTAGAATAACCCCCATGGTTTTGTCCATCTAAGAAGGATTTTGTCAGAAAGAATGGACTAGAATAACCCCCTCTTTGTTGTTCTTGTGTTTCTGTTATATGTCATTGCTGGGGCTGTCTGTGGCCATTATCCATGCAGTCTGTCTGATGATGCCAGTCCAGCGGTGTCTGCTGCACCTTCCGCGCTCACGATGACATAACATTGGATATAAGTTACTATTCTAAACACACAATTGTTACTGGAATTGTTCTATAATCCCCATAGTGCCGCAGTCACGTGTAACAAGATGCCATTCTTACATTAACCGTTTCCATGATTCTTAATGATCATTTTCTTCTCACTTCTATCCACCTTCTTCAAAACAGATTGACTTTGATTTGGAGTCTTTATTGGAAAGGAAAGAGGAGGAAAAGGAAGAACTGATGGAATGGTGGAAGATGATGTCCCAGACCCTGAACTTTTAAATAAAGAAATGCTGACAGTAAATGAAATAATATTTTCAGTCAGTACACAGTAATGTGGACTATATATATATATATATATATATATATATATATATATATATATATATATATATATATATATATATAGTTGTTTACAAAGATGCATATATATCCCTATATGCATGTCATGAACACATCCCTTTACATATTGGATAATGTGTCATTTTAGACTTTCAGCCGCTGTTTATTTTGTCTCTGTGGTAATCTGGATTGGCATCTGCACTCTCTTTAGATATGTTAGACTTACAAATAGGGTTACGGTAGAACTTGGCACAACAGATTCTGAGGACATGGCAAAGGCTGAGTTACAGCATTTTACCTAATGTCGTGAGTGAAGGTATGTAAGTAGAAATGCAATATTTTATCTCCAAGCCATGTGTTGTAGAGTATATATTAGTTTATACAATAGTATACACAGCTATTGCCAAAGTGTCTTGGCAGTATGTAAGCAGAAATTATGTCAATTATTCTTGGTGTGGGTCCTGGAAGAAGAATTATATATTGGCATTGTGTCTTATGTTTTTACTTTGTTAAACATTCACTTCTTCCATGACCCAGTGTGAATCGCAAATGTTGCTGTCTCCAAAATCAAGATTTTCATAGCGGATTACATTGTGGGTTAGCTATTAAACACAAGGACATGTTTACAGCAATAATCTGTTTCTGTTATTCAGCAATTGATGGGCTAGGCTGGTGGGCCTGTAGAGAATAATGGGAGTGATGGCACAAAAAAAAACACATTTCAAAATGACTTAAGTTAACAGATATAACTGACTATTGATAACAGATACAATGGCGTCAATCCAATTGTAAAGGGTGCAAATAGCTGTTGCTGTATCGTTTCAGTGCCAGACTATGGCATCCTAACTCGCCCCATTCACAGTCCAAGTACTTTTGAGTGAATTTGGGCTGCTGTAAAGTGTGGCTGTTGCTGAACTGACTCGCGGTGCAAGGAAACTTGCACCTAATTGGATTGATCCCAATGTGACTATAGATATAAACTACAGTGTGGCTATATATAACAGGTACAAGGTGACTATAGATAATAGATACAAGATGACTATAGATCAGATACAAGATGAATATAGATAACAGATACAAGGTGACTAAAGATAACAGATACAAGATGACTATAAATATCAGATACAGGTTGACTATAGACAGCAGATGCAAGGGACTATAAACAGCAGATACAAAGTGACTATAAATAACAGATACAGGTGACTATAGACTGCAGCTACAAGGTGACTATATAAAGCAGATACAAGGTGACTATAGACAGCAGATACAAGGTGACTATAGAAAGCAGCTACAAGGTGACTATAGACAGCAGATGCAATATGATTATAGATAACAGACACAAGGTGACTATGGATATCAGATACAAGGTGACTATAGATAACATATACAAGGTGACTATAGATAACATATACAAGGTGACTATGGATATCAGATACAAGGTGACTATAGATAACATATACAAGGTGACTATAGATAACATATACAAGGTGACTATAGATAAGAGATACAAGGTGACTATAGATATCAGATACAAGATGACTATGGATTTCAGATACAAGATGACTATAGAAAACAGATACAAGATGACTATGGATTTCAGATGCAAGATGACTATGGATTTCAGATACAAGATGACCATAGATAAAAGACACAAGATAGCGATAGGCCAGAAACACAAAATAGCAGATTATTACTGCTTCAATGAATAACATCAAGAAAAATAATCAGTGTGATAACTTTACAAGTGTATTTCACTTATCTATTAAATGACAAAACAAAACAGTAATATTTCAGCATTTTGATGTAAATGACATGTCAATTAAATACTTTATACAATGGAAAAGCACTGCAAGACCGTATTGAACATGAATCTATTAAATTATTGCCACTGTTCAGTTAATTTGACCAGAGATATGAGTTGTAAACCAATAAAATATGTCCCATTCTAAGTGTACACTGCCACATATTTTTGTCTATAGCACATCGGTGTGACATCGACATGACAAGAACACATTGTCCTTCCCGTACAGTTAGCTGTTTAATAATACACAGCAGTATGTGCATTTACTAGGTTTCTACTGGAAATGTTTTCTACATCTGCTTCACTTACAAGCAGCATGGGGTTAATGTACTAAACCTGGGACAGAAATAAAATACCAGCCAATCAGATCCTAACCTTCAATATTTAAGCACAATCTGTAACATGGCAGTTAGGAGCTGATTCTTTACGTCCACTTTCTCTCTCTCTCTGGAAGTCTTAGTACATAGACCTCTGTATATTGAAATAAACTTGAACTACATGATGGCTGTCACTTTCATACCATATAAATAATGGAGTAGAGTTTACATAATGATTAATATAAGTACTGTATGTAAGATATTCATGTTACGATATGAGAAATCTGGATAACACTGCAATAGAAAATGATACATTCATTAATACAATAGTGCTATAAATAGAAATCGTATGTGTCTGAAATGTGAGTCCAGTGATGTTTTTATGTTATTGATACCCTAAAGAGAATAAAAGGTAGTTTTAACAGCAACAAATAACATGGTATTATACACATTTGCTCCTAATCAGGACTGGTTGTTATCTGAGATGTCATTCATGCCAAATGTCCTGATTTTTATGGTGTATGATATAGAAGGGACAAGGCCTACTCTGGATTGGGGACATAATCACTGCTAAATAATGGTATGGCCAGCTGGATCTGAGTATCCATGGACAGAGGTTGTGACCTATTTCTTACTGATATTTATTTAGGAATGTTGAGATTTGTTGAATTTTTTTCATATCCATATAAAATCAGCTCTGTTTACAACTAGTAAATCATTAAAGTAACCTATACATGCAGGAATACTAAGCAACATGTAACATGTACAGCAACATCCATTTAAATCATCTCTGTTTTACCCCTATATGCTAGCTGCTGTTTCAAATACATTACAAGAAGAAAATCAGATACACTTACTCTAGTATTGTAATACTGTGGGCGGTATTCAATGTGAATACTGGCGACGTGCAGTGAATCCTGTTTAGGATTCGCTGCACATTCGCCACTGCTCGCTGCGTTCCGGAGCCTCGCCGGCTCCGGTATTCAATGAGTCAGGGGCTCGCTGCCCCTGACTGGCGAATTTGAGCTCCTGCGGCGGACGCCGCAGGGAGCCTGAGGATGGTGGCAGGCAGAGAGATGGAAGTCTCCCTGCCTGCCCCAGAACGTTTGTGGGGGGGAGGTGGGCTCCCCGGGAGCCAGGCAGCACAGGCTGCCCCCCGGGGGTGCCAGCAGGGGACCGGGTATATTCACTACACCCGATCATGCATATGTAATGATCGGGTGAAGTGAATATATGAATATCTAATGAGCGGCTCGGCTCCGGCCCCCTGCTGGCTAGTCTTACAGCACATGAATAAAAATAGTATGCCCCTCCTCAGAATAAAATTCCAGATTTTTTGACAACAATTGTAAAAAACAAAACACTTTATTTTAAAAGTTCACCTTCCACTTCACCCTAAAAAGATAGCAATTGCTACTCGGTGAATCATGGGGGAAAAAAACCTTGAAACGTATTCGCCATCTGGTCATTGAATAAGGTGATTCACCGTTTTAGTCAGAAATTCGCCTTACAGCACAAAATCTCCATAAAAACCTGGCGAATCAGGCTTATTGAATACCGCCCTGTATGTAGGAAATCATTCTTCTTAAGCTGCACATTCTAGCATATTTTACTTGGGACACGGTTATTTGGTCTACAACAACTGGGTCGACAAGCATTGGGTCAACACCACTAGGTCGACATGCAGCAAGGTCGACAGGTCATTAGGTTGACACAAGCATTAGGTCGACATGGGGTTTTTCACTGTTTTTTTGAGCCGACGCGCTGACAGGCGGTTTTTCATGCCCTGCTATCCACTAGGCTGTGGTGGGAGAATAAATTAGTGTAGAGCGTAGCATGGCAAAGCATGGCGAGCGATGCGAGGGGATGCGGTGCACTTCAAACTGTGTCAATGTGAACATTTGGGTAAAAACACAGTGAAAAACCCAATGTCGACCTTTGATTGTCGACCTTGCCCATGTTGACCTAATGCTTGTGTCGACCTAATGACCCTGTCGACCTAACCCATGTCGACATTGGCCCATGTCAACCTAGAGCCATGTGGACCTTGCTGCATGTCGACCTAGTGGTGTCGACCCAATGCTTGTCGACCTAGTTGTTGTAGACCAAATGATCCACACCCTTTTACATTGCTGTCACATCAACATATGCCAAATTAGTATTAAAAAGAAAATATTGGTGAGGGACAGTGGCGGCTCCAGAGGTTGGGCTGCAGCGCGGTCCAAAATTCAGATGGGGAGGCATACCAACTGCCACCCCACTCATTGGCTGTTGGTGTGTCATGTTTGAAATAATTATGCAGATATGGGACAGATGTATTAATCATGGCGAAGAGATAAAGTGGAGAGAAACGAGAAGGTGATAAGGCACCAGACAATCAGCTTTGTTTGAAAAATGACAGTTAGGAGTTGATTGGCTGGTGCTTTATCACCTTCTACTTTATCTCTGCGTTATCTCTTCACCAGGCTTAATACATCTGCCCCAATACATCAAATGTTCCAGAGTCAACCTGGAGGTTTCCCTTTCCCCTGAAGCCCTCAATTTCCTGCCAACAGTGGTCTAGACTGACCTTCCTAAAACAAGAAGTGTTGTTGTTTAGGTCAGAGGCGGAACTACCATTGGTCCAGCAGGTGCATTGCACCGGGGGGCCCTAAGGACTAAGGAACCCACTGCTGTCACCCACTACTGTGTGGTATATTGTAAACTTGGGTCGGAGGGGAGTAGAGGGGCCCAAATTATGTTTTTGTACCTGGGTCAACCACTCACAAGGTCCACCACTGGTTTATGTAATTCCTTCATAAATATTCCAGTGCATATAGGATGAAAGACCGCAGGGAAGGGGCATTTACAAAACAACTGTGTGTTTAAATAAGGACAAAGTAAAAAGTTTACAAAAGGGTTATTTTGGGTCATCAAAGCTTTTCCCAGCAGATGAACTGGTCACCCCTCATAAGTAAAACTATGTTAGATTTTATGTACATGAAAATAGTGAACTCTCCTCAATACAATATTTTATGTTTTGGGTGAATTTTTTTATGGAGTTTTTAAATATACCATTAGTCGTCTGTGTGAAAGTGGACCATGTTCTCCACACCTGACACTGCTATTAGTGGCAAGTCCAAGTAAAGCTTGCCAACAGATGTCCCAAAATCTTCAGGACTATTGCACAAAAAATGCTCCCACTCCAGTATTTGTCCATTAGGTTTTTCATTTTTCACTGTTGGACTTTGGTCTAAATGGTTTCCAATCTTACCCCAAGCACCTCGCAGCAGTATCAATTGCCGACCAGCATCCCAGCTCTTTTCACAGTGTCAAAACAAAGCAGAACATGAAGATTGTATCACGGGGATGTCGCATGTTAAAGAAATGTCTTGATTTTGTGCAAGACTTCATTCACCTATTGCGTGTCAGCATTTATAATGACTGTTTTTATTATCTTCTATATGATTTGTCAGATTACATAGTGCAAGGGTAATCAAACAGGAGTATAATAGACAAGATCAAAACTTAACTTATACTTAACATATATACAACCCTCATAATTACATAGAGGTTACAAAAAGACTTTCTTGAGGGACTATGGGTGCACACACATACAATGATAGTGAAGCAAAGGATGTGAGTATAGAGGCCTGTGATTTCCTACTGGAGGATTAGGAGATAAGCTTTAAGGGGAACATTAAGGCTTGAAAGATGAGTGAATGTCTGATGGGAGAACATCCCAGATATGCGGAGCTGCATACAGTAGGTAAAACCCCGGTATGGATGTGTCAGGTTTTGATCAGGAAGAAGCAGAAGGCAGAAGTCATGGTCATAGAGGAGTGGGCATGAAGGGACATATAAGAATGAGGCTAGAAATGTAGGGAAGAGTAGAGTGATGGCAGTGTAGGTGACTGGAATTGAAACTTTATTCTGATTGTTACAGGGACCGGTAGAGCAGCTGTCATTGGTGAGGTGAAGAGAGATGAAAATAAGACGGGCATCTGACTTAAGGTGCCCATACACTCAGCCGATTGCGGTGAATCAAGCCATGAAATCTTCAAAAATCTGCTCGGTTTGATGTCCCCTCAGGTTTGATGCTAGGTCCTGTGCGCATCGGACCCGAGCAGGTGGTCGGACCTGTTGGCCATCCGACCACCCGTCCTGGGACCTCCTTCCTGTGCAATGGGCTGCTGGGTCCGGCCAGCTGGTGGTGGTGGTGGGGGGCGGGCAGCAGGGTCTGTCCAAGCAGCGGCAGCTGGGAGGCTGCTGGAGCTATTACCGGCATTTTGCCAGGTGGCGAGATGCGGCTGCTGAACATTTTGAAATGACTGGCTGGCCTTTGATTGACTGAGACTCAGCCAATCAACGGCCAGCCAGTCATTTCAAAATATTCAGCAGCCGTATCCCGCCACCCGACAAAATGCCACTACTATCGCCGCCGCTCAGACGGACCTCGCTGCCTACCCCCGCCATCACTACCAGCTGGCCGGACCCCGCTGCCCACCCCCCACCACCGCAGCAGCTCCCCGGGAGAACTAAATGCAATAATCGCATACGGTTTATTGCATGTAAAAATGGCACTTTTCCTTAGGAAAATCGGGGGCCAGTGTATGGGGGCCTTTAAGTATAGACTAAATGGGGGATAAAGATCAGTAGATTTGTGATGAGATTACAGAGAAGAGGGTATGAATGAGACTTTTAGGATCTAGATTTACTGAAGCTTCTAAAACAGGCAAGTGGTAGTGTTACCCATAGCAACCAATTAAATTCTGTCTATCATTTTCCGTGATGCAGTAGAGAAATAATAGCTCGAATCGGATTGGTTGCAAAGAGCAACACCATTACTTTTCATATTTAGAAGCTTTAGAAAACCCCTGAGTGTCTTTTAGTGGGAAAAAGGGCATGAGCCTGGCTATGTTAGGGACAATTGGAAGAGCAACTAATTGGGGAGGGAGTATGATAGGGTGGACTTGGCACCCAGACAGTGGATTTACTGTGTAGCAGAGTAGCAGAAGGTATTGTCAAACAAAGATAGGTAGAGGAGGAGTAGGGGATTGGTGGGAGGAAAGCTTATGACTTCAGTATTGAAGATACTGATGTTTAAGCAGTTGATGATATACAAAAGGACACAAGGGTAGAGGTCTGGAGAATATAGGTGTTATCAGCATACAGGTGATTTTAGAGGCCAAGCTAATAAGAGAAAAGAGACAATGCCTTGGGCATACAATGGGAAGGTGACAAGGAGGGGAGGTGGAGGCAGCATAGAAGGCAGAAAAGTGGTTGGACAAGTAGATTGAGAGTGCTGTGTCCAGTTTCTGTTGAATGTGTGGCCGAAAGCCAGATTGGTGTGGGTCGAAGAGTGGGTCAGAAAATCATAGATAACATGGAAAAAAACTGGACTCTGCACAATGGTGAACAAAGTATGTGCAAATAAGTTCCTTGTAAACTTCCTAAACAATTGGAATAGAAAGCTTTAATCTATGTCCAGCATACAATGCTTTCCTAAATGATTTCCTCTGCTGACTTCCTAGTAATTCAAAAGTAATGAAAAGGACAAAAATTACAAAGCAAAAAGTGTTGATATTGATGTGGAGCTTTTTGCGTTGTTTTATAAGTAGACCTGTAACTTCAAATTAGCCTCATTTTACTTTCAGTTCAACAGATGTTATTCTGCTGTTTGACCTACAGTATATATTACAGTATGTTATTATATGGCTAACATCAATATAATTTCATAATATGATCCTTATATACTAAAAGTATATGATTTGATAGTTTGCACAGTACTATAAAGATGTGTGCAATAAGAATATGTTTATTATTAGGAGCAATACTGATTATTTGAAGATGGGGATACTTGTCAATTGTCAGCATATACATGGGTGCCAGCTGAGAAAGACAGCCATTGAGTTGGTTATACCTGGCTACGTCTATGGTCATTTTAGGAAAAGTATATATGACCACCAGGACAGCCGGGCCCTGGCAAATTGAAAGGGGCATGGTTATCGGAGGGCCGTGGCCATGCCCCTGTGAAAATAATGATTTGTATGCACAGGCAGTACAGGAGGGTGTTACGGAGGGATCCCACACACACAGAAAGAGAGAGAGAGGCAGCTGCTGCTGCAGCTGCTGGCTCTCTCCTTGGCTCCTCACATAGCACTGAGCAGGTGAGAGAGGCTGTGCTGCAGCAGCTGGCTGTCCTCTCTCACTGACTGCCCGGCTCTCTGCAATGCGGGAGGGGGGAAGTGGGATCCGGCTCCCTCTCGGAGCGAATGATGACCACACAGTATGAAATTGCTACCAGATGCATGGGTATATTGCATTCCTTTGGCTTGATGCTCAACAAAACTGAATTGTCCAATTTACCCACAGATCCAGCTTACCATTGAAATAAATTGAATTGTCACCATTTCTTGCAGTGAACTAGCAATAATTACTATAGTAAACATTGCACACTGATTAACTTCCTTCATTCATGGAGTAGAATTGCTTGTTACTATTTTAATTACAAGATGTGCAACATCAGCCTTTCTGAAACAAGTATTTTATTGACTTCTAAGTAGCCATTAAATGCTCACATATCAAAAGCCTGGCACTGACTTGTCTTGTGGGGAAAAGAAAGGGGAAGCCAAGGTCAGAATTCTCTTTGGAGGAGTACGGGATGGTGATAAAAAGAACATAAACAATCTTTACACTGACTGTCTTTTATTTATTGGAAACTCTTTTATTGGGAATTGTAAACTAATGTGGTTTTGTTTGTGACATGTCTGTAGCTTAAGCCCCATACATACTAGCCGATGAGTTCAGTGAACGATAAAGTTAATTATATCATCTGAGCTCCCAGGGAACTATATATATATTTATTTATTTATATCGTGGACACATGCTAGCATACCGCAGAGATGACGGGTGTGAGGGGGTGTTTGTTACCAATCCATGGTTGGGCCATCGTTAGCGATATTGAGTGTGCACACTAGATGATATGAATGAATGACAGAACACGAGGACATGCACTGAAACTAGAGGGAGGAAGATTCAGGGGAAATATGAGGAAGAATTACTTCACATAAAGAGTAGTAGATAAGTGGAATAGCCTCCCATCAGAGGTGGTAGAGGAAAATACAGTAGTACAATTTAAACATGCTTGGGATAGGCATATTGATATCCTTACAAAAAAATAAGGATCAAATATGGTTTGAGGTAACATGTTTAAAAAAGGGGCAGATTAGATGGGCCAAGTGGTTCTTATCTGCAGTCAAATTCTATGTTTCTATAATGATATATCATTAACAATATTGTTATTGTTCATATGTTTAACAATCATCTAGTGTGTATGGGGCTATAAAATTTAAACTTTAAATGAACAATCCTCGTCAATTATGTATAAATTAGATGCAAACTTTAATAAAACAAAAAATACATTCCTTAATTTCCTGTCTGCCATCCAATCAGGATCTGTTTTTTGTACGGACATAAGATCAGCTGATTTTAATATTGTACATGACACCATGACAAGCAATCTGATTCAGTGTAAGGAACCAGAAGACTACCACATAGAATTTATAAGAGCTTGATAATATAGGGCATTGCAAATATATCCCTGATGTTAGATTCTTAACCAGTGAATCACACAGACACTTATTTTTATTATTTTTAAAATAACGTCAATATACACTATTTGCTGAATGGGAATGGAACGCCTGGGAACATGGGAGTACCCTTATAAATCTGCAGTGTGTTTCATTTGCAAATTATTAGTAAATTATGTTATACCGTAGCGGTGATTCATATTGGGTGTATATGTAGAAAATCAGTGCTCTGCATTCCTTTCCAGCAGAAAATGACAAAGAGAATGGTACTCTATCGACAACACATTTTTAACACTACTGGTTTATAGCAGCAATGAACCAAATTTGTAACATTTTGCTGCTTCTTAATGTAACAGAGAAAACTTTTTTAAAGGTGCCCATACACTAGTGCGACTTCTCAGGGCTCGCATGATCCCCCTTGAACTTCCCTCAAGAACCTACCAGGTGGCAGGACTGTATAGGATACACTGTATACAGTCCTTTTGCATACAATGCATCTTATGCGATCCCAGCCAAGCCTGCGGGAGGCTTGGCGATGGGATATATATAGTGCAGCCCGTGCGATCTTCGGACACTGATGCGAAGCTCATGGGACCGCACATCGCATCGGAGCTGATGTCAAACACATGCGACTAGTATAAGGAAGGGAGCTTACTTTTCAGTGATGGCAGTGCAAAACTCCCAAAATGAGCCTCTCCAGCATGGAGATTCCATTACTTTCCTCTTAATTTAGGATTACCATCCACTGTGTTGAAACACCTTTCTGAGCAAATTACCTGTTTAAAACAGGTGGCAGCAATCATAAATTAAGAGGGATGTCCAGAAACAGAGCAAATATCAAACAAATAATGCAAGTAAGTCGCAATATCTGGATGATAGAACTACACTGTCTATGTCAGGGGTGGCCAACCCGCGGCTCTCGAGCCGCATGCGGCTCGCCCCCTGCTGAAGTGCGGCTCTCCTGCTGCCCGCCGTCCGTCCCCCCCGTCCCCCGTCCCCAACTTCCCTAACTTCCCTTGTCCTGAGGGGAGGAGAGCGCGCATCGCGCATCTCTCCTACCCCTCACTGTGCATCCTGGTGACTGCTCCGTCCGCCAATCAGAGCTCGCGGGCCGGCATCCAATCAGGAGCCGGCCCGCGAGCTTTGATTGACGGATGGCCCAGTCACAGGGAAGTGAGGGGGGAAGGAGATGCGCTGTGTGCTGTGCTCTCCTCCCCTCGTGGACAAGGCTGCAGGGGGGCGCAAGTCTGTCCTCTCCCTGCCCGGCAGCAGCAGCAACAACGGTGAGTGCTGCTGCTGGTAAATTAGCACTGTGGGGGCAATGCAGACGGTGGCACTGTGGGGGCAATGCAGACGGTGGCACTGTGGGGGCAATGCAGACGGTGGCACTGTGGGGGCATAGCATCTTTTTGGCACTGTGGGGGCAATGCAGATGGTGGCACTGTGGGGGCAATGCAGATGGTGGCACTGTGGGGGCAATGCAGACGGTGGCACTGTGGGGCATAGCATCTTTTTGGCACTGTGGGGGCAATGCAGATGGTGGCACAGTGGGGGCAATGCAGATGGTGACACTGTGGGGGCAATACAGATGGTGGCACTGTGGGGGCAATGCAGGTGGTGGCACTGTGGGGGCAATGCAGATGGTGGAACTGTGGGGGCATAGCAGCTTTCTGGCACCGTGGGAGCATACTCGGCACCATGGGAGCATATGTGTATCTGGCACTATTGGAGGCATATGTGTATTACACCCACCGCAGGGGTCCAAATAGACCACGCCCCTTTTTTGGTGCGTGCGCCTTAGGCGCGCCCATTTTGTTGGCTCTTTAGTTTGACTAAAGATATTTTTCGGCTCTTTACCTCTGACCGGTTGGCCACCCCTGGTCTATGTAGTCAATAGGTCGACACCACATGTTTTACAGGTACCAAAGGTCGATATGACAATGATCAACACACAAAGGGGTTTATTTATTCATGTAAAAATGCATACATATAATAATGAATCATTATTACCTTTGAGAACTAAGCATAAGCACATTGTTATTCTCTAACCAGAAAGTATAGGGTTTGATTCCATATTTTATTTATTTATAATTGTGCCCCTAAGTCAGATGTTCGGCTACTCTCCCTGCAAGAATGACACCCGGTATGGATGGCTGTAGGTAAGAAATAATAGTCATATTACAGTATACCTTCCATGCGGCTTTATTTACTACATTTTTAGAATAGAATTCCGTGTTACTATTTTAATTGCAAGGTTTGCAGCATCAGTCATTTTCCAACAAGTATTTTATTGACTTCTAAAAAGCCATTAACCGCTCACATAACAAAAGCCAGATATTGACTTGTTTTGAGATGAAAAGGAAGGGGAGGCCAAGGTCAGTATTCTCATTGAAGTAACAATCACTCTTGATATTTATACAAAAGAATACGCAATGTTTTTAAGCTGATTTTAGCGGAATGCTTATTTTTAAACCCAGTAGGGAGCCATTTTTCAGAAATGTTTATCTGTTTCAAAAGAGACCAAAAAATGACAAATATAATTAAAGGGAATGTAAATGTCTATCATAAAACCAATTCCACCGGTGGCTAGTCTGCAATAACTAACTTATCTGATGTTGCCTTTGTACCCCCACGCCATGTCACCTTCGGGGACAGTCATTAACACAGTAAATAAAACCAAGATACAAACACCGGAAATTGTAAGCATTGTAAACTCGTATAATTACATAGGAAGGCAATCCACGTTCCAGATCAGTGTCCTGGCAGATAAGTTAAAGCTTGAGGCTATGAAGGCAGCTTTATGGCGCCTTAGCATTAAATACAGTGTTGGGCGGATATCTCTGTATTTCACTGCAGAGTCTCTTTAAACACAACCTCCTCCAGTTTCTTTACAATTCCAGGCCCATGTTTTGCACATCTTTGGGTACATCTTAAGCCAGGTCAAGGACCAAGGACAGAAACAAAATATGTGTGTCAAATATCACAATGCCTTTATATATATATATATATATATATATATATATATATATATATATATATATATATATATATATATATATATATATATATATATATATACAGGTTGAGTATCCCGTATCCAAAATGCTCAGGACCAGGAGAATTTTGGATAACGAATTATTCCGTATTTTGGAATATTTTAATATTTCAATGATGTATTTTGAAGTATCTTGCATGTATGCTGTATAAACACATAAAATAAACACAAATATATTTTATTACCACATAAAATACACACAAATATATTTTATTTGTTCAAAAAACAAGGTTTCAAAACATGAAACAAAATTTGTGTACTATCTCAGATATTGAATTTGAATGCCAAGCAATCATTTTCTTGTACATATATAGTGCCAGTTACATATCATGTCCTCAGTAGTGCCGTGACATATGTCCCCAGTGAGTTTTTAGCTAAACGATTTTTTTTTTCCACTTTCTGGAAAGTATGGTTTTCTGAATAATTCGGATAACGGATATTCGGATACGGGATACTCAACCTGTATATATATATATATATATATATATATAACTATAGCTGGGGTAGCCAACTCCAGTCCTCGAGAGCTACCAACAGTGCATGTTTTCCAGATCTCCTCAAAGTGAAGTAATTAGCTCCAACTGTGGATCTTTTAAAATGTGTCAGTGAGTAATGAGTGCACCTGTGCAGCAGCTAGGTGGTCTGGAAAATGTGGTAGCTCTTGAGGACTGGAGTTGGCTACCACTGCACTATAGGTTTTATTATTTGCTAAGCATTTGTAATACATATCATTTAACTCATTAATTCTCCGCTGCCATAGCAATATCCCTGATCACCAGTACTCCTTGACCGCATATATTACCCACAGAAATTCCCCTTTCAACATACTTCCCCCCTACACACAAACATACCTTCTGCTCACTAATATGCCCGCCCTGCTCACCAACATACTTGTCCAGCACACCAAAATACTCCTCCTGCACACAATACATTCTGCACCTGCACACTAACATATTGCCCCTGCTCATCAACATGCCAACCCTTCACACCAACATGCCCAGCAGCACACCAGCTTGCCAACCCTGCACACCAACATTCTTTCCTGGCACACCAATATGCACTCTTGCACACCAACATGCCCCTCTGCACGCAAACATGTCCCCCATACATACCACCATGATCAACAATATTCTTTCGCTGCATACCAGCATGCGCTCTGCACACCAACTGCCACACCAACATGCTACCCCTGCACACCAGCAAGCCCCATAGCACCCCAAAATACTCTCCCATCAATATACCCCATGAACACCATCATGCTCCACTACACACCAAAATGCCTTCCCCGCACAATAACATGCACCCCCTGCACAGAAGATTAGTCCCAGCAAGTCACTTTTTACATTTCCTTTAGTTCTGCCTGCTAAAAAGGACCTGGAATAGTTGCTGTTTCTTTACGGTGCATGTGTCATGTGACTGCAGTAGTCACATGACACATAAGCAGAGCGTAATCAGACTTTGTTGGAAACTACTAGGGCTAGTTACCCCCTCTGCTGTCTGTTAACATCAAATGCACCCCAGATGGTGCCCACTGGACCCTGACATCGTTGACCTTCCATTTGCATCCCGTACTTTTGCCTTTCATAAAATAAAAGCAAAGCATTCTTCAAATGTGTCTATTCCACATCTACTGTAATATAAACAGAACATATTAATGTGATACAAACAACCAAGAACCTATGATTTCCCCACATTTATAGATTATTTATTAGCCATAAATGCTTCCAGGAATTTACCCACATCATAAGCCCATTACTGACAATGGATAAAGCCAGACGACCTATCATTAAAGAGATAGGTGATCTACTTTGTTTGTTTTTTGATTGCAGAGCATGAAGTACCTAAAACAGAGCACATTCCTTTCAAGTCCAGGAGACACATTTACCATAGATATCAATCATGGTTATACTGTACATACAAGTAAAATACAGTATAACTGACAGCAAATGCACACAGCTAACTTCATGTACATATGTAGAACACAATTATTTTATATTGTGTGTTTTAAGATCTTCATTGTTTTTGCCACTAGATGGCATAAAAACATCTTTAACGATAACAACTGACCCTACTCACAAAAGACAGTATATTTCTACTGCTAGAGTCCACATTGATTCATTTGTTGCCATAAATTGGACAATTCCTATCAATAATGATAAATTATATCAATTTACAACCTGTATTTCTGCTTATTTTTAGTAAATTGTAGCCTAATTGATTTTAGTTTACAACATTAACCTTTACCTGGAAGAAAACGTAAAAACAAATTATGTGCTGACAAAAAGAAGCCATGAAATAATATTTGCCTTACAGAAATTGTCTTCATCTGAGGTTTTTATATTCCTGAAATTGTTTATTTTTATACAGACAGAGCCGCAGACTTTGTTAGCGCCGGTGCACTGAGGTGACCAGACTTGGTGCGCCGTTCGCCAGGACAGGGATGCGTGTCCATTGCTGCAAATGGGGCATGGGAGCGTCTCACATGCACGTGTGCCTCATTTGCGATGTGGCGAACAGGGAGCCATTCCGATTACAGCGCTTCCATCTGTATTATGTTTTTTTTTAATTATCCTGCGTGTTATGGTTTTAGGTGTGAACCCACAGTCGGGACCGCTGTTTAGAACGGCCACGGCAAAACCTACACTGACTGTTGACCCCCAAAAGGAGATGGCTGATTCCGGGAAATGCTAGGCTTCACCTTTAGTCGCCACGTTTGAAGGAACGTGAAGCCCGCTCCAGCTCCGGTGCAACCAGGTGTTATGGAGTGACAAGGAATCAGCGATCCTCTAAGGGTATGGTCAAAAGGAAATCTAGCTACTGGGCCTGCCTGGGGAAACAACCTGCCTAACGGCACCAGGCCAATGATGGGGAATGTGACCTAGACACAGACACCTCAGACAAGTGAACTGGGGTATCTCCAGCAATACCTATGCAGGTAATACAGCTAAAAAATAACGTAAACAATAGTACAATAATCCAGTACCCCAAAATGACCAAACCAAGGAGTATGATGCACCTTGCGACACTAGGGAGGACTAAACAAGATAATATAAAATTAATGAGAACAACAAAAGCTAACTGGCTGCTTGCCAGATAACAAGAATAAAGAAATGGAACCACTGGTTATCAACATCCATACCGGTGAGGCCATCTCTGGGTCACGGAAGCCTTATCCATTATTGCTGGAACTCGTTTGGTCACATCGCCACAGTAACATCCTTCCGGTGTTGGAGACAATTTCCATCCAGTCTCACACCTCACTATAGAGGACTGTATCCATCCAGCGATCCCTGACCCCTCCAGCGGCACGACTAATAGCCGCATTCATTGTGAGGACCTATCCAGCTCCCACCTACATTTGTTCTACAAAGATCCAGAACTTCTTATTGGTAAAGTGCACTTACCTGTTTCTTTCCCCACAAATCAAGTGATCACACCATCTACTCACCATTATATGTCCTTTGAGGCGGGATATCCCTATATTAATTTTATTTCCATTAATTCCAGTTTACTTTTATTCCCCACCTTCTCAACTTTTATTCAGTTATACTACTGTTTTATGTTCATGATTGTACTATTATATTGTGTATGTATGCATTTTTAACTAGTAAAAAGATTTGTACATTTATAAACCAATTTTGCTTACATTCATTGATTCAAGCGCTGCCTAAACTCGCCTTGTGCGAGTATTTTCTTCTTTTTTGTACCAGTGAGGAGTGACTACCCTCACACCCTGGCAGCAGCTTACTTTGTAGGATCAGCTCATTGTCAAAGCGCCTGAATATTCCCAGTGAATATTTCTTTCTGCTTCTTTTCCAGTCTATCAGGCTGCTGACATGAGCTGTTTCTCCAACTTCAATGAGAGACAAAATAGGAGGCAGACATATATCTCCAAATGGGATCAGCCCCAGGAGCCAATAATGAGTAAGAATGATGAGGAATGTATTACACTCTTTGAAAAATTGGAGGACTTGTTAAGAGACGAGACCAAGCAATGGCTTGATAGCACCAATTTACAAAAATATGCTGATAAAAAAATGCTACCCCGAGGTCTACGTCTACACAAGCCTTCAATTTTTCAAGAGAATCCAGAATTTCAAACAAAATGGGATGATATCCTTGACAATTGTTCCTTTTTATTGATGAATCTGGTGATCGACTATAGAAATAAAAAAATAAAAGAACTAGAGACAGAAATAGAAAATATCAAAAGTAAATTAGAGCCCTATAACCAGACAAGAGAATTTAAAGAGAAAGACACGAGAGTGATAGAGAGACTGATAAAATTTGAACAAGAAGTAATCGATAACAAGTGTAAAAAATTCCAGCGAGATTTAACAGACTATCAATCTAATAATGTTAGAAGCTACAGATTAAAACATAGAAATTCCAACCAATTGAGGACCAATAACAATGGCAATAAAAACTATATTAATAATCGAGGGAGATCAAACGATAATAGAAGAGCCCTGGATAGGATGGGTAATATTCGTGTATATGATTCACCTAATCATAGAGATAAATATCCCAATAAATCACAAAATTCACCATCTGGGAATAGAAATTACATTAATAAAAAATCTGATCAGAGACAAAACTCCAATCCTGATTATATTGATCAAAGGTCAGGAGCTAGACCAAAAGATGTGCCAAATAGAGCTTATAAAACTTCCAACTCTGAACCCCTTTTTTTAGGTCCCCGCCAATACAAAGAAATGGGCAAATACCAGGGGGGGGGGACCCCAAAGAAAAGACGACATCTAAGTATAGAGGAGCTAGAGGAGGAAAGAGAGTACAACGTAAGAAAATAACTTCAAAAACACCAATAACCAATGTATTTAATATCTCTTCCCGATCCCTCAGTGAGTCAGAATCCAGATTATTACAAAAAGGTTTGAAATTCTCTCCGTCGACTGATGCCAATATTTTTACACTCTTCATTGAATTGAATCGATACATCCGCACACTGTGCAGACAGAGATATTTTTTCTCACAAAAATCTCGAAAAGATAATGATCCTGGATTCCCCATCCTACTGGATAGTGGTGACCAGACTTCCCTTGATATATTGGCAGAATTGTGGACGGAGAGCAATGTTTCCCCTAAAAAAATCTTCGATATTGATAAGTCTAAATTGAAAAACAAGTCAGATTTTTATCCAATAAAGGCTAAGGGGACTAGTATTGAGTCTTTTTATAAGACCACATTGGATGATTTTAAAAAACGTTGTTCTGGTGAAAAACGCAAATCCAAATATCACTTTAGAGACAACCTCACAGTGTGGGAGAAAAAAGCCCTTGTCGGTCTCACTGGAGACACCTCCATTGTCTTCAGGGAGGCCGACAAGGGTGGAGGGATTGTCATCCAGGATAGAGAATGCTATGTGAATGAGGCCCTTCGCCAGCTGTCAAATCTGTCCTTTTATTCCAAATTGTTGGACAATCCGACACAAAAATACATTCTGGAATTGAAAACACTCCTAGATCAAGCATTGAAAGATTCTATTATTTCTAAGGATGAACACCATTTTTTGTTTAACCCTCACCCCCTGGTTCCCATTTTTTATCACCTCCCTAAAATTCATAAAAACCTCACTTCCCCACCTGGTCGTCCTATTATTTCTGGTGTCCAATCACTCACTTCCAACCTTTCACAATTTGTTGATTCCCATTTACAATCACGGGTGACCGCCCTCAGATCACACATCTGAGACTCCACTCATTTTTTGAATTTAATTAAGAATATTGTCTGGAAAGATACTTATCAATTTTTAACTCTCGATGTGGAGAGTCTTTATTCAAATATCCCACACGAACTGGGTATCAATACAATCTCTAAAAGACTAAGAGAGGATGGTGATCTGACGGCGGAACTCCAACACTTTCTCACTACCTCTATATCATTTATCCTTAAACACAATTATTTTTTATTCCAAGACACATTTTACCTTCAGGTGATGGGAACGGCCATGGGGACCAGGTTCGCGCCAAGCTATGCCAACCTCTACATGGGGGAGGTTGAGGACCAACTCATTTGGGGGTCCTCCTTTGGCGCGAACCTGGTCCTCTATGGCCGTTATATAGATGATTTATTCTTTATTTGGGATGGGGATTGCACATCTATCACTTCCTTTGTTTCACACTTAAATTCTAATTCTTTTAATTTAAAGTTCACGCACGAATACCACCCCCAGTTTATTAATTTTCTTGATCTTTCTTTAAGGAGTGATAATGGCTCAATTCACACCAGCAATTATCAAAAATCTGTAAACACAAATTCATATCTACATTTTAAAAGTGGTCATTACCCCCCTTGGGTAAAAAATATACCGAAGGGCCAAATGTTGCGCCTTAGACGCAACTGTTCAAAATTAGACACCTTTGACAGCCAGGCCAAGGGCCTCATCACTGCATTTTTGAACTGTGGATATCCCCCTGAACTTGTCCAGGATGCATATATCTCTAGTAGAGAAAGAGACAGGGATACTCTTCTGAAGGACAAATGTCCAAAAGAGGAGCACCCTACCAATTTCACCGACGGTAGAGAAAACCACATCTCTTTTATTTCTACATTTAATAGAGACTACAAAGAGATCAAAAAAATCATAGATAAAAATCATTCCATATTGCAACAAGATCCTTTACTGAGAGAAGTACTTCCCCCACGTCCCTCCTTTATATTCAGGAAAAATAAGTCCCTAAAAAATTTACTAGCCCCTAGTGGCCTAAAATGCCCAAAAACACAAACTGCAACTTCTTCCCTGGATTGGCTCCCAATAAAACCGGTGGGCTGCTACAAGTGTGGCGGAAATCATTGCATAACATGTAATTATATCTCTAATAAATTAACTACGATCAATTTGATGACTGAAAAGATAAAAATTAAGGGATTCATTAATTGTAATACCTCTTACGTTATTTACCTGCTCACCTGTACATGTAATTTAAAATATGTGGGGAGAACCACACGATGTTTGAGGTCCAGGTTCCTCGAACATCGCCGGAACATCTTAAAAGGGTCTCTCCTCCATAGTGTCTCTAGACATTTTTCCGAATGCCATAAAAATGATCCTAAAGATTTGACATTGACAGGACTGGAACATGTGCCGCCCACTAAGAGGGGCGGTGACAGGTTCCGGATCCTGTGTAAACAGGAGATTTTCTGGACATTCAAAATGGATTCGCTTTTTCCCAGAGGTCTGAACGAGGCAATGGAACTTAACATTGTCCTCTAATAAACTATCAGCCCCCATACACTGTAAATTTAGCCAAACTCTCCATTATTTTTCATATTATTATTATTTTTCTTGTTCTTTCTTTCTTTCTTTTTATTCCTATCCCTTCCCAACCCCCCCCCCTCCCTCCCCCCCTCCTTCCCCTCCCCCCCTCCTATTTTTCCTGCCCTTTCCACAATTTTGTTTTTTTTCCCCCTTCCCCCCCTTTTTTTCTTCCCTTTTTTTTTAGTCTTTTTCCCTTTGAATCTTAATATGTCACTATTAAAATTAAAATTAAAATTTATTATGTTTATATATTTGACTAAATAATAATTTTCATTATGGATCCCTATATACATGAATATGATTAAGAATCAGTTAGATATATGTATAAATAAAGACTTATATCATCTAAAAAAGCTTTCATATGAGGCATTTATTTACTTATTATGCATATATTGGTTTTTCATTTGAATAAATCTCCCATACCACCAGTTCTCTCTATATCATATTCACTAACATTTGTAATAAACGCAGTTATTGATTAGAACAATAAATCTCTTATTTAGCTTTTCCTAGGAGGTCTTAGACCCCTACATAGTCTCTTTGCTCTGGTTCATCGTTAATTTTCTTGTTATATTTCATTCCCATTTATATTAATGCATGATTTCGTGTGCATCCGGATATCTAAGTTGGAACGCATATGCGTTCCAGTTACAGGAAGGCTCAGCTGGGACCATTGACGTGTCCTTCTGTATCACAGGACGTTACGCACGTCTAAGTACACGCAAAATAACGCTACAGCATGACGCGCTCATCATGTGATCTAAACGTTATCCACTGGTTGTTACCGCCTTATACTTCCGGGGTAAAGGCGGAAGTAATTGTACACCATGACATATGGAACGCAAGATGCGTTCCAGGCACCGCGTTAGGTGCAATTATACACTTTTATTCATTTACACATCGCGCTATTCTTTCATTAACACCTATGAAGTTATATAGTGTTGGATTCCGTAATAAATATACTTATAAATGTTCTGTTTTAATATAATACTTCTCTATGTATGATGTCTATGTTCCGATCACGTGACCTATTCAAGTCACGTGATCGCAGCTTATTATAGCAAAAACGATTCTTTTAAATTAGCCACTGCATTATTTCTCATTGTGTATTAAGCACTTATGGTACTTTATTGATATATGTCTGCCTACCTTTATTTTATACTGTTTTTTCATTTATTTATTGTGTTGGTATTGCTAAACTGCACCTTACAGGTGCACTTACTTACTCATTAAAGAAGGTATATATACCTAAACCAGGTACACAGTCCCCCACACCTTTGATAAAGCTGCAGGACGCAGTGAAACGCGTTAGGTGATTTCCCAGCCTTATCCCAGCCTCAGGACTTCACTGTGAGATCTACTCCATTGTGGACATCCATTTATAGCTGCTTATCTGGACATCATAATACAAGGCGGACACCGTGCTCCCGGACACCACTGGTTATCAACATCCATACCGGTGAGGCCATCTCTGGGTCACGGAAGCCTTATCCATTATTGCTGGAACTCGTTTGGTCACATCGCCACAGTAACATCCTTCCGGTGTTGGAGACAATTTCCATCCAGTCTCACACCTCACTATAGAGGACTGTATCCATCCAGCGATCCCTGACCCCTCCAGCGGCACGACTAATAGCCGCATTCATTGTGAGGACCTATCCAGCTCCCACCTACATTTGTTCTACAAAGATCCAGAACTTCTTATTGGTAAAGTGCACTTACCTGTTTCTTTCCCCACAAATCAAGTGATCACACCATCTACTCACCATTATATGTCCTTTGAGGCGGGATATCCCTATATTAATTTTATTTCCATTAATTCCAGTTTACTTTTATTCCCCACCTTCTCAACTTTTATTCAGTTATACTACTGTTTTATGTTCATGATTGTACTATTATATTGTGTATGTATGCATTTTTAACTAGTAAAAATATTTGTACATTTATAAACCAATTTTGCTTACATTCATTGATTCAAGCGCTGCCTAAACTCGCCTTGTGCGAGTATTTTCTTCTTTTTTGTACCAGTGAGGAGTGACTACCCTCACACCCCGGCAGCAGCTTACTTTGTAGGATCAGCTCATTGTCAAAGCGCCTGAATATTCCCAGTGAATATTTCTTTCTGCTTCTAATGGAGCCCTTACAGGACCTCACACAGGCACATGCGGCTGCAGGTGGGAAGAAGCAAGCTGAGACAAACTGGAGCAGACTGACAGGATTCTGGAACTGAATGTAAGCATTCTGAAACTGCAAAAGGCCAGGAAGGCTGCACTGCACTGGACTATATACAGGGAGAAACTAACTAATGACCAGCAAACGGCTGGTGAGCTCCAAACAGAGCAGTACCCTGACAGGTGACCAGCTGGAAACAGGAAATTGCAGCTACCTGCAAAAGGAACAGGAAACTATCACCAGCAGGACAGTGCTGGGGAGAATGCCTTAAGAAGGCTCAAGTAATAATTCCCCTTGGAAATATCCAGCCCAGCTCCCCAGTTCTTTTTTAAACATAAAATTTTTATTATGAGTTTTTCATGAAAATAACATGGGGGTACAGAGGGGGAAAAAGGGGGGGGGGGCGTCAGAAAACAATAAATTATGAAATAATAAATGTCTCACAAGTCACATCAGACCAGAAAAATGAATTAAAATTACAGTCTGCATCCACATAAAGCAATCACTCGTTGTGTAATAAGGTAACTTAACTACTGCGAATATAGCATAGATAGGTCAGGAGGGCTGCTGTAAATAGTCGTGTGGCCTATCTTTTCATTATAAAGAGACCAGCTAAGCCATTTCATAACTATCGAGTTCGGAGAAGAAGAATACTCAGTGTCATCAGTCTCGTAGACAAAATGGTTGTGTACCTTGCTTCGGATAGTATCTATGGACGCTAATATATCAGATTTCCATAATTTTGCAATAATAACCTTGGTACTGTAGCTATAAGGACATGACCCACAATATACCTGTCTGCTGCTGAGAATTGTATTGGGAAAACATGAAGCAACGCAAAAGCTGGGTCGGGGATAATGGGTTGGTTTAATATTGAGCTCATCATCTGAAACACTTCCCCCCAGAGAGGCCGCAGGTGTGGGCATTCCCAAAATATGTGGAAAATGTCCCTGATGTTACCACATTTCCTCCAATAAGAATTGGAACCGCCTCACCTCGCGTGCTCGATGCGCTCGCCACGCTTCGGGTTGGCGTTGATAGTGGGGGTGATACAGTGTGAAAAATGACATTTGGGGTGCATTTTACATGATTTGAACACATGTCCATGATTTTTGTGAAAAATGGCATCGCATCGCATTTCGCGATTTTTTCCTGTACGATGCCCATCGTGGGAGCCGTGATAGTATATAAGTACCCAGGGGCGGATTGGCCCACCGGGAAACCGGGCTGTTTCCCGGTGGGCCGGCATATTTTTAGTATAAAGGGCCGCCCTCCCTCCTTAACAGGGCCGGCCGCGGCATCTCCGTGTATTTTGCCCTGTTTAAAGATGGCCGCGGCCGGCCTCGAGTAGTTCCACAGTAAAAATGGCTGCGGGAGGGCTGCGGCGCATGCGCGGCCGCACGCAGCTCCTCCCGCAGATATTGTGCAGACTTGGTGGCCGCATCGCGATCGCGGGTGCGCGTGTGACGTCACCGCGCACCCGCCCACTGTACAAGGCTGCCTGCAATGTGGGAAGGCTGAGCCGCTGAGGAGTGAGTGCCGATGCCCGACTGCCTAGATTATAGTATGGAAGTGGCAGCGGGCAGACTCACCAAAGAGTTGTAAGATGACTGGCATTATTTTTATTTTGTAATGTGTTTAAGTTTTCTACTATATATTTAATGCATATGTTTTTTTTGCAGTTTTTTGTGCCTTCATTAAACTGTGTGTGTACAGTGGCGGTGGGTGGAACTACCAGGGGTGCCTCATTACCATGAGAACGCCCAGCGTTCTCATGGGAACGCCCATGGAACGCTGGGCGTTCCCATATGGTAATGGGGCAGCCCGGCGCCCCCCGCCCATCCCCCCCCCCCCGCACGCCGCCATTAGTGCACGCACCATACGTCTGTACATGCGCAGACGCGCAACATTGGTCCTGCGTGCGAATGCACGCAGGACCAAACAAACGTGAATAACCCCCTTAGTGTGGTGGTGGCTGTGTCCAAAGAGGCACAGCCACTCACCACGGCTGTCACTTCCCCCGCCGGCTGCCGCTGATACCCTCCCCGCAGCCCATACCCACTGCGGTCCCCGGAACCCCTCCCCCCCATCCAGGTTTTCCACTAGTGTAAAACTTGTAGAGACAACACAGCTGCATTTTAAATTTGCCGCTGTGAGTGAACTAATAACTGCTCGCAGATCGGCAGCCGCAGCATTGCGGTGTGTCAGATAATGTGTAATGGGCATTGCGGTGTGTCAGATAATGTGTAATGGGCATTGCGGTGTGTCCAATAATGTTTAATGGGCATTGCGGTGTGTCAGATAATGTGTAATGGGCATTGCGGTGTGTCCCATAATGTGTAATGGGCATTGCGGTGTGTCCCATAATGTGTAATGGGCATTGCGGTGTGTCCCATAATGTGTAATGGGCATTGCGGTGTGTCAGATAATGTGTAATGGGCATTGCGGTGTGTCCCATAATGTGTAATGGGCATTGCGGTGTGTCAGATAATGTGTAATGGGCATTGCGGTGTGTCAGATAATGTGTAATGGGCATTGCGGTGTGTCCAATAATGTTTAATGGGCATTGCGGTGTGTCAGATAATGTGTAATGGGCATTGCGGTGTGTCCCATAATGTGTAATGGGCATTGCGGTGTGTCACATAATGTGTAATGGGCATTGCGGTGTGTCCAATAATGTTTAATGGGCATTGCGGTGTGTCAGATAATGTGTAATGGGCATTGCGGTGTGTCCCATAATGTGTAATGGGCATTGCGGTGTGTCCCATAATGTGTAATGGGCATTGCGGTGTGTCCCATAATGTGTAATGGGCATTGCGGTGTGTCAGATAATGTGTAATGGGCATTGCGGTGTGTCCCATAATGTGTAATGGGCATTGCGGTGTGTCCCATAATGTGTAATGGGCATTGCGGTGTGTCAGATAATGTGTAATGGGCATTGCGGTGTGTCCCATAATGTGTAATGGGCATTGCGGTGTGTCCCATAATGTGTAATGGGCATTGCGGTGTGTCAGATAATGTGTAATGGGCATTGCGGTGTGTCCCATAATGTGTAATGGGCATTGCGGTGTGTCCCATAATGTGTAATGGGCATTGCGGCAGCGGGCCGTTTCCCGGTGGACCAGCACATTTTAATAGGGAAGCGGCCGCCCACCCTCCTAACAGGGCCGGCCGCGGCATCTCCGGGCCGCGGCACTGTGCCCTGATTGAAGATGGCCGCGGCCAGCCTCAAGTCCTCCCACAGTTAAAAAAATGGCGGGAGTGCTGGTGTGCAGAAAGCCTGGCTGCGCTGCCCACGTGATCAGCCATCCCAGCAGCAGCGCGCAGGACTGTTTCGCGCGCTGCGCTGGATGGATCTGTTGGGCGGTGGCAGGAGCATCGAGCAGGGAGAAGCCAGCATGCAGAGGCCGGGAGCATATTAAGGCCTCAGTGTGTGTGTACATATATATATATATATATATATATATATATATATATATATATATATATATATATATATATATATATATATATATATATATATATATGCAACAAAAAAAGGAGCGCACACGTGAGCAAAGTAATGGCACAGGCTGTGGAGCTAGCGGTGAATACTACGCATGCTGACTACAGTATATTGAATTGTATGTGAGCCTACACTTTTTCAGTAAATACTTGTCATTACTTTGCTCATGTGTGCGCTCCTTTTTCTTGTTGGATGTTCCATACACTGAGGCCGTGACAAAGCCTCCTGGAAGTGAGCCAGCACTACATCCTTAAAGACGGATTTACATATATATTACATTGTGACGTTGCGCAGATCCTCTTCTTGTGTGTGTATATATATATTTTTTTTCATCTCCATAGTAACCGGACTCCTGCATTCTGATCAGAACTGTGATGCATTTCCTTTGACTCGTCTTCTGGAGAAAGCCTGCTGGGAGAGGGGCTGCGCTGAGCGGAGGTCATGTGAGAGCGACTTCCGCCGGCGTCTGCTTGCACAGTGAGGCTGACTGCCGGTTTTTCAATGGCGGACGGAGATCTGCATGCACGGGCTTTCTATCCGGTACAGGGTTAACCAGAGGGTGGGCGGGAGGGTGGGATTTTTGTGGTGTGTGTGTGTGTGTGTGTGTGTATATATATGTCTTTTGTGTACTGTATTGTTCGAGTCCCTGATGACGGGGTAGATACCTCGTAATGGCGTAGGACCATCAATAAATGTTTTTTGTCGGAGGGCTGCCAATCCCTCTATCTATCTATCTATCTATCTATCTATCTATCTATCTATCTATCTATCTATATTATATATCCGATGTCCGGCCCGGCACTCACTCCTTGAATGTGCGTCTGCTCCGGTGCCTTACAATACAGATTTTTAAGGTAGATGGATGAAGAAATGGCGGCACTCGAAGACTGATATAAACTGGGTAATTTTGTAAAAGCATAGAACAGTGCATCATACTCCGACGTTTCGGGGATACAACCCCGTTTTTTAAGGTGCAGAAAGTGACAACGGTTGTCACTTTCTGCACCTTGAAAATGGGGTTGTATCGTCGGAGTATGATGCACTGTTATATGCTTTTACAAAATTACCCAGTTTACAGTTTATCAGTCTTTGAGTGCCACCATTTATTCACCCTGTGTCTTCTCATTCCGTTGCATAATGTGAACTTTAGCCTATTTTTTTTTTAACTCATTCTGTGTGGCATTTTGTGAATTTTGGATCATTCCATGTGTCATAATGTGAATATTGGCTCATACTGTGTGGCATAAGGTGTACAGGTTTTTTATAGAAAATAGGGCCCTCATGTTATGGTGCATAATGTGTTCAAGGGAGGTGAGGTGGCCCATACTCAAAGTCCCACAGGGGGGGACGGGGGACAGTTGGGAGACCCCCTGTCACCCTCCCCCTGTCTCTATCTCCCCAGCCCCACAGGCTGCAGAATAGACGCTGTACGCATGCGCCTATTCTGCAGCCTGAGGGGCTGGGGACATAGCCAGCAGCTCAGAGAACCACAAGCCATGCCCCCACAGCAGCAAAAAATAGGGCAGGGCCTCGTTGACATAGGCCACACCCCCATATTGATAGACCACGCCCACCCAAAAAAAATCGGGCGCGCCTGCGGCGCGCAGCAACACCGCCCCCCCCCCCCCTTTAGGGCTGCTTCAAGATATTTCCCGGGCTGGTTTTAATTCCCAATCCGCCCCTGTAAGTACCAAATTTTCTTTGCAATTCTAGGCTTAGCCCCTTTCCAAATATATTTAGTCAGAAGTTGGTTACATTTGTTAAGCAGGCTTTTGGGAGGGGATCTTGGGATAGAGCAAAAAAACATCAATTTCGGTAAGAGGACCATCTTGGCCGCAGCCTCTCTCCCAAGCCAAGATACATCGTGCATCATCCAATCTCCAGTCAGCGCTGCAAAGGCTCTCAGCAGGGGGTTGTAATTGCAGTCAATAAGGTGTTTTTCTGGTGCCAAATTTCTAAGTATCTCAATGAGCGTGTTTGCAAAGAGTAAGAGTCATTGTACATTTCTTTTAGTCCAGTAACAATATCTGAGGGGAAGCCCAGTGGAAGGGCCTCTGCTTTACTGGTGTTTAGTTTATAGAATGAGACTTCAGAATAATCCTGCAACACCCTGTGTAGAGCAGGAAGAGAATTTCAGGATCTAAAATACATAATAGGACATCATCGGCAAAAAGGCTCAGCTCCCCCGTTCTAATGCTGCCACCTGAGCTCGGATAATGAGGCCATAATGCCAGCCTTGTGCATAGAGCAACTCAATAAAGACTGAGCTGCAAAGGCACGGACTCACTACGGAGGTCCATTACCAGATTACCAGAAACAAACTGGAAAAATACGAAGCTGACATGAAATTCATGAGCCATAATAAAAGCTCCTGACAGTACCCCCCGAGGAGGGGTCAACAGACTCCAAAATCCAAAATCCCAAATAGGGATACATAAGAACCTGGAATATAAATTGACGGGAAGCAAAAAAAAACACCAGACAAAACAGACACAAGCTGTAACCACAGCTTGTGACACTGTGGGCATGGCTACATCAAATGACTTGATTAATTTGCTACACTATAAAGAATACATTTACTAGTGTGAGTTTTTAGACGTGAAATTCTAGCTATTATCCGCTAGATGGTGCTAGATACAGTAAATGATAAGTAGAATCTAATTGGTTGTTATGGGCAACATCTCTCACTTTTAAAAACTCACACTTTAGTCAATTTAACCCTAAATTACTAAAAAGAGCTACACATAATCCTTGTCCCAATGAACAAATACATATCATTAATATTTCGCTGTATTTGCATATGTAAAAGGTAAGATCCTCTTCAGGTGAAGTACCGCCAGTGGCCACTTGATGGACCAAATTACTCCTTAACAGAAAGTGAAACCAAAATGATATGTTTCAAACTTCCTGCATAAGAGGGAGCTGTGAAGGCAGAGATTGGAGGTAGGAGAAGATAGGGACTAAGCCGTCCATTTTGACAGGCTTTAAAATAGTCACTAGATAAATCAGAAAAGAAAATGTATAAAATAAAAGTGTGCTTTAAAGGCTTCATAATTCTCTTTTAAAAATACCTCATGACATTTATTTATTTTTATTTTCTGTTGTACCCACATACATGACCAGCTGGTCCGCTGTATGCTCTGCTCCATCTCTGCCATTATAATAAATACAAGCTCTCGGCTAAATCTATCTACAACTCTTCTTTCCACTGTTGTCTACTATTTACTAACTGTGTATATCTCAAATTTACACACAAATGAAAAGTATGGACTAGGGTGGCCAATCCCGGGATCAGTGGGATTTCGGGGTTTGGGCCCCAAAACGCCGGGAGATTTCGGGATTAGACTGCGCATGCGCAGTTTAATGCCAGGCAGCGTCTGAGAGAGTACTCAGACGCTGCCCGGCATCTCATGTCCCCCGCTGTGCGGCTTTGCACAGCGTGACGAGATCAGAGGTCAAGCTGTGCAGGCCACACAGCTGCACAGCCCTGTCCTGGACCTGCTGCCCTCCGTCTCATCAGAAACTGCATCACCCGCCGGCCCCTGGTTTCACTGCCCGCCCACCCGCTCGGCTTCACCGCCCCCCCACTCGCCTGCCTCCCAGCTCTTCACCACCCTCCCGGCTCCCAGCCACACCGCACATGTAAGTAAATACATGTTTTTTTTAACTAGGGAAGCAGTGGCGTAACTATAAATTTTGCTCCCCCCTGCCAAAAGGTTTGTGGCGCCCCCCCTCCAGGCTCCTCTCCAGCATGTTTCCCCAGTGTGTGACGTGATGACGTCACACACATAACGGAGAAGCTGAACAGGAGAGAGGAAGAGAGACCATCAGACACTGCTGCTTCCCTTGGCTCCAACACATCCCAGGCCGCCCTAGCATGCCCATCCACCCGCCCATCCTGTACACAGTAGCCAATAGCCGGCTCTGTGTACAGTCAATTGAATCAGTGGGGGAATTTGACATCTCTGCCATGGCCCCACCCGCGCTGCGGCTGACTTGCCTCCAGTGCTCAGTCAGAGGGCAGTGGCAGGCAGCAGCATGTCAGTGCGTTGAAAGGGTGCTGGCGCCCACACAGACCCTGCTGCTTGCTCCCCCAAGCGGCTGCTGGGGCTGCCTTATAGTAGTTACGCCACTGTAGGGAAGCCAATCCCTGGATTTAGCATTTTTCAATCCTGAATTACAGGATTTAAAAAATGCCCCAGGATTGGCATCCCCAGTATGGACCTCAGAATCTCTGACAATATTACAGTGGTAGAGGCTGCAAAGGTTCCTTCCTCTACTCTCCTGCTGCTGCTGTGCTCAGAAGAAAGACTATGGATAGGGATCTTGGCAGATCCTTTTCCATTCCCCACTTCTCCGTTGCTGATGACAGTGCCAAGCCTGTGTCACTGTTCAGCCTATGGAGGTAGCCATGAGCATTGACAGGCATTTTGGGTAATGAGAGTGGGCATGGCCTATGGGGGAGGTGTGGCAATACATTCCCTAACTAGGAAATGTATGTGCAGCCATGAAGGTGGAGAGCACCGCACAGGGGGCACCATACCCCAATGCAGTGGGAGGCAGCAGCCTTGGAGGAGGAGTAGGAAGCAGACAGGTGCTATCATTCCCCCATTGCAAACACATCACAAAATTGGAGAGAGAACTGATTGAATGTTTCTACCTCTCTCCCCAGCTCTACAGGCCCGGGATGTTCTACCTCTCTCCCCAGCACTACAGGCCCGGGCCTGGGTAAAGAGTAACTTCTCCCCTCATCCATCTCTGCCCCGGGCAGCCAGGCTACATAGCAGGAGTTGCATCATACTGAAGCCTCTTAGGTTTTGGATTAAATGTGGAATGTTTTGGTAAGCACGGCCTGCTGTTGGCTGCTTATATAGCTCACCATATGGCTGCATTTCATATGCAGTTTCTGATAATTATTTGGTAATAAATAAGACCGTTCACACACATATAAAAGTTAATATTACTGAATGTGCAATATATTATCAAATATCAGATTACAGATATACTGAATGTAATCTTAATAGGCTATCAACTTGAAAATCTGATTTACGAAGAGGACAATAATAAAAAGACAATGGGTGAAATGTAGTAGGGTGAGAGAACCAGAAAGTGAGAGATTTGGTAAGAAATCTCCAGGTTTTTTTAAAGCAGAAATCATTTACACTGCAAAACCAGTTTGATTTTATGTATAAATGATTGCCGCTTTAAAAAAAACTGGAGATTTCTTACCAAATCTCTCACTTTCTTATTCTCTCATCCTATTACACTTCACCTTTTGACTATGCCGCATGAACACAAATTCGGCCATAGTCCAAATTACCCATGGCCATAGTCCAAATCGGCCATGGGCAAAGACAATATCGGCTTCATCAAAATTGCTTTGCCCTAGCACAGTGTGTACATCCCTTAACTCATATATGAAAATAAATATATGGAAATGTAATGAAGCAGAACCAGTGCGGGTTGGCAAGATGCCTGTAAGGAAAAAGTTAGAAGACACAAAACAGAATAAATTAATTTTGGCAAAGTCACAGCTGCCAAGAGTCAGTAAGTAGCATTATGTTCTACTTGTAATTAAAACAGCTTAACAAAATAGCTGTATGTGCAATACAAAGTGTAATGCAAACAGTTATTGCAAAGTAAGTTCTCAGAACAAAATATATAAACATATATCAAGTGACTATGTACTGTGTATGGAATATGTTAATTGGAGACGTGCCATATTTTAACTGATCACTAGAGCTTATGTTTTCAAATATCGCTTCCAGGGCTGAATTAAGGTCTGTGGGGGTCCTGGACAACACACTTGTGGGGGTCCCTATCAATAAAAGTTATATAATGGCAGTTGTAAAAATAAAGTATCGTTTACTGTATCTTTTTATCTATTAATCCATTACTTATGTTCTAAGTATTTTCTTGGAATGCACCAATGAATCTTTGGTGCATTCATTCTAAGAAAATACAAATAACATAAGTAATGGATTAACAAAAATGGGACTCTTAACCCTTTGAGTGCCAAGTGAATTTGTCAAAATCGGGTTGAAAATTGTCATGCAAACATTTGTATTCATCATAATGACCTGTAATGTTTACCTTATATAGGAAATATATATTTTTTATATACAATATTTTTTTAATTTGAATTTATCAAATAAATGTGAGATGTTGGCAGTCAAAGGGTTAATACATTTGTTAAAATTAAAGGACATATACATAAAAATGGACAGATATCATAAGATTACAAAAGGTAGTTCACAAAATATTTAGAAGTTAAATAAAGTTAATTACCTCATGCAAAAATAGTATACACTACAGTGCTGTTGTTTATGAATAATTCACAATAACTGATATATCCAGCGCCACACAGCACAAAGCTCGCTACCAGCCAGTTACACACACACACACACTGCCGGCACCGCTGAGGAAGGAGCTGAGTCTGAGTGAAACGGCGCCTCCTCACTCTCAGCTCCTGGACATGGTGCTGGCAGTGGCTGTGTAGTGGGGAGGAAATGGGAGACATAGCTGAATCATGCTGTGCTCCAAATTTAGTACTAGTGGCTTGTGCAATTCAGGGGGGAAATGTGAGGGCCCCTAATGTGTGGGTGCCCCGGGACGACTGCCCCTGTCACCCCTCCTTGGATCAGGTCACGATCACTTATAATGATAACATTACATATTATTTACATTATTTATCACACATAGGGCCAGATGCACTAAGCTTCAAAAGTGATAAAATGGAGAGTGATAAACAGCCAGCCAATCAGCTCCTACCTGCCATGTCACAGACTGTGTTTGGGAAATGTCAGGTAGGAGCTGATTATTTGGTTGTTTATCACTCTCCATTGTATCACTTTTGAAGCTTAGTGCATCTGGCCCTAATTATCAGGCCAGAACAAGTAACATCGCAACCAGTGGCGGCTCGTATCTTTTGGGGGGAGGGGGGCTGCCGCTGGACTCAGCCGCTGCGGAGGTACCACGATTAAGACCCCCCTGCCACCGCCACCACAACCGTGCTGTTCCTCCTGGTCCCCATGGCTTTCCAAGCATCTGTGCTATGACAGACATTGGGACTGGCGCATGCCCAGTACAAACCTCTGTACTGCGCATGCGGCCAGCTTCTATGGGCTGGTTCTGCAACAGCCTATACAAGGGGAATCATGGTCCCGGTGCCTGTATAATACAGATGACAAGCACCGGGACTAGCGTGTGCACAGTACCGATGTAAGTACTGTATATGCGCAATCTTCGAATTTCGCTCGGCAGCCCGTAGAGAGGTATCCTGGAGGGAGTCTCACAGACTGCACTGTTGGATTTTACCTGGGTGGTGGGGGGGAGACTGCAGCCCTGCAGCCCCTAGATAAAAACCGCCACTGATCACAACATTTTCTTGAATACATTAATGCTGCTTTCAGACCGCAAAACTGGCTTTGACCAGGTATTTTGAAACGTTTCTAAAAACAGTATCAAAGCCAGTGCGGTCTTCAGCAACCCCCCCCCCCCCCTGTAACACGCTGTGTGGCAGCGTGTTACAGTTAACCCCCCCCCCCAATGTGTTTAAGAAAACCCCCGTGCCTCGTGCCTTATGATCCCGGCTGTCGGCTCCTGCTCCTGTCAACTCCTGCTGCTTATAAAAAAAGTGACTTTCGGAAAATGGCTGCCCCATACCAAAGACAGTTTTTTCAAACAGTTTTTTCTTTCCTATGGGGCAGCCATTTTCCGAAAGTCACTTTTTTTTTTACAAGCAGCAGAAGCCGACAGGAGCAGGAGCCGACAGCCGGCGGGATCGTAAGGCACGAGGCACGTGGGTTTTCTTAAACACATTGGGGGGGCGCAGCATATTTAACGAGCCGGCCGGGCATTACATATGCGCACATGTAATGAGCGGCTAATTACATATGTGCATATGTAATTATCGGCTAATTACATATGCGCATATGTAATTAACGGCCAGCTCATTAAATATACAGGCACTGGGGACCAATAGTGCTCACTGCTGCCTGGGTACCGTCTCAGACCCGTTCAGACCGCAAAAAAAACGGGTCTGAAACGTGTAGGACCCTGATTTTTTATCGTTTTAAAATACCGGTTATTTTAAAACGGTAAATTCACTCTGGACCTTTCAGACCGAACATATTACCGTTTTGAAACGGTAAAGAAACGGCAATATACCGTTTAATTTGTGCGGTCTGAAAGGGGCATTACTGACCATTATGTAATAAAATTGCTGATAGAGTAGCATACTAGGTGTAACATCTGCTGCACATAGCTCACTGACTGGTCATTGTGTATTCAGGCCTTTTTATTGCTCGGGAAAATTCTGGATTTAAACATTGTGTGATGCGTGTTACTCATTCATTCTGTACTAATGGGAATATTGCGCAGTAAGAGTGCCCATTCATAGTCCGGAATCAGGAAATGCTTTCTACCGTTAGCAGCACTCACTACTGAGTCAGGTATTTCCTGTGTGTTGTTTACTTTAAATTCCAGGAAAGACTTCCACTTTACCCGCATTTGCGTATTTTTTAACGAAAGCATCCTCCACTTGTCATACTGAACCGAAAGGAAGGATGGAATATAGAGTATTCAGTATACAGCGCTTCTAGAAGCTCAATTGTACTCTGAGGTGACACTGATTAACGTGCAGTATGTGGTTCCAGTTTCTTATAGGATTTACTCAACTGGCGAACAGCCAAATATATAAGTGAGGTATACCGGAAGAGATTAAAAGGTTAAAGACCGACATGCAAAAATATTGTTGTGTTAGCAGCTGATGACTAAATGACGGAAATTGTGACTGATGCCACAATGAGTTTCCTTGTGATAGCTGCACCAGTGGCACATAAACTAACAGAATATCTGTCAGGGGAAATTATTCTGGAAATATAATTAGTGCGGGAACACTATATTATTGAAAGCAAATAAGCCCAGGTATTATGTGCATTCCTCAGCCACTCTCATTTTGACGTTTAGTGTAAACAGAGCAAATATAAAGCATATAAATATTAGATTCCTTTGTGAATTTAGTAATGTATGCCTACATACAATATATGTGGTTTATTTTGGCCTGTGGTAATATGCACATATAACCAATGATGTTATTGCTGTTTTTATCAATGGACATAGAAGGGCTGGATTAGCCTCCCACAGGGCAAAAGTATTCGCTAAAGCCCTGTACACGGGGCAACTTAAGACACAATCGCCCCCTGACCAGCCCTGCAGTGGTCACTGACCAGCGGCTTTTCCCGGCAGAGTGTCTTGTTTTTATCAATGACCATCGCTGGTCGCTGATGAAAACTGGACACTCAGCAATTTGTTAACACTGTAAATGGCCAAGGTAGAGTGTGTCTCTTGTTTTGTGTAAAGTACACATTTTAAAATTTCTTCCAATTATTACAATATGTTCTTAAGAGGTTCAGGGGCAGATGTATGGAATGGGATTAGGGAGTTTTCTGGTAACTGCTTCCTCCCATGTAAGAATCACTTATACCGGAAAATGCTGCTATGCACCCCTTTAGAGGCTCTATGCTGCTGCCAGTGAGGCAGGGATGTGCTGCAGTCAGTGAGGCAGTGACGTGCTGCTGTCAGTGCGGTATCGATGTGCTGCAGGGGTGGTCATATTTTCCGTGAGTAGTGTCTCTTTTAATGATGCTAGTGGTTTCAGGAGTAGAGTGATACAGCTCTGGGTATGTGATGGATTTTGAAGCTGGTCGGAAGTAGTTCAGGTGTGCAATCATTTTTGGTATTTTGAGCTGCTTTCAGTTCAAAACTGCCTAGTGTGCATATGCCCCAGCGATGAGCGGTAGCGCTGATGCGCATTCCTGCATCATCGCTGGTCACCACCATTTGTCTGCTATGGAAAGCCGTTTGCCCACATGGAAATCGTTGCGCTGGGTAAATATTGCTCAGTGTGTATGCACTGAGCGATTTTCCAGCCATTGATTTTCACCACATTGCTTATCATACACGCTTGGCAAACACACCCAGTGCCAGGGCTGGCAACAGAATTCTTGGGGCCCCATACACTGATATCTCTGGGGCCCCCACCCCCTATGCTGGAACACATACTGGAAGCCCATTACCGGATTGCTGCGGAGCAGAGATGGAGGGTTAGATTGGGATGGAAAACTAGCCTGGGATAAATTTCTGGAAGCAGCCCTATTTCTGCAGCCTGCGCTCAATCAAACTGCTCCCTCACCTTGTAATCCCTCACCTTGCGTTCTATCACACTGATGCAATACCTCACCCTGCGGCCTGCGTTCTATCACACTGACACAATCCATCACCCTACGGCCTTCACTCTATCACACTGACGCACTCCCTCACCCTGCGTTTTATCACACTGACGCAATACCTCACCCTACGGCCTGCGCTCTATCACAATGACGCACTTCCTCACCCTACGGCCTGCTCTCTATCACACTGACACACTCCCTCACCCTGCAGACTGCGTTCTAGCACACTGACACAATCTGTCTCCCTGCAGCCTGCGTTCTACAACACTGACGCAATCTCTCACCCTGCGGCCTGTGTTCTATCACACTGACGCAATCCCTCTCCCTGCGGCCTGCGTTCTATCACACTGATGCAATTCCTAACCCTGCGGCCTTTGTTCTATCACACTGACGCTATCCCTCACCCTGCGGCCTGCATTCTATCACACTGACGCAATCCCTCTCCCTGCGGCCTGTGTTCTATCACACTGACGCAATCCCTCTCCCTGCGGCCTGTGTTCTACCACACTGACGCAATCCCTCTCCCTGCCGCCTGCATTCTACCACACAGACGCAATCCCTCACCCTGAGGCCTGTGTTCTATCACACTGACACAATCCCTTCCCCTGTGGCCTGCATTCTATCACACTGACGCAATCCCTCTCCCTGCGGCCTGTGTTCTATCACACTGACGCAATCCCTCTCCCTGCGGCCTGTGTTCTACCACACTGACGCAATCCCTCTCCCTGCCGCCTGCATTCTACCACACTGACGCAATCCCTCACCCTGAGGCCTGTGTTCTATCACACTGACACAATCCCTTCCCCTGTGGCCTGCGTTCTATCACACTGACGCAATCCCTCCCCCTGTGGCCTGCGTTCTACCACACTGACACAATCCCTCCCCCTGTGGCCTGCGTTCTATCACACTGACATGCTTCCTAACCCCCTGCAGTCTAATCCTGACCCTCGTCGCTAGTGCCTAACGCTCGTACCCTGTGGCTTAACCCATCCCCCTCTCCCCTCAGCCCAGGGACGAAACTTGGATTTCCGGCGCCCGGGGCAAACAAGTAAATTAATGCCCCCCCCCCCAAAAAAAAAATAATAATAATGATAATAATAATTATATATATAATTATATATATTTATATATATATATATATATATATATATATATATATATATATACTAAGAGGAGGGCAGTGCACAGCATAGGTAGCACACAGCAGCCAACTTTTACCCTAGCACATAGTGTCATTGCCACTTCCTCCCCCTGCATGCTGCATCCTGCACCCTCTTCTCCAGTCCCTCACACACACCAGAGAGCCATCATAAAATTCAGTTTAAAAAGCTTCAGCATACAGCTGCCATCGCTGCTCACCTGCACATTGACGCAGCCATGGATATCCTTCCCCTGCCTCTCCTCCACCACAGGACAGCAGCCCTCTGCTCCAGTGCTCCGCCTCCCGAGCCCCGTGTAGCTCCGCCCCCGCCACGTCCCGCGAAGCCCCGCCCCCATGCAACCCCGTGCAGCTTCTTTCTAATCTGTCCTGAATGGTGTTCTGGCCGGGCGGCGCCGCGGCTGAGAGGGGACTTGGGTACTAGGGAGGGGAATCAATGTGCAAGCTGAGGTACTGGGCATGCTTGGGGCCCCTCAGAGCGGCTTGGCCCGAGACGGCTGTCCCCCTTGACCCCCCCTGTCGCCGGGCCTGCCCAGTGCATATGGACCTTTAGTGTGATTTTGCTAATTTTAACGCACTTATATATAAATAGTCCCTACCAATAATGGACTGGGCCTCCTAATTGGCCCTGGCATTGGTTTGCGCTCCCAGACGCCCATGCTGGCAGTGTGCATGCCTTCATTAGAGACCCACATTGTGTTGCTGAACATGGCGTGTATGAGTTGAGGACCTGGCCACTTGGCAAGCCCTGTCTATCCTTGACACTCAAGTTCAGTGGAGAGGGCTGCATTTACACAGCTAGAAAACCCAGAAACTGTGCTGAGCACAGCTATCCAGGCTCTCTCAGTGCCTTGATGCCCACAAAACCATTGGCCGCTCTGGCATTTGCGGGGAGGGCATCCTGCATGGCCAGACCCCTTTTTTGGACATACACGTGACTGTGTCCTGCAAGAATTCCAATTTCTCATCCAAAATGTTGGGAGGTATTTCATATGCACACAAGGAAACATGCAAAGGCCAACAGCCACAAATGGGCATTGGATACAGTGGTCCTGAACCATGAGGCAGGGTGAGTGTGTACATTATGACTCTACTTCCAGCTCTTATAAGAACCAGTCTTCCTGCAAAATACACACCACAAATTCATTTTCACAATGCAAATGTAGGCAACAATATCTTTTGGTTCAAACATAGTGTGTATTTAAATTAATTGACAATATTATCAGTATTCTTATGTTTATTATCATGGGGTGTTCATTAGCTTGTATATTACTGAAAAATAAGGAGAATTTTATACTTTTCAATTGTAAACAGTCTATGGGGCAGATGTATTAAGCCTTAACAAGAGATAAATGCAAGGGTGATAAACAGTGGCGTAACTATAGCCCTGCAGCCCCCCGCGGTGGCGGGGAGGCACTGAGAAGGTGTGGGCGCCGGGGGGGTCTGCAGGGCTATAGTTACCTACTGCCGTCTGTCCCTGCCACCAGCCAGTACCTTCTGCCCGCCGGCCCTTCTGTAGGGTCCCAGCTCCTGCAGCTAATAAAAAGTGACAATCAGAAATGGCTGATTTTCTGAGTGACACTTTTTATATGCTGGGGGAGCCGGGAGAGCCGTGACCCGGGACCTGACAGAAGCACCGGCGGCAGGAGGTACCTGGGGGTGAGAGGGGGTTTGTTAACCCTAGGGGTAGGAGGGGGGTTTGTTAACCCTGAAGGGGGGGGGCGCTTCCCAAATTTGCATCAGGGGGGGCGCAAATTTAATAATTACGCCACTGGTGATAAAGAGAGATAAACGTCCAGCCAATCACCTCACCCTAACTGCCATGTGACATTTTGCCTTTGAATTCCACTACATGTGTTTTAGATCCCATAAAACCTTGCCCACTAAATTGAATTTCAGGAAAGTTTTATCTATTATTAGAAAAAAAATCTTAAGTATGTTTCTAAATAAAAATAATAAAAAACGAATAGGAAGACACGCTTTATAGCTCTGTATGTTGCTTGTGTGTAACATAGTAATACAAAAGGAATTATCAGCCAATCAGCACTTACTGTGATCCTTTTAGGTCAGATTAATAAGAGCAAATGTCTGTATATGGGACTTTGCCACCTAAAGATGGCCATACACCTGAATGTTTATTGTCTGATCTTGCTGGTTGGAACAAAAATCTGGTAATATCTGCATCATCATTTTCCAGCATTTTACAGCAAATGGTCATTTGCTCCCATAAATTGGCAGACTTTTGTTCCAACTAGCAGTGACGTAATGACAAATGTTGCGTCCCTCCGCTTGAAATTTTCGGCACCCCCTCCAGTAAAGTTAAGACCCCCCTGCGCTGCTTTACTCCGCATCTGTGGCCGGGACCTGCAGAAATATTTGTCTGCGTCCCGGCGCTCCTCCTGGCTCCTTATGAAAAATGTCCCTTACAAAATGGCTGCTCCTAACAGCAGACCATTTTTAAGAATGCTAGAGGAGGCCGCCGCCGCCTCCTCTAGCATCCTCAAAAACTGTCTGCTGTAAGGGGGTGCCATTTTGTAAGGGACATTTTTCCTAAGGAGCCAGGAGGAGCACCGGGATGCAGACTAGAAGATCTGTGGGTCCCGACTCCTGGCCACAGACGCGGCGGCAAGCTGCAGGATAAGGCAGGTCCCAGCAGGTGGCAGCGTAACAATAGTCCCTCGCAGACTCCTGGCACCCGCACTTACTCAGCGCCTCCCCGCCACCGTATGGTCTGCGGCGCTATTTTTACGCCACTGCCAACCAGCCAGATTGGACAATAAATCGTTATGTGTATGGCCTGCTTTAGGGTCATATGGTATTTCCTATGGTATTGTGCTGTTTACATGGTGTGATGACATCTGAGGATACATTAATGATGGGGATATCTCACCAAGGGCAGGATGTACTAACGGGAAAATGCGGTAAAACCCCTGTTTTACCGCATTTTCCTATGTACTATTACCCAGCCGCCACGTCACCGCAGTGTAGGGTATCGCCACCTTATGGGCTTCTTTTGCCACCCGACGCCTCCGCTGAAAAACCCGCCGACCCCCCTCTCTCCCTCCCTCTCTTACCTGGTCCAGGTCCTCCTGGACCCGGAAGGTAACACCTTCCTCCCCCTAGTGACGCAGCCGAACATCCTTCCGGCTGCAGGGGGGAGGAGGAGGTGCCGGGGACAGCTTGCTTAGCTGTCCCCGGCGTGAGGGATGCAGGAGGGGGCAGGGAGGTGACGGAGACCCCCCACACACCATTTTCCAGGTATCGCGGGGGGCCTCCGTCACTGCATCGCGATGCCAGCCGCATATGTTAGTACATATGCGGCGGCATCGCGGCGGCCAGGCGGCGAAGGGCGGCGATGTATAATAATACATCCCGCCCCAACTACCTTCTCTTGTTTCAGGTGTCTCCAGCCTTTTTAGCCCATCTTCCGCAGTCCCCCTCTCTGCTCATGCATGTGCAGAAAAGCACAATATTGTACTGTACATGAAGGGCCATACGTAACAACGTCAGAGTTCGCAGATGCCAGACATTTTTTGAAAAAGATTATAAATGATTGGCGCTTTAAAAAAACTCCTAGTTCCGATGGTATCCCGCACCTCTGGCGAACTCACATGCCCCGTAATACCAGTTATTGGGGTAATTATAATTTATAATATATTTATAATATACAGAGAGGGATTACAGACTGATTTACTAAACTGCATAAAGTTTCCTGCATTATTCTCCATCCTATGCCTCTCAGAAAATCATTCTACAATCATAAACTGTTGTTCACAATAGGAGGAAGTGATACAAAAATGTTTTGGCAGTGACAAGGCCACTTATGTGTTTGTTTAATTAGACTGCGAGATAAAGCAGAATTTTACAATTGTTTTAGGCCCTCAGTTTATGTGTTCTTTACCTCTATTTAGGCTACTTTATATCTAATGTTGCTGTTTAATGTTGAAGACTATAAAGGCAGGCTATTTATTTTAGATATCAGTTGATAAAATAAACTGTTAACGCTTATTATTGAGTTTTTATTTAGGTTTATTTGTAAAACAGATAAAATAAATTAGCATATGCAATTTAAAAGTAAATTGTGTAAATTAATTAAATTAAATTGGTGCAAACATAGAAAACAACACATTTTAATCCTGAATACTTAATTGACTTTCTTATTTATTGAAAATGTGTTTTGGCTAGTAATTCTTGCTATCATAATGTACATATTTATAGTACAATCTGTCTGACTTTCCTTGTCTTAATGGTTAAACTAATAACAGGATAATATTAGATATATTCTGAATGTTTACATCTAGATGGAAAACAGAGGCGTACCTAGATATTAGTAGGCCCCATAGCAAAAGTTTGTAAGCCCCCTATTTAGCAACTGATAAATGTATGTAAAACATATTAGTTAGACAGCAAATATGGGTCCCCTTCAGCTCTGGGCCCCATAGCAACTGCACCCCGTGCACCTATTGTAGCTACGCCATTGATGGAAAAGTATGTGGGCGTCTGGCTAAGCACTAAGCTTCAAAAGTGATAAAATGCGCCGTCCCATGCGCATCAGATCGGAGTCGGGCAGTCGCACCGGCTGCACATAAGATTTCCTAAATCTTATGTGCAGTCTCTGGGCAGGGTCAGCAATTGGATGAGGGAGCTCTCAGCCAATCACTGGCTGCCCATTTGTTTGTATTGGGGTTTTTCTTCCTTGCAGCTGCCTGATCCTCCTGCCCAGCTTGTCACCCGTTCCCCTCACCGGTTCACCGACGTTCCCTGCCGCTATGTGTCCGCTGCCCCTGCCAGCCTCTCCCCATGCCCGGCTCACCCGCGTCCCCGCCTGCTGACTATTGTCAGCTCACCCTGCCCGGCTCTTCCCTGCAGCTCCCCAGCGTCCCCCACCCTGCTCTCCCCCTGCAGCTCCCCGGGGAGCTGCAGGGGAAATCAGGTCCAACTTGTCCCTAGGACAAGTCGGACTAATGTATGGGGGCTTTAAGTGCATTTGACCCAGAATGAGCAAACAGATCTGGGAATTTTAATACATTTCATTACTTGCATAGCATGATACATAAAAATGAAGACAATATAAATATGAAACAAATGCTGGGCAAACATGTATAGATAAAAATGTGAGTCAGATCAACAGACATTTTGGCCCTTATTCTGATCGGTGCGGCCCGATCAGAATATGCGGCCAGGACCGTGCAGGCGAATCCCCGCCTTCCATACGGATCGCCACCTCCGTCCGTACGCGGATATGTGGCGGTCCGCATGAAAGTGGACGGGGATACACCTCCTCCATCTTGGGAGCAGCCCCTGCATTCGATGGTCGCCGAACATCGAATGCAGGGCCGCACGCTCCACCAGCTCCCGCCACCCTAGACCACACGGACACTTGTCCGTATGAAATCATGTATGGGGGCGGGCAGCTGACATCCGGCGATGTCAGATGCCCGCCCCCTACACAAGCGTCACGGCTTCATTACCATGCATACGCCCCGCGTTTGCATGGGAACGCCCATGAAACGCGGGGCGTATGCATAGGGTAATGAGGCTAAGTAGCCCTACACGCCCCTCTCCGCCCCCTGTGCGGCGTATAAAGAATACGTGCGGCGAAACCTCTGCACATGCGCAGTCCAAAAACATCGGCGGTACGACCGCATGCGGAGAAATAAGGGCCTTTATTTGGAAACCTTGCAAATATTGTGGCCATACACAATCACTCTCTAATGGACAAAACTATGTGCACTGCAGGTGGGGCTGATATAACAAATACCTCCCAACCGTCCCAATAACCGCGGGAACGTCCCGGTTTTTGGGGACTTTCCCGCATCCCTGCCACCACCGGCAGTGTCCCGCGGTGGGGGGGACAGTTGGGAGTTCCCCATTAGTTGCTGGCGAGCGGAAAATAGATGCTGTGCGCATGCAAACAGCGTCTATCCCCCGCATCCAGAGGGGCTGGGGGCTTGGCTAGAGGCTCGCAGAGCCTCAGGGCCATGCCCCCACAGCATAAAACGGAGGCATGGCCTCGCGGCACTACGCGATTATAGGCCATGCCCCCTCCCGCGACAAGCCACACCCCCTAAATCCGTGCGGTATGATAACATGTGCAGAGAGAGTTAGATTTGGGTGTTTCATTGTTTCTCTGCAGGGTAAATACTGGCTGCTTTATGTTTACACTTCAATATAGATATCAGTTTGAAGTACATCCCCCACCCAAATCTAACTCTCTCTGCACATGTTACATCAGCCCCACTTGCAGTGCATATAGTTTTATCCATTAGAGAGTAATTGTGCCTTTCCGAGTGAATCAGAAATAACCCCCTAGGTCTGATTCAGCGTGTAATCACAGCCTAGCGAACAGGTAAATGCCGGCCGGTGTTTGACCTTTTACTTGTATCAACCTTTTTTCTCATGCTGACCTCTTGCATGTTTAACTTTTTGGGGTCGACCTTTACAGAGCCGGCCCTAGCCTAAATGACACCCTAGGCAAGATTTTGGCTGGTGCCCCCTAGCACCGACACTAGTTCCGCCTCTGACTCTGCTCCCCTTTCCCAGCACCATCAACCCTAATCATAGCAGTCATCATTTTGGTGCTCCTACCCACAATATTTTAAATAGAAACAGTGCACACATTCGGTGCGCAGCCCAAACAGGGGTGTGTTCTTGCTGGGAAGGGGCATGGCCACACAATAGTACCCCCAATTCAAATTATGCCACACAGTAGTGCAACTTTACTCACATTATATCATGCGATGGTGTCCCTTATTCACGTTACATCACACAGTAGTACCACTTTACCGTATATACATTACTCCTCACATTATTCACATTATACCCTTAGAAAAAAATCCTGAGAAAATATTGTATTTTAAGCACCTCCATGGCCACACTGCAACCCAGCGCAAAGCAGAGGAGAAGAGCTGCAGCTGCTGCTGTCACTTAAGGGGAGGGGGCCTGGGGCCCCCACTGGGCCCTTCCATCAGACTTTGGCCTGGGTAATTTGTACTACCTACCCCTTTCTCTCAGCACCCCTGATAATACCACACAGTCATGCCCCTTACACATGACACACATTATTAATGTCTTACAACCATAATGCCCCTTACACATTATGCCAACCTTTATTAATGCCCTTCATACACATAATGACACACATAATGCCCCTTACACATATGTTGCACACTATTAATGCCCTTACACACATGACACACATAATGCCCATTACACATATGTTGCACATTATTAATACCCTTATACACATGACACACATAATGCCTGTTACACATGTCGCACATTATTAATGCATTTATACATGACACACATAATGCCCTTTACACATATGCCAAACACTATTGCACAACCAACCCACCCGCAGAGAGCACTTACACAGCCGCTAACACTGTGACCTCTGCCTCTGCTTGGATACAGATGTTTCCTCATACATCTTGCCTCAATAGGCCATGCAGCTCCTGGCCAGTTCTGCTAACGTTGGGTGCCTTTTTTGCAGAAAATTCGTCTCATTTCCATTGTTATGACCAGCACACACAAGGAGCTTCTGATGATTAAAATTATATGTGGCATAAATATATTCTGTGTGTGACTGTGGCTGTACCTGCATACAGAATGCTATGTTACAGTGATTTCCATGAATACACTATTTCATACAGCCTCACTGGCACACAGAATATAGGCATGCTGCATATCATTTTAATCAGCAGAAGCTGCTGATGCCCCATGGCATTCCAAATGCCCTAGGCAATTGCCTAGTTTGCCTATGCCTAAGGCCGGCTCTGGACCTTTACACTGTCGACCTTATGAACCACTTCCTGATATTAGGGGGATCGTCCAGATAATCATAGCATGTATACCTAATAATAATAATAATAGATTTGATAAAGTATCAGCAGCCATTCTGAGCATATGTAGAAAATATACTAGATTGTATGAAAGCCAATGAACAGAAAATGCTGTCCCAAATAGTTTCTCCATGTGATGAATAAGTGGCCTTATTTAACTTTCCAGGATGATTCTCATTACATTTCATTGTTTGCCAATTCACCATCACAGCTCTACCGATGGCAGACACATCCTAACATATGTTTTTTATGATATACACATATAAAATCAGCAGATAATTGCACAGTTCTTTAAATATTAAAGTTATAAAATCACTTCATGATCATATTTTTTCTTTTAGCAGAATTTTTCTTCTACCATTAAGTGTTCCAACAAAAATTAACCCCAGAATGCCTGTGTGTGCGTGTACATGTGGTAGGGAATATAGATTGTAAGCTCCACTAGGACTGATGTGAATGTTCAACTATACTCTGTAAAGCGCTGCGGAATATGTGTGCACTATATAAGAAACTTAATAAATAAATAAATCTAGTCAGATCGCCAGTCAAGGCCAGTCTCAGCGGAGAACACTGGTGCTGACAGATTGCTGTATGCTAAGTGATCTAGCATTGCTCAGATCGCTCAGCAAAATCTCTACGTGTGTAGGCCCCTTAACTCCTGATGACATTCTTTCGGATACTCTTTATGTAATCTGAAACAGTGAATCAGATCCTGTTTTTAAATAGTCATCAGGTCAGAAAAAGAATATTGGAGCCCACATGTGATCCATAGGCTGAACACAGCCAAAGTAAATCTTTCACTTGTACGGTAATTATCTGGCCAATCCTTGCACAGAATTTATCGAGCAAATTCATGTCGTAATGTGATATCATATTTAGGAATAAAGTCAGTTGCTGGAGAGCTGCTTAGTGTAACCTTGGCCATTAGTGGCTTACGTACAGATTTAGGTTAATAAAAATGCTACTGCATAATAAATTACTGTAAGGAAATACTGGTAGTTTAGAACCAAATATCAATAGTGGCCACTGGAGAACATTTTTGTTGGTTATTTACCAATATAAACATTGCTTAGGATTCTTTGCCTTATAATACTCCTGATTCTGTTATTACTATTATTTTCTAAAAAGCTTTAAAACACAGATTGATTTATACAGAATAAATTAATCCATGCACAAAGAATTCATACAACGGCACTAAACAAAGTCTTAACAAGTGTAGATTCTATATAAAATATGTAGATATTGCTAGTCGTACTCAGAGAAAACAGAAAAAAGATAATAAGCAATAACGCTATATAATGGTAACTATTTGCTTACTTTAATATAACTACTATATAACTAATTTAATTCAATTATCTATTATCTAACTATTAAGAAATAAAAAAATACAAGTTAAACAACTGTCAAAATGATAGCTTCTGCAATGTAGTTCACTTTCAGCTGTGACAGTTTTTCCTTTCCCTTTGAGCGGTGACAGTTTTTAGCCCACAAACTCTCCACCCCCAGTCCCTATCTGCTACTACCTCCAATCTCTGTCTTCACAGCTCCCTCTCTCCATATCAAGCAAGTTTGAAGCAAGTTTGAAACAGAGCAGTGTCCCTGCAAAAAATGCTTTAACTTTCTGTTATGCACACAAAGGAGTAATTGGATATATGACTATGTTATTGTTAAATTCATCTGAAAATGTCTTCATGTCTGATAATCTTACTCAAATGATATATTACTGTATGTACGTGAAAAGTGTTTAAAAATATTGAATATAAAAATCCTAGTAATAGGAACCACCAGTTAGAGGGAGAATGTATCAGTGAGGGCATTTACAGTGATTTTTTTTTTCAGTTGTAGGCAGTTTCCATCAATTTTAGATAGAATCAGGAGGCAATAAGGAGTAAGGCAGTTTTGTAACTTAACAGCGACTTCTAAAGGGGTGTACAGGATTTTGACAGGTTTTCGATTCAATTTTGCTTATAGAAGCAAAATTGTATGGAAATCAAATGGTTTTTAAAATGCTTTTGATCTGCAATCGATTTGATGCACGCTCCCTTTTCTCTATATCGAAAACAAAAATAGACTGTGCAGGCAAGGAAATATGTACACTGTGCCTTGAATGGAAATCAAATTAGATATCAAATGCAAAAGTACAGATCTAACACCAAATTGAATGCTAAGATCTAATGCCAAATCTAATGGAAAATCGAATAGGACATCAAATCTAAAGCAAATTGAAACATGTGTACACATCTTAACATTTATCCATGAGCTGAACACTACAAAGAATTACATTACATAGTGCATTACTATGCAAATCTATTGTAAGCAAATGAGTCATGAGATTTTTACCTCATTAGCACTATGTAAGCCTTGCTTGTGCAAATGATAGTTTGATGAGTTTGAGAAGAAGATAGTGCAGGTGCGCAGGAAAGTGGTTTGGAGAGGTATTTTTTTGTTTGGTGATCTCTATTTCTGCTGCTTATGTCTTTGTGCATTTATTTGTCTTGTTCTGTTTGTGAGTATTGCTTGATCTGTATTTCTGCATTTGTGTGTCCAGTTGTTTTCTTTGCTTTATACCTTTTTTTGTCTTTGTCTCATATCTACGTTTGTCCTGTTTTATTTTTGCTTGAGTGCGGTATGACAGTGTCTTTTACTTAGTTTTAATTGTTGTTTGATTGTCCTTATAATCTATAGATTGTAAGCTTGCAAGCAGGACCCTCCTACCTCCATGTCTGTTTGTGTATATACCCAGTTTGTTTAATGACTGTTGTCTCCAATTGTAAAATGCAACAGAATATGCTGTGCTATATAAGAAACTGTAAATAAATAAATAAGTAAATAAATAAATTATGATGGTGATTGGGAGGAAAGACATGGCTTAGAATAGTGAGAAGAAAGAGGTAGGTTGGGGAACATCAAGAGTTAGTGGAGTAGGGTGCTGAGGGGGAAATGGATGATGAGGAGGCAGGAAGTCAATGTGAAAAGAGTGGAGAATACTTACAACTGGTCCACATGCAAATGCCCATGCTCCATGTTTTGGAGACTTGGTGTTCAGTCTCTCACTGAGCTGCTTTGACAAATTTGAAGTCGATACGATGCCTGAAGAATAATATTTATCAGGGTTGGGTTCATTTGGTCTACAGCATGATGATCGACAGACATCAGGTTGACACCATTAGGTCGACATGGGAAAGGTCGATATGGGTCTAGGCCAACGTGGGAAAAGGTCGACATGGCTATAGGTACGAAGTTCATTAGTTCGACAATGTCTAGTTTGACAGTGAAAAGGTCGACATGGGGTTTTTCACTGTTGGAACTCTTGGTTGTGATCAAAAATATCAGGTATCCATAAAGCATCCCTTCGGTTTCAACTATCAGCAAATATATTACCCTCACAAGGTATAAAGAAGATATTTTCTACTTTTAAGAAAAATTTTTGAGGGGAAGTTATGCTCTCCCTTTTTAATACTAAAGGCTTTCTTCATTGCCACCCAGAGTTTATTCACCCCTGATGAAGTCTTAGTGATGAAACGCGTCGAGTTGTTTTGCGATTAAATAATTACCTTTGAACTACGGGACCAAATCATGCTACAAATTAATTTTGCCTCATTATTCTCTTTAAAGATTTTATTAAAAATGTTCAATTTTATTTACACTTTAATTTTATTTACTTTTATTAGACCGACCGTTTCTACATGTCTTTTTTATATTTAAGTTCTTTTTTTTTTTCCAAAATATTTTTTATTGAATCCCACAAAATAGAACATTGATACATCACATCCCAATTCGGATGATATTGGTACAGTAACATCAATGGAGATTCAAAACATTTTCTAACATTTTCTATATTCATAACAGTTCACTATGTATATATGAGACAAGGAGTAGACTCCCGAGTTCCTAGGGTATTGGAAGTTCTTAACAAATGGTGTTGGGAGAGACTCTCCATTTATCAACCTATTTTTATCATTTAGTTAATATAGTGAAGGTATCCTAAGTCATATATAATAACAAACCAACAACATATAAATTAACTGTGAGTAGTATCAAGAAAAAAGTATGCAAACGTATATTCTGGTCCTACCCCAACATGGCAGGCATCCAGAAAAATGTGAACCTTAGTGCCTGCCCAGCAGCCGTCCCGGACCGCCGACCCATCCATGGAGAGATCCTCTTGGCGTAGAAGTCAGGAGAAGAAAAGTCGAGGAGTAAGAATAAGGAGTAATAGAAAAATAATTAAGATATAGAATAAGGATATGTAGCAAGGGGGAGAGGGAGAGGAATGGAAGAGCAAAAGGGAAGAGAAGGAGTATATTTCTATGTTAGTGTGAAGGAGTTTAATCAGCAAATTATGGTAATTGGTGGGGTGTTCTGCAGCTGCTGAAGGGAGTACCAGGATGTATTTTGGAAACATCCCTGTATGGCCTGTTTGGTGCGAGAAGGAAGTGTATGAATGAATTTATTCCAACAGGCAAATAATTTAGGGGTGAGGAGTTCTTTGTGAAGTGAAGTTTCCAGCCAGTCCATCGTGAACAGGAAGAGAAGACGTGAAGTTGCCATGTCTACCGTTGGGGCCTCAGTGTGTATCCATTGCTGTAGGATTGCTTTTTGTCCTACCGCTGAGAGGAGTACCAATAATTTTTTGTCATTTTTTGGTATATTAGGCTGGTCCGCTATGTGTCCAAATAGTGCCCAGGAATCAGTGCAACTAAATGATATTTTAAGCGTAGTCGTAGCGTAATTATGTAGCTCGTGCCAAAAAGTTTGTATGTGGGGGCATTGCCAAAGGCAATGATGGATGTCTGCCTCCGGTGTGTGGCATTTAGAGCAGTCTGATCTTTCAGTTGTACCCATCAGATAGCAACGCTTGGGTGAAAGGTAGGCTCTGTGGAAAATTTTATATAGCATTTCCTGGTAAGAACTGGCCGTAACGAGTTTTAAATTGATAAGGAAAGTGTCTAATATTGCCTCCGAGTCCAGAGAGGAGGACTGGGAGGCCCATTTTGTAAGTGCCTGTAAATCTGTGTCTGTGTCTAGCTCTGGACGTATGCGCCCATATATGTTGGAAATTGAGTGTGTTTGAGTGCGTATCACCGAATCCAGTGGATTCGTAATATCCTGGGGTTGGAGTTTGTTTAAGACAGATCTGAGGTAGTGAACAGCTTGAGTATAGGAAAAGGCATTACTAGCCAAGAGTTTGAAGCGTTGTGTCGCTTCTTCAAATGTAAGTGGAGTGTGAGATGTATTAAGCAAATGTCGTAGACATGAGATGCCTTGGGATCTCCAGGCTGTGAAAGGTGATCTGGCTTCTCCCTTCTGGAACTCCAAGTTACCAACCAACGGGAGGGATAGGGAGTAAAAATGTTTTAAGCCTAGGGATTTTCTCGCACGTCGCCAGGCGTGGACTGTGGAGGCCAATAGGGGGTTATCGAATTGGGGGCCGGTCAACTGTGATGGGCGTGCATGCAAGAGGAAGCCTAGTGAGAGAGGGGCACTAAGTTGTGAGTCTAGGGCGACGTCAGTGTATATAGCTGTGTCATTGATCCAGTCCACTGCAAAGCGGAGGATGCATGCCAGGTTGTAGTACTTTATGTTAGGCAGATTGAGGCCTCCTCTCTGAGTTGTCTGCATCAATTTATACAGACTAATTCGGGGTCTTAGCATGGAATGGAGTGAGGATATATCTGAATCATATATTAGAACTGGCGTCATCTGCATCACATAGAGTAGTTTTGGGAAGCTGGCCATTTTGAATAGGTTGCATCTGCCTAATAGGTTCAGTGGCAAATTTTGCCATAGATTAAGTTCTGTTTGGATTTTTTGGATTACCGGGGTAATATTATACATATATAGTTTGTGGGGGTGGGGAGGAAGAGCTATGCCTAGATATGTGATGTATGTTGCGGCCCATTTGAATGGGAATGGGACAGTCCAGTCCGTTCTCACTTGGCCGTATATGGCCAGTGCTTCTGATTTGGCGAAATTTATAGAAAAACCAGCAAACGAGGAAAAGCATGTTATGGCTTCTATAAGATAAGGGATAGAGTGTTTTGGGTTAGATAGGAAGAGGAGAATGTCATCTGCAAATGCGACAGCTTTTAGTTCTCTGTTGCCAATTGTTATTCCTGCAAGGTCTGGGGAGGAAATGATGTGTCTTATAAGTGGTTCGAGTGCTAAGTTAAAAAGCAGGGGCGAGAGGGGGCAACCCTGTCTAGTGCCTCGTTCAAGAAGGAAGGGCGGGGACGCTATGCCATTCACCATCACGTGGGCTGTAGGGAGGGTGTACATCGCCTGAATCAGCCCCCTGAAGGATCTCCCAAAGAGTTGTTTGGATAGTACGGTCTGTAGATGTGACCATGAGATTTTATCGAAAGCCTTTTCGGCATCTAGATTAATAAGTATGTTGGATTGGAGGTTGTGAAGTCGGGTGTGTGTTATTGCCGCTATGGCGGCACGAACTCCCATCACCGATTGTCTGCCCTTCACAAAACCCAACTGGGCTGGCGAGATCAGGCGAGGTAGGCATTTTTGCAGGCGATTGGCCATTAGTTTGGTTAAAATTTTAAAGTCCTGGTTTAGCAGGGAAATTGGACGGTATGAGCCCATCGCAGTAGGGTCTTTACCCGGTTTCAATAATATTATTATTCTGGCTTCGTTGAATCTAAGAGGCATCTCTCCGGTCATGATTATATGGTTGTATAGTAGTGTAAGGGTAGGTGCTATGTCTCCTTTTAATAATTTATAATATTCTGCCCCGTACCCGTCTGGGCCAGGACTTTTGCCGTTGGGTAGAGCTTTAATGGTGTCCAGCACCTCCTCCTCTGTGACTGGGCCGTCTAGCAGGTCTCTTTCTTCTTGAGTCAGTGTGGGTAGTTCTGTTCCCGCCAGGAATGTCTCACTAGCCTGTGTGTCTGATGGTTCTTGAGTGTATAAGGATTCGTAGAATTTAGAGAATTCACTGCTTATTTGGTTGGGATCAGTGATAAGGATATCGGAGGTGTGTATGCTCTTAACCCATGTGCGGGATTGGGGGCCTTTCATTAGATTGGACAGTAGTTTCCCGGATTTATTACCGAATCTGTGTAGTTTATTACGGTAGTAGTTGTGCGAGGATTGGGCTTGTTCTGTGAGGAAAGTGTCATAAATTTGTTTTGCGGCCAGATATTCCTCTCTATGGGTCGGGGTGTCTTGTCTTTTATATGTGTTATATGCCAAGGTCAATGCAGTGCTGAGGGTATGAAGTTGGGTTGTGAATTTTTTGCGTTTGGAGTGGACGTATGACATGATGTGTCCTCTTAGTACTGTCTTTGCTGCAGTCCAGTAGATGTGGTGATTATCAACCTGGGCTGTATTGTCAATGACAAAGTTGGACCATGCCTGTTTAAGATGTAGAAGAAAATCCTCTGAATGAAATAGGTGTGCAGGGAATCGCCAGCTTTTAGTGAAGGTTTGGGGCCTATTTAATTGTAAAGTCAATAATATAGGTGCATGGTCAGAAATTATTATATCATGTATGGCCGTATGTGTCACCCTGGAAAGCAGATGATCCGAGAGAAAGAGGTAATCTATCCTGGAGTGTGTTGAATGTGGGTGTGAATAAAAAGTGAAATCCTGTTGTAGGGGGTGAAATATGCGCCAGGGGTCACTGACGCCGAGTTGGGAGCATAGAGGAGATAAAAGAGTAGAAGAGGTTTGAGACCTGGCCACACTTACCCCCGATCTGTCCATGGATGGGTCCACGACCGTGTTGAGGTCTCCACCTAAAATAAGGTTAGTATAACCCCATGACAGCAGCTTCTGTAATAAAATGGCAAAGAAAGATGCATCAGGGTTAGTTGGTGCATATACATTAAGCAGTGTATATTGGGTATCATCAAGAGACAGATCTAAGAGAATAAATCGGCCCTCTGGATCTATAAATTTTTTAGTAATGGAGTATCGGAGGCCTCGGTTAAGTAGAATTGCTACCCCCCTGGTCTTGTTGGTGAAGGATGCCGAGATGCATTCTCCCAGCCATGGGGCTTTGAGAGAGGGATGGGAGCCCTCCACCCAGTGGGTTTCTTGCAAGAAAACTATATGGGGCTTCATACGGGTGAGGTGAGACATAATCTTTTTACGTTTAATGGGATGGTTAAGGCCCTCGACATTCCAAGAAATTATATTAAAGGTAAGAAGTGTGGATTCTTCTCCTGGTGTGTTTAAAGAGGGAATTTGACTGGTCATGTCAGCCAATTCCTGCTGGGCGGATCATAGTAAAGACGAATATTAGCTGAAAAAGGGGCCCCTCCCTGTCCCAGCAAGCAGAGGGGGGTGATCCCATGGCGGGATGGGGTCCGTTAAAAGGACGGGCAGGCACGTAACATAACAACAAACAAATTTGTAACAGTAGTAGAAAGGTCATTATTCTAAGCCTAACAGATGTTTAGCGGCTAAATTAGTATATTTTCTCAGCAGAGAAACAGTAAGAGCATATCCTACAACAGAAGGTTGTAGCAATAAAAGAAGATAGATGGATACTTATCAGCGAGCCTCCATGCGGCCAGGGACGCCAGGTCCCCCAATCAGGTCTCAGGAATCGAAAAATGAGCCCTGGCTTTAGCAGGGTCTTCAAAGATGAGGGTCTGGCCATCCCTAAACACACGGAGGCGGGCCGGGTACAATAATGAAAATTTGATTTTAGAGTCGATAAGGTATTTGCATATTGGTGCAAAGTCCCTGCGCTTGGAGGCCACCAGATTAGAGAAATCCTGAAAGATGAGGAGGCGGTCACCCTGGTATGTGATACTGTCCGTTTTCCGGTAGTGATCTAGGATTTTGACTTTATCGGCATAATTGAGGATGCGCATTATGACTGGTCTTGGTCTGCCATTGGGGTTAGGTCTGTCTGGGCCGATCCTGTGGGCCCTTTCGATCGCTAAAGGTGTTCCTTTGAGGTCTAGTGCCAGTTGTTCTGGGATCCATGAAGCAAGCAGGTCCATAAGCTCATGACCCTTGACCGACTCCGGTATGCCCACCACCCTCAAGTTATTACGTCGATTTCTGTTCTCCAGGTCGTCTAATTTCTCAGACAAGGTAAGTATCTCCTTGGAATGAGCAGCCATTGTGGTCTGGGCCGTCTGAAGGTCATCTTCAAGGGAGGAGATTCTTTGTTCAGCCGTGTCTAGGCGTTGGGAGTGTTGAGTAAGTTGGGCCAGGGTGGAGTCAATGGATGTCTTAAGGCCCGCCAACTTTTCATCTAGTAATGGGCCCAGAACGGCTGCGATATCGGCAGCTTTCATTTTTGAAGGTCTGGGTGTATTTGTGGCTTTTCTTTTGTTTTGAGAGGTTAGGCGGGTAACGGAGCGATCAGAGTCTGATGAATAGCCACATTGGGAGTCAGAAGGTGGGATACGGGAGGAGCCTGCAGAGGACATTGGATAAGGTACTAAGAATTTTTCCATGCACCCCCTTTAGCAGGAGTGAGTAGTAGGTGTCAGCCAGCGCAAGGATGTCTGTGTGGTCTGCTGCAGGTGTGCTTGAGGCAAGAAAGGAGCAAGTCACATTTCACTGAGAAAACATTATGTATAGAGAAGTATAGCTAGTATCCGCTATAGCATCCGAGGCTGATTGTATTATAGTCACATGTCAAAGCAGTCAGTGAGAAAAAACAGTATAGACATGAGCAGCATCATCAGCCATGTTGGGTCACTCTGGCAGATATGGTATTCAGGTTATTCCATTGCGTACACAGCTCTTCTCCCAGAACGGGGAGAGAGATAAAGTTGAAAGGAAGCCGTGTACAGTGGGGGGTGGTGGCAGCCACACTATATTGAAATGTTTGGCAGAACTATATCACACCTCTGTGTCTAGAGGGTAACTTTGGCAGAGGATTGTATATGGATGGTGCAGGTCTCAGTCCAGCAAGGAGAGGTAGCAGTACAGGTGGTGTGGATGCCCTGATTTTAAATATCTCTGAGATTGCTGGTTAGTTGAGCATTTATCCACATCTCTATGCGTATGATCTGTGGAATGAGACCTAAGGTCCTTTTATGGGTTTGGGGTCTGGAGTCGTGGGCTTTATGGGGAGCAGAGTCCTGTGTGTGTCCTGTATAGGGCTTAGGCTGCGGGGGTTGCCTTTTCTAAGATGGCCGCCAATGGTGATTTTCAGCGTTTTCACCCTTGTCAGGCTTCCAGCGCAGGGGGGTCTAAGGTGTGGGTGGATAATGCCTCAGGCTGTATTGACAGCTGGCAGTCACCCTGGGCTGTTGCGGGCGTGAGTGCTAGTGGCTGTGTCCCCCGTCGGGCAGCGTGTTTGTAGTGGCGTCCGGCCGCCTGCACGTGACTCCGGAGACTCTGCTGAGCGCTCCGGTGTGTCAGCGTGTGGGGCCCCCGCTTGGCTTACCGGAGCTTCAGGTGTGGGGTTGTTGTTTGTCCCCTCTGTCTCTACTCCCGGTGATGTTGCAGGACTCTTGTGCCTCTCCGTTTCAGGTGCCTCGGACGGCGTCTCGTCCTGAAAATCGAGGTCCCCGGCTTCAGGTCTCTGTTAGGCCGCAACCTGCGGGAGCACTTAGAAGTGCTCCCCGGCTCTGCGGCTTGGCTTTTTCGGTGTCTGGGCTGTTGTATAAGAGCAAGGGGTAGGGTAGGGAGCAGGTGTGTGGGATTAAAGGGATTTTTTCTCTGGTTTTAGGCGCCGGGGCTGAGGAGCTGATGTTAGGTGCGTCTTGTCCGTTCAGCCGCCAGGCCACGCCCCTATATTTAAGTTCTGATCACATTTATCCTGACACCTACCCAACATTTACACATATGTAATAGAGATACATTAATCCTAGACTTCATCTGCCAACATATGCCCTTATCCACCACACCCTGCCCCTTGCCACCCAGAAAGACCCACTTTAGGCAAAGGTCTGTAAACTGGAACCATGCTGCTAGAATGAGGACATTTGTGAACTTTGTATTCCACATCTCTTGGGGCCATGCAATATTGTAAAAGTAACAATAAACTGTTTATTTTAACATTTCATTTCACATATCAGTGAGAGAAATAGTTCAATGTGTACAGCCATTCGTGCTTTGACGACAATGGGAATATTGTGAACAATGAGTGATTATGTATCAGATAATGGAACATCAGTAGGTTTGGCTGACTTTGACATGATGACTGGATAAGAGTTATAGAGGAAGCACAGATGTAGCCTGACATTAACATTCTGTAGGCTGTCTGTGTCTTTATTTATTTAAAATCACAGGAAAATATTAGATCTGTAATGAATCACTTCAAATGAAACATAATGAAGCTTAAAAAAATAATGTGAACTGTAGGATGTCAAGGTGGCAGCCTATTTTGATATAAAATAGTTCTACTTAAAAAGGAAATGCGATTTATGACAACTGGCATCCTCTGCAATTATGTAAGTACAGTACAGTATGTGCATTTCATAGTGGAAATGGCTAAAATATGCTATTAAATCAGTAAAGAACAATCAGATTGTGTAGGATATAAGACTGTTATAGTGCACGCTAATGCCTACACTTTGTATTTGGGATGGGTACACTACATATTCAAGTAAAACTTTCTTCAGGGCCATAACTAGGGTGAAGCAGCTGGTGCCACTGTGTATGACACCGACAAAATTTGATTAAATGCAAATTGCTATTAACATTACTGGGTTTATTAAAAGACATATCAATATGAATCTTGGTTGCTGGTTTTAGAATGTTTTGTTGCTAGTCACAATATCAACAGTCATTATATATACTGTAGATCATAATGTTGACAAGTAGAAAATGTGGACATTGACAAATTGTCGACATGTTCAAAATGCCCACAGGTACATCATTCCGGCACCCAATTATAAGACTAAACCACCTCTGATCCTTCAGCCTAAAATTTCTATTTCCATTTTGAAAGTTTTGACATGTCATATGTTGACAATATACAAACGTCAACATGTTAGGTGTAGACATCATTTGTGAAGGTCCAGAGACCCCATCTGCCCAACTGTTTATCTGGCCCTGACTTTGAGTTCTACTGTATGTACTTACATCAGATTCTAACTCCTTATACTCCCATACACATTTTTGATTGGTACATAAACGCTTATTATTAGTATATACTCTCTCCCTTACTTTATTTGACCTTGCACAGTTAAGCACTATACATACTAGACAAGCAAGTAATAAATATCGCTCAGAAAGGCCATTCTGACATTCTGAGCAATATCGGTTACTATATCATCTGCTGAATGGTCTCCACTCCCCCCCACTGTCACTCCCTCCCCTCCAGCATCGAAAAGTGTGTATGCACTTTCCAATGCCGGTGCTGCGTCGGCGCTCGCTGCCACCAATATCTCCAGGTACGAGCATCACCATAGGCGAATCTAGGGGGTGGTCCGGGGGTGCAATCCCATGTCTCTAGCCCCCTGGGAACCGGAGATACTGCCAGGCAAAGCTGGAACATTTTTCCTATAGGATAACATGGAACCCGCTAATTCCCACCCCTACCCAGTTCAACGGCTGCCAGTTCCCCCTTCGGCATCACTGAAGCTTGAGGTTGATCTCAGTCAAACCCAAATCGCTGGGCCTTCAATCTGATACCTGGCTGGATCCGTATGGGTTAATTGGTTCCAGGGATATTGAGGTTAAACCGTTTTTTTTTTTTTTTTTCATTTCTTAAATTGGTCCAGTTTCACGGGACCAAAATCATTCGAAGCCAACTCAAAACTTCTTCAATATGATACTGGTCTCATGTAAATGGGTCAGTTGGTTCCGAAGATATACAGATGGAGCAGGTCCCATCCTGGCAGGGGATGGTGCTGGCGACGCCAGCCGCCATCCCCTGCCAGCGCCATATCCATGGCGAGAAGGGGAGGCGCGCGTCCCCTTCCGGCGGCGCTTCCATCCGCTCCCCCGGGTCCCCGCCGGCTGACCGCACCCCCCCTAACCCTGTCCATCTCCCTGAGGCGGAGACGGACAGGGTTTCCGTCGCCCCGTCGACGGAGACTGAGACGCACGTGCGCGTGAGATGCACACGCGTCTCAGTCTGATGGATGGCGAGGCTGCTGGCGGATCGCCAGCGGGGACGTTCTGGCTATCCGCCAGCCAGGATGTAGCCTGCCCCATCTGTAACTGGTTGGTTAAAGGGGGGTAGGGAGAGGGGAGTGGTTGTCTCTCCCCCTCACACCAGAAAATGCAGGGACTAGGCTAGTGTATAAGGGGTCAGCCTGGGAATGTCCCTGCATGATCCTGGGACCATATTCCTGGGTAAATCCCTGCATTTTCTGTGAAAGGGGTATTATTTCAAACAGCCGTGACCTGCAGTGCTCTGAATACAGCCGGGCAGCCCCCTGCTCTCTGCCCAGCTGTCAATGACTGTCACCCCTGCAGCTTCCGCTCCAATTCTTCTCCCCACTTTCACCTCAGCCCACCCCCCCCCCCCCATTAATCATGTGGTGCCGGTGCCTGGCGTGCTCCCCTGACGTCACGCACAACAACAGCGCACACAATATTTAAAATGTCAACTCGGCTAGAGGGGACACCAGGAGGGGAGTGGGAGCGTGCTCTGCGCTCTGCTCCTCTCCCCATAGAAGCAGCTGCACCGCTCTCCATCTCTCCCTGCAGCAGCAGCGAAGGCTCATATAAAAAGTTACAGTAAGTGGCACTTTTGGGGGCATTGATTAAGGGACGCTACAAGTGGCGGTATGTGGAGGCATTATGCATAATGTGTGGCCTAATGTGTAAGGGACATTACGGTGTGCAGCATCATGTGTGCAGCATCATGTGTAATGCGCACTATGCTGTGCGGCATCATGTGTAATGGCTACTATGGTGCCATCAAGCAAGAACCACCTAGCAATGAGCACGTAGGTAAGCAGCACTTATGTGGCAAATATGTAATGGGCATTACGGTTTGTTATATAGTATGTAATGGGCATTATGGTGTGTGGCCTTATGTGTAATTGGCATTAAGGTGTGTGGCTTTATGTGTAATTGGCATTAAGGTGTGTGGCTTTATGTGTAATGGGTATTACGGAGTTTGCTAAAATGTGTAATGGGCATTACTGTGTATGGTCTAAAGTGTAATACCACACCCCTTTTTGTGATGCCACACCCCCTTCCCATGAGACCACGCCCCCTTTTTGATGCGCGGCTACGCCGCGCAAAGGTCGCCCTACTATTATTTCTAGATCTGGGACCATCCATTACTATAATTCTAGATTCGCCTATAAGCATCACCTAGTGTGTGCATAGCTTTACAGTAGACTCCACTTTTTGTTTTCATAAGCAGACTCAGAGTGTACCCTTACTAACCTACTTTAGTTGATTGAGGAGATGCATGTGGACGGCATCAGTCTGGGGGTAAAATGCAGTTTCCATGGAAATTGCTCTGCCCCCTTCGGTAATGTCCAAGTATGCATTAAATTAATCTCTCCATTCTGCCCACGTCACTCTGGATATGGGAGGGTTGCCCTCTCCTCCTGGGGTGTGATGACTACCTGAAAAATTGTGTGTCCTTTGCCGGATCCGGGTAAGTAGGCATATATGAACTTACCTATTTATTCAAGTATATTTTTAATGTCTTTATTTTAAAATAAAATGATTAGTTCTCTTTTCTGCAGTCCGTGATTTGAATTAATCACTCAAGTAAAATACAATAGAGAGAGTTCTAGAACCTGTAATCAAACTTCATGATATGGAACTGAGCTAGATGTTACGTGACGTGGCATATTGTTTACACTAAGGGAACACAGAGTCAGTCACACATGGAATCTGAGACTGTTTTCAGTCTCAAACTGTAATCATTCATTCTGCACATGTGCAATGAGCTCCAAGTGTGCGTCAGTGTGACTGCTGTGGTTTAGGATATAGGAGATGCCATATAAACTATTATATGGTCTTATCTGAGCTTAATATTCAACCCCATTTAACAATCCACATTCATGTTTGTCAATTAATATAAAACAGTTGTCACTTACAAACAGGGGCTGGCTAGCAGCTTTCAGCCTAGGGCCAACACAAGCATGTGACCTGGCTTTCTGCCGAAAAAAAGATGTAATGGAATAAAAGGGCTGTATTACAATATATATATATATTTCAGCTGCGGGGGAATTCCGACCCAATGAATGATGTTGGGAGGTATGGAGAAAGTGCCATTGGGCAAGGTAGAGTGGCCTTGGGTGACCATTTTAGTCATGTTTGGAGGCCGAGAGACATGCATATGATGTTTATCAGTTTGTTACAGAGGTTACATTAATAATTAGCACAGCCGTTCTACATGTCTCCTAGCCCAAGACGCATGTGGTGACTGGCCCTGAGACACTGACATTATACCAGACCAGGCGGCCCCCACAACTGCTTCCAAAGTAGGATACGTTCTTCCAGTTTATTTTTTGCAGGAAAGAGATCAGAATGAATATACCCTTGATGTCTTTATATTGTGGCCAAGTCAATTGGGTCAAATTAGTTGTGACATGTTTCATTGTGTTCAAATCTTATAATGGCAATTCTGATTAACATGTTCCTGTTATTCGGTCTACTAAATGGAAACGGTCTCTGCAGCTATGCATCTGTTCAAGTGTCACATCTCATGATGTCTGGCCGGGAGATAAGTGACAGATTTTTAAACTTGAAATATGAATGTCTGCATATGTATGTCTTTGCATGGTCCCCGCTTTACCAAACATAATGTCATCTACATCATTCTGGGCTGTAAGGAAGATGTAGAGTGGCCTAAATGCCAGAAAATAGAAATGATTGAAACATAAAAAATGTACTTTTACTATGTTTCTGAAAGACGCATACAGATCAAAACACATAGCGCCAACTGTTCCTTTCACATTGTAGCAATAAAAACATGTAAATGATCTTGTTAGATTAGGTTAAGAAGGAAACAATGTAACGTATGTTTATGTGTCTGCCTGTAAATAAGAATTGTCTTTTAAAGTTAAGATACAGAGGCAGATGTACTAAGCTGTTGAGTGTGACAAAGTGGAGAGAGATAAAGCGCCTGATTCAGACCTGTTCCCTAGGCTGCGTATACTCATCACAGCCTAGTAAACAGGTGAACGCCGCCTGCCACCCGCCGCCCCGCTGAGTGCTTGCTGCCCGTAGTCCGCTCGCTAGCATGTGAGTGGAGTGTTCACATACAAATCCGCTCGTGTGTGGCCGAACGGAAGAGAAATCATTTGATCGTCGCTCACCATCAAATGATTTCTATTCCGTTTGCTAATAAAAGTCAGACTGGCTTTTATTTTGCACGGAGATGGAAGAATTCGGGGCGAGTGATACCTTCATGTGATGTCAGCTGCCTGCCCCGATCCGGCATAGACATGCCTGCGTTCACAGGGGATGCCCATAAAACGCTTGGTGTTTCCCCTGCCTGCCCCCGGCCTTCCCTTCATGGAGCAAATGGCCCAGCAAGTGTGAGACTCTCTGAAGCCGTTTGCTCCTGTGGTTTGTGCATGTGCAAACCGCGAGCATCGGGGAAGGGGCCTGAGTGCCAACCAATGTGCTCCTGTCATTTTTCAAATACTGGGGCAAGTACATTGCACCTTGGAGAATGACAATATATCAAGTTTCATTGATCTATTTGCAGTTCTTAGTCATTTGAATTATATTTGATTTACTGCAAGAAAGAAGCCCCTATTTGATTTTCAAAGGCATTAGCAATAGATGCGGAGATGTCTTTCACATACTGAATGGTCACGGTAAAAGTAAGCTACATTCCATAGAATTCCAAATTTGGTATATACACCATATGGAGTATATGAACAGCAAAATGACTTAATTAAACTAGAAAAATGGGCAGATAGGTGGAAGATACGATTTATCGTAGATAAATGCAAAGTAATTTATTATGAAAGAAACAATGAACATGCTAGTTATAAGTTAAGTGAAGTTAATAAAGGGAGCTCTGCAGTGGGAAGGGATTTAGGGGTCATCATAGATGACAGGTTGAGTAATAGAGCTCACATAGATTACTTGATGCACTTGGTACGGTTCATTATTGTGAGCGCTGCTTTCTCTTTTTTTTGTTTTGCTTATTTGCATACAATAGGGGTTGACCCTTCCCTAATAAGCAGCAGCTCTAAGAAAGCAACATATGAACAAGCGCTCAGCATTAACTGCTTTTTAATATACCTTTTTGAGTAATAGAGCTCACTGATCAAGCGCTACAGCAAAAGCAAACAGGACCCTGGCATGCATTCAAACGGGAATGAACTTGAGAGATGCCCGTGGGATAGTACCTCTTTATAACTTGTTGTGGAGGCCACTCTTAGAATACTGTGTTGAGTTCTGTGGAGGGGTTTGGTACTGTGGGCATGTTAGCATGTTAGGGTTTGTAGCTAAGCGCTCCAGGAATGCTATATGCATGTTCTGGCCTTCCCTAGTCAGTCGCTCTTGCATCATTGCACCAGTTTGATTTGGACATTTAAATGATTGATGCTTTAAAAAAGCTGGATATTTCTTACCAAATCTCTCACTTTCTGATTCTCTCACCACATGTCTAATTTGAGGGTATACTATGGTTAGGTAAGATTTAATTTCTGTAAATTTAGGAAATTCGCCATCCTGAAGGAGGTCATTAACATATCTAATACAAATCTCCCGCCAAGGAAGAAATACATTTCTGGATGTACCTAGTAGTAGTACGTTTATTTATAAGGCGCCACAAAGTGTCTGCAGCGCTGTACATAGCAAACAAAAAACAAATTACAAGGTAACATACAGGTTGTGTTGATAAAATACAGCATAAATAGGGGTATAGCTGGTAGAACTAAAATCAGCATCAGTTCTGCGGTAGGTGTCGAAATTGTCGAGGAGACTGAAGATGAAGTAGAGGAAGGGAAGAACAGGACAGGAGCACAGGTGAGGTAAAGCGGTAGGGTGAGTACGTGAGGAAGGAGGGCCCTACTCATAAGAGTTAACATACTAAAAATAGGTGGGTGGACAAACGAAAAACAATAGGATAAGAAGGAATGGATCAAAAGAGGTTAGGAGGAGGGATAGGCTAGTCGAAAAAAGTGGGTTTTGAGGGAGCGCTTGAAGGAGGTAAGGGAATCAGAAAGCCTGATGGGTGGCGGGAGGTTGTTCCAGTGCAGGGGGGCAGCGCGAGAGAAGTCTTGGACACGGGAGTGGGAGGAGGTGATTAGGTGAGAGGTCAGTCGGCAGTCAGGGAAAGTGGGGGGAAAGTCTGGAATGTGGAAAATCTGAACAATAGAAGGATGAGGCGCAATCATGTAATTTCCAACCAATCCCAAACCGCCAGTGAATGAGCTACGATTAGGTGGAAATAAATCAATCTAGGATGCATCCAATTCAACAAAATTGGGGGTATTTAAAAAAAAAAATATATTAACCAATGAAGTACTGTAGTTAAGAAAGGGAAAGAGAGATTCAGAGGTGCAAGCAATGTCGATATAGGTTGTAGTGGATCGATATTTCTACACTGACAGTGCACCAAAGCTGTACTGTTACTCTCAATTAGCAATTGGAGACACAGAACTTATTTATTGCAAAGTGAGTGACAAGTAGTACCCCTTTGGGGGAGGTAACGAGGGGTGTCTAGAAAAATGTAGGTATGCTGGGACCATTTCCTGTCCGTTCCTTATTCAGCCACTGCAAATTCGTTTGCAGTTTGAGAGGCCCTGGTGCTATAGGAAGGCCACACTGTCTGTGACAGAGCAGGTTTGCTCAGAGGTCCGATAGTCCAACTGATGCATGCCTGACGTTCTCGATGTTTCTACTTATGTGTATGTGAGCAGAGGACGTGAGACAACAGCTTTGGGAGTCTTTCTGCGCAAGATGGAGGCATTAGAATACTTTTGCAAGTCCACTGTGAAATCTAAATGGCAGTTGCACACGCACCTCCGAATAAGACCCATAGCCTTTTCCAACCTAAGATGGATTTTCAGTATTGAGTAGAATGATTTTTTTAATATCACAGTGTCCTTATTTGCTTCCTGTTTCTCTTAAATAGAAGAATTTTTAGGCTGTGTCAAATTAAGGTTTTATCCTTAATTATCTTCTAAGGAAGCATAAAGGAAATAAAGTTTAGGGCGTAACACAAACTGTACCTGAAGATGATTTAATGAAATGACCTCTTGTTGCGAGGAGTCTTCTGTTTTTCCTTGGCAAAATGAAATGCTTATTACTTGGCAGAAACTGTGACTTTTGCGCTGATTCAGCATTTTCAGAGTTTCAACTGTTTCCACTATAAAAGCTTATCCAGTGCATGGGGTAAATTGTCTGCTTCTAGCTTATGAACAGACGACTTTACAGTGGTCTGTTCTGGTGCAGCTAGATGTTACATTTTTCAATGGCTTTATAAAAGCACTGAATGTTCTGGAATGAGAACCATGTGGGTGTTATTTTCACAGCATTCATAGTTTAAAGGTACAACAGAGGACAGAAAATATGTTGTTTCATGGAATGTAGAATTTAAAAAAAAAGTCTTATGTAAGAGATTGGCGATCGCACCAAATGGAGAGGCGAAGGCAGCATACGCAACATTAGCATTTTAAAAGCCACCCTATTATGTTCAGTAAAACACACTATAGATGTGAACATGATATTTTGTTATACGACAAACTGATAAGAATTATTTTGCATTTGAACAATAGTTAGGTGGATTTAAGTTATTTTCAAACATAATTAATGCAATTGCTTGTTAATAAGTAGGACATGAACCTAAACTTGCCAATATTCTGGCTTGGCATAGCAGGGGGTGGGGGCGATACGGGTCATACGAGAGGTGGAGCGGAGGAAAGTGATGCTGGGTAGGGGTAGAGTGTAGGTGTGTCATAAAGATTGCATCATTGCGGACCTGCCCCCGCTACACAATGCCAAGATTACATTCATTGTGAGTCGGTGCAGGGCCATGATGACTTAGCTGTGGGTCTTTTGCCGTGACTAGTGTGGGGTAAAAAGTTGCATTATATGACATTTCAATTACCATAATTATGGAGTTTTAAAACAATTCTGTTATTTTCTGCCAAAAGCATGCACATCACACTTACCTACTATTTGGCGGCAAAAAGCAGGCACTGAATGGGGGGGGGGGGGCTACAATGGTGCGATTCAGTGCAAATCCTATTAAACAGCCCCCTTTGGATCTCCCACTTACTCTGTTTTGGACTGCTGAGGTGGGGTATGGGGGAGGGGGAGTTGGTGACTTTCTCACCTTTCTTGGGGGGGGGGCATTACCCAATTTTCATGAGCCTCCCGGCCATTCGGTGAGGGCAGGTAATTATATGCCACCTTTTTTTTTTATACTGTACATGTACAATGGCAGACTGGGGTATGAAGGGCATGCAGTAGTAGGGCCCCAAGCTTTAAAGATAGATGTACCCAGCCGCCAGAAGGGTTGCAATCAACCATCACTAATGGACTTGACCAAACATTACAGCGGACATGCAAATAACAGTTTCCCTTTACAGGAGGGGCATCAGGAGGGCTAATCTCGCTGTAATTTCCATAGAAACAAACCAAGCACCTGAGTTCATTTATGACCATACTCCACCAAGTTACTGACCCCTGGTGGAGGGGGTGGGACCCTCAGGCAGTGGGTGCCAACATCTACGTGTATATGCATGAATCATGCAAAGGTGTGGAAACTTTGCATTTGTAGCCATCATGCAGCATGATGGCTACAAATGCAAAGTCTCCACACCTTTGTACATAGGCGATGCTGTCCAGCATAATGATTTTCTACAGTAAATCCAACAGTCAGCCAATAAGATATAGAAGTAAAAACACATTCATGTGCAGTCTAAAATGAAAAGCGACCGCAAAGCCATGAAGGTTACGTATGTGGAAGAAGTGGTCATTACTGGAGGCAGGTCTGAAAAAGCTATCATTAATATATCCAGGGGATACATAACTCATGTAGAAAGCCTCCTGTAGTTATCAGGGGACTTTTATTAATATAATATGTATCCCACCACACCACCACCACCACCACACCCTTCGACTGGAAGGTATCTAGCCCTGACTTTGGTACTACAGTACTTAATGCTTTAATAATATCAAATGCAATACGTGACTGAGTATTAATGTAATGGATTTCTCTATGTGTAAATAATTGTGTAAATGTTGTAACATCAGTATAACACTCACGCAGATGTACATCAACCCTCTAACAGCAAAAAGCACACATTAGTCATAGCACATTAAGTACGCTGATATTTTTATAGAATGGCAACATGGTGTAGGATGTGGAATGTTTGTCTCTCAGGCTGCTGTGCCAAAAATCTGTTCATAGCATTGCACAATATCAAACTAAAGCCCTCACAAACACATACTGCATGTATCATCTATATCAGTAAATCTTTATGTTTATAGTAATTGTTAAAATCTCTATGCACATAAAATCAATATTATATAGCTATTAAATTCTATGTTGCTAATAAAATGTAACAGCACAGCTAAGATTCAGCAGTGGCATAAATACAAATTTTGCTCCTCCATTCCACACAAGTTTCTTGGGCAGATGTACTAAGCTCTTGTGATTTTTTAAACACAGTCTTTAACATGGCATTGTAAGCTGATCGGATGGTACTTTATCCCTCTCCATTTTATCAGCTTCTAAGGCTTAGTAAATCGGACTCTACTTACCAATTAGCCACGTTGGAAAAAGACAAACATCTATAACAGTGATTTTCAACCTTTTTCAACTTGCAGCACACCGAACAAGATTTTAAAATTGTCAAGGCACACTATCAGGTCCACACAGGAAAAAAACAAACCCTTTGGATCCCATATGAAAAAATAATGATGCTCGTTTATACAGGTTACAAAAATAAAATACATTGGCTAAGACATAAAAACAAGAGACCAATGAATAACAGTTGATGGTGGCGGCTGTAAACTGGTGTGGACATTTCTAGTGGTGGCACACTTGAGAACAGTTCAAGGTACAAGGCAAAGTGGTTGAAAAACACTGATCTATTAAATTAAACCTATTCCTATAGACAAATTATTTTATTGCGGGTTAGAAAAAAGCCAATTGCTCTTTTTTGTATAACAACCCCATTATTTAATTAATGATTGCGTTTTTCTGCTATCTTATCTTTCATTTAACTGTCACAAACTATCCCTTTAAACAAAATTCTGGACAGTCGACCAGCTATTATTAAAATATATTTTATCAATGCTTAAAATACTAATATACACATTCAGGCACATTTATGAACACTGACCTTGTTGCCTAGGACAGAAAAATTAGATTTTCAAAACAGGGCGGTGTATATTTAAAAATATCATGTCTTTATTTCAGTGAAGTTTTGACCTCAAACACTTAACTGGAATTCTCCCTATAATTTTTATCCCATACCAAATCCCTTTATCATTTTACTTCCATATCTTATCCATAACTATGCAAGACCACACCTTTGTTATTATCTGTTTAATATACATATTTATATTTGTAAATTTCTCCATTGTGAGATGAATAAAGGAATTCTATCTATATTCAGGTTTAACATTATTATTATTGTATTAGATGTCTTGCTTTAAATATACTGTTATTTAATCTTTAATTTTCATTAATGCAGTTAATCCTGATGTAAAACATTGGTAACACATGCACAACACTTTTGTTGGTAAGCTACTCAATCAGAGGTCTGTCACTCAGGTGCCAAAAGGGAGGGGCAATTCTGGTTAGGAAAACAACATTTTGTATCCCAATTGCACACTGAGTGAGAGATATCTACATAATAATCAGATAATAACACATAATAACACATGTAAAACACAGAAATACTGAGTTTTCAATAAATGTATTATACTGTACATTGTATTTATGAGTCATGATGTTATTCAGTATTAAATAAAGAAATATATTTGGTAAAAATACACCCCTTATGAAAGTCGTCACACATTTTTGTGACTTACATAAAAGATCACTTGAACTCCAACCATATCTATATAAATAAATCACTGTATATAATAAAATGTAATGCTGACAACATTTGTCTTCATGTTGGAATGTAACTGATGAGAACCTTCCTCATGTGTTTCAGTGATAATATTTTCAGAAAGTACCTGCATAACACACAAACATGTACAGGCAGGCATGCACTTGGCTTGGCATAAGTGTCAGAGACCTGATGGTCTTCCACCATTGATAGTGTACAGAGCACTGGTTTTTTTTCGCTCTCTGTAGGTTTTTGGGTGTGCATAGCTTAGCTTTGCCCTCAGTGGTTCACACATAACTCCTCCCCCTTTCATGATTGATTCACCACCGGTGTGACCCACCTCCCAGACACTGCCGTATCTGTGGTTCCATCACCAGAATGCTGTCTAGATCCATTCCCTGTTGCAAACTATCCATGGTTTCCTGTCATCGATGTAAAACACAGATGGTGGACACTTCAATGGCTATCCCTAAGCTGAAGTTCTCATTTGGAGTTTGAGACCGCATCAGCGTCGCTCCTTCCTATCTTAGCCCCACCTCCTAAAATCTATCATGATAATTTCAGCAGAACAACTTCACAGTCACACACTTCCTCCACAGATGGCAGATGGCCTGGTAGAAAGATTTAATCAGACCTTTAAACAAATGATAAAGAAGATAGTGTCTCAAGAACTGCCTGGGATTTACTACTACCTTATTTGATGTTCGCAGTTAGAGACATACCCCAATCCTCTACAGAGTTTAATCCCTTTGATCTCCTCTATGGGAGACAGCCTAGAGGGATTTTGGATCTGTTAAAGGAAGGATGGCAACAACAACCAAGTCAGAAACCTAACGTCATTCAGTTTGTGTCTCAATTGTATGGCCATCTAAGGCAGATTGCGCCCCTCCCGAACGAACACATGGAAAGAGCTCAACAGTGCCAAAACATAGGTATGATGTTACTGTAGTCAACCAGTCCTCTAACCCAGGAGATAAGGTGCTAATGCTTGTGCCCTCTACCAAAACCAAGGTGTGTGCTCAATGACGGGGCACTTATAAGATCACAGAGACAGTAAGACCAGTCAATTAAAAGGTTCGGCAGGAGGATAGAAGGAAAGAGGTACATATCTACCAAATACATCTGTTTAAACCTTGGAAAGAAAGTACCAGTCAGCCCTCTTTGGTGACAAAAAAAGGTCCCAGAATGCCAGTTACCCAATGAAGCCTTAATCCTAGTCAGAAACAGGAAGTGGAGAAGTCAGGGACACAGTACCAAGATGTGTTTTATGCCATTCAGGAAAGACACAGATCCTCCAACATGATGTTGTAACTCCACCCAGAGGGGTAATTAAACAAAGGCTGTATCGCATACCCAAGATGAAGCGTGCAGTGGTAAAGCAAGAGGTGGAGGAGATGCTATGCCTAGCGATCATAGAGGAATCAATCAGTGAGTGGAATAACCCCACTGTCTTAGTACATAAGTTTCTCACTTTGATTCTTACCCTATGCCCCAGGATGATGAGCAAGTGGAAAATGAAGCAAAGAGCCAGTAGCTTACCATTCTCGATTTAACAAAGTGTATTGGCAGATTCCTTAGACAGAAGCTGCTATGCTAAAACAAAAATGGCCTTCTCTACTCCAGAGGGCTTATTCCAGTGTAAAGTGCTGCTATTTGGTGTATATGGTGCCATATGTAGATGATATCATCATCTTTAGCTCTGTCAGGGAGGTTCATCTGTCAAAGGTAGAGGTCATGTTAATGGCACATTAAAGTATGGGCACATGGGTTTACCGCCAACCCTGAGATATGCAGCAGAGATTGGCTGTTCCTCAACCAGTTTTACACCTCCTACAAAGCTGTTTTTATATCAGTTAGTGGGCCAGACACACTAAACTTCAAAAGTGATAAAATGAATAGTGATAAACAGCCAGCCATTCAACTCCTACCTGCCATGTCACAGACTGTGTTTTAAAAATGTCCTGTTGGAGCTGATTGGCTGGCTGTTTATCACTCTGCATTTTATCACATTTGAAGCTTAGTGCTTCTGGCCCAATGACTGTGTTTAAACCTATAATGAAAATGTTCATCATTATCACCTGTTTGTTATGATTGGTTAATCATACCTCTCAGAGCCAGATTAAGGTCTAAATGGGCCTGGAGCTGAAAATGATCAAGGGCTTATTATGCGCAATAATAGGGGTTGTGGCCAGCACCTAATAATGTGGGGGGCGTGACCAGTGTTCTGGTTGGGTGGTCAGCTCATGGGTGTGTCTCTATTGTGTAAATACTTTCAACTATTTATATATGCCTGGAAAAGGCAGGGGGCTGGCATAAGAAAAATGCAGGGAGATATATTGGCGGGTGCCCAACAAAGGTGCACCCGCAAGACGCCGATGTCCTAAGATACTTGCGGGGTGAGGAGGCACTCCAGTCATAAAAAAAAAATGAAAGCCAAAACTTGGTAGACAACATTTCAGCACCATTTATGTGGTCACCTAAGTTTACCACACCATATACCCCTTATACAAATCATGCAACACAATAGTAACCCCCTTATACTGTACTTGCCTCTTACACATTATGCCACATGGAATGAGCCAAAATTCACACAGATTGAGTCAAAATTCACGTTATGCCACACAGATTGAGCCAAAATACACACTATACCAGGCATGTCCAAACAGTAGACATCCAGCTGTTGTGAAACTACACATCCCAGCATGCCTTGACATAGTTTTAGCAAATAGCAATAGTTGGCAATGCATGATGGGACTTGAAGTTTCACAACAGCTGGAGGGCCATAGTTTGGACATGCCTGCACTATACCAAACAGATTGAGCAATAATGCAAAATATGCTTCATAAATAGGGGCATTGCGCGCATGAAAAATTTACACCATAATGCCCAGTACATGTTAAGCCTCACACCATAATCTCCATTACGTATTATGCCAAACACTATTAAAAATTATGCTACATAAGTGCTGCTTAGCTACATGTTCATTGCCAGGGGTTCCATGCTCATTGCCTGGGGTTCCGTGCTCATTGCCATGTGGGATTACATACTCATTGCCAAGGGGGAATACATGCTCGCGGTAACTGGGGGACAGCTGCCGCCGGGCAGAAATGACAGCCATTGACTGCTGGGCAGAGAGCAGGGGGCTGCCCGGCTGTATTCAGAGCACTGCATGTCCCGGCTATTTAAAATAATATCCCTTTCATACCAGAAAATGCAGGGACTTACCCGGGAATATGGTCCCATACCCTCCAACATGACCCATTGCATTCGGTACACATTGCTCTGCTCCTGGACTTCCCTGGTAATGTATGATTATCATCACCTGTGTGGAGCTAGGTAATTGATAAGAATGGTGTTTCAACACAGGTGATGACAATCATACATTACAAGGGACGTCCAGTAACAGATCATTGTGTACCGAATGCATGTTGGAGGGTATGTGGTCACAGGATCATGCAGAGACATTCCCGGACTGGCCCCTTTTACACCAGCCTATTCCCTGCATTTTCTGGTGTGAGGAGGAGAGAAAACCACCCCCACCCCCATTTAAACAACCAGCTATATCTTCAGAACCAACTGACCCATTTACATGTAGGCTTCGAATGATTTTGGTCCCGTGAAACTGGGCCATTTGGTTCCAGAGAAATCTGTCCTCAAACAACATGAACAGCCATGAAATTACATTTCAGAAATGAAAAAAAAATTGGTTTACCCGCAATATATCTAGAACCAATGAACCCATATGGACCAGGTATCAGATTGAAGGCCCAGCGATTTGGATTCAACTGAGATCAACCTCGAGCTTCTGTGATGCCGGAGGGGGAACTGGTAGCGGTTGGAACCGGGTGGAGGTTGGAATTAGTGGGTCCCATGTTATCCTATGGGAAAAAGTTCCAGGTTTGCCTGGCGGTATCTCCGGTTCTCGGGGGGCTAGCGACGCGGGGCTGGGCTCGTTGGAAAGCCCTGGCCTTCAGCTAGAAAATGGGCCTATTTTGAGAATGGGCCTGGAGCTGTAGCTCCATCAGGCCCATTGTTAATCCGGCCCTGATACCTCTTACTATAATCCTACAAACTCCCTGACTGTGCAAGTGTACCTATAACAATTAATGCTATTTGAAAGGCAACGACAAGCAATCAATGCACAAAATGTGACTGATTGTGACATCATGAATTGACAATAGGTCTTATGCAGTGATTTCAACCCAAAATCAAACCAAAAAATGCAGGAACAACTTAAGTAGTGAGTGCGGATTGTATTCTGTGTAAAGTTGCAAACAAGCTCACTGTATAATAATTATGCATTTATTACTTTTCCAGTAGGGTAACTCAATATTGTCTTTCTGACATTGTTCTGGTTCTCCCCTGATTCTATCATTGCCATGACACAAATTTACAGTTCCATCCGTTTTGTTTTCTTACATAATGCACTTCCTTATTTTCAATAGCGAAGGAAATATAATGCTGAGAACTGGTCCCGGCTGCTGTCTCCTCAAAGGTTTTCCTATAAGTGGAAAAAGGAAAGTCAGCACTGCCAATATTTCGAGGATATAGCTTATCCTACAATAGCTGGCAGTGCTGAGCTAGGCTTTTTTGTTGCCATACCGAGATGAAAGAAATCTATTTCCTGAAGTATTGTGCTAATATTTTGTTGGCGGACTTTTAGTTAGTCATAAATCAGAACAATTTTATTTCTATTAAGAAATTGTACCTGATAACAAATAATAATAACATGAATGGAAATTTAACTTACAGCAGATTCCAAAAATGTATTATATTGTATAACCAGCCTCTATTCATTTTATCATATAAACTCCATAGGATATTTAAGATGTAATTCAGACTACTGGCAGTCACGTAGTACTCTCTGTGTGGCCAATTTATTTAACTTTCTTCATGACAAACATATATCACAGTGCTTCTAATACTTACGTTTTTGACTGAGAATAAACTCATTTTATTAAATTCTGCATTTATTGGGTGGAACCTTAGTATTATTTAGGTAGCTAGGGTTTATCAGCATTTCTCAGCCTAGTTGGGGAGCATTAGCTATGCATTGGAAGCAATAGACTTCGTCAACAGATTTAGAGGAGACATTGGGGGAAATTTACTAAGATGGGATGTCTATTTTACATGTAATGTTGCTATGGACAACATATTCTGGATATGCTGAATATGATCATTTGGGAGCGACAGTATTACAGAAAAAATGTTTTAATGTCAGGAGCTGATGTGAGTCCTAAAGGTAGAAGGAAGACTTTGAGATCTCATGGGAAGGTGATTTGGAGAGTGGTGGAAATTACATCAATGACATTCATTCTGGATGAATTGGTCGTGTACTAGTGTGAGGTACAGATTGGTCCACCATTCCATCACAGGACCTATCCCTCCAGCGACACCCAGGACTCTCATTGCTGTGTGGACTCCATCTAATTGGGGGCGGGATGCTCTAAGAAATATCGCCCCCCTCCACCAGGCTTCGCATTGTTAATGATCGCATATGCTCTAACATATTCGATCATTAACGCAAGGGACAGCTCTTGCGATAAGAGCTGTCCCTTGCGATGCGGCACCGGTGCTATACTTCCGGTCTGAGACCCGGGAGTCCGATTGTGCATGTGCAGAGTTTCGGAGCCGGCCGCAGGGCATGCTGGGAGGGATCCGTGACGGATTCCTCACACAGCGCTGCGGTAAGAAACCCATAGGCTTCTGCAGTGAATCACCAGCTTTTGCTGGCTATTCCCTCCGCAGTGCTGGCACTGCAGAGGGGGGGTTAAATGCAGTAAAAACCCCGATAACGGGGTTTTTATCGCATTTCTGTTTTAGAGAATTCCTCCCCGGGACTGCTGCCATTGCACAGTGCAGGTTATTTACATTCTTTACAACTGGGCCCACTACAGTTTAACACTTGATCTGGATATTCTAATTATTGCTTTTATTTTTGTTTTTATAATTGTTTATTAAAATTGTTCATAATTGAATCCCCTGGTATAATTTATTAGACGTGCGCTGCTTTCTTTTCTTGTTTTTTTCTTGTAGTATAAACGCTGACTGAATAATTTTTTAAGATTTGCAGTCACCCAGATCAGAGGCACAGAATCTATAATTTCAGTCGCCTTCACCAGGTACCCAGGCAAGGGGTTTGAGCTATGCTGTTCCTTATATGTAGGTCATTGCCTTCCGACTGGGTTCCTACATATGAATGTAGGACAGTATGTAGGACCCTCCTGCACCCCCCAGTCTCTGGAGCCTTTAACAAGCTGCCTAAACCTTTCTTGACCATCTGGCCTAGCAATAGTGCTGCTTGAATGTACAGCATCTACCCTGATGACTTGCCTGCAAAAATTGCACAATCTCAAGAACTGTTAAATAGCTTTTAACCCTGTAGGATAGGGCCAGTTGTCAATGGTGGATAAGCTTCCCTGGATCCATCTGAACAATGGAACCAGAGATGAAGCATCCTAAGATTGTAATCTCCTTTTGCTCGAACATGCACTTCTAGAATTTGCCCTAAAGTAGGACTCCAAATTCAACTTGTCTTCCTTATCTGCTTCAGCTGAGAGGTCAAATTCATGGAAAAAAGACAAATGTTGTAGAGATACACGTAAACCACAATTTATTTATACAAGAGATTCCAGACTATACTGTTTATATATTTTTGGAAGACTGCTGGTGGGTTACTTAATACAAGTTACATAACCAAATTTTGATACTGATCCTAGTTGCCCTTTGGGCAATAAGTAGGTTGCACAATAGTACATAACAGTGGTGTACAGTGAAAAGACAGCAGACAGAAAATGTGCTTAAATGTCCATTCAAGCGCCTCTTGTCTCTGTCGTTGTGGATTCCTGTTCATTTGAATGATCCCTTGCAACTCAGATTAAACTACTCTAAGAATTACTTTTATGATATTTGTGATATTTTGTTACTATTGCCATTTACAGTATATATATTTTTTTTTTTAAATGTACTGATGTTGTTTGAAATATGTTATGATGCATAGTACATATTACATCACTTGACAATGCTGCAAGTGTTTTCATTATTTTAGATTTAAAATAAATTAAACAGACATGTTGGTGACAATGGTTTTTGACATTTATTGGATGTGATCATTCACTGCAGAAAATATGAAACATGGCAAAGCAGTCGTGACAGTTATCAATGCTCATCACCTCTTCCAATTACTGTAAGCCCTCCAGTCATCCACATGTTTAATAATGTCTCAGCACATTATGCTTTAAAACGCTTTAAATAAACATAAAAATAATTTGGATTCATGAGAATACTACTACACATTACCAGGCTGATTCTGAGTCACACAGCTCTCTTTTCATTGATACAAATGGTGAGTTTTAGAGATTATATGCACTTTGCGACTTCCTATTCAGAGTCGGGTGACATGCGGCACGCAGCATAGATTGTCTTTATTGCTTAAAATGTGCATCTTATTCTCAGAAGTACAATAACTTAGAATGACAAAACATCCCTAGTTTACACTGATTAAATGGAGAGAGAGAACATCTAATTGTTAATGGGGGAGAAGATGAAGATGTGTTTATCAGTCCGAACCAGTGGCGGCTCCTACCTCTGTGCCGGCAAAGACACCCCCGCGCCACTGCCACTCACCACCGCTGCTCCCATTCGTCCTGGCCCCTGTACAGTGCAGATGGCAGGTGCTGTGACCGGCGCATGCTCAGTATGGAGGACGGTACTGGAGCTGGTTCTAAAGGTACTAAGGGGAAACTACTAGGGGGGAAACTATTCTAATGGGGAACTACTGAGAAAGAATTGTACTAAGGGGGTGCTATTGAGGGGGAAACTATACTAAGTTGGAAACTACTGAGGATACAACTACTAAGGGAGCATTACTAAGGGTACTATTTTGGGGGCACTACTAAGAGGGGCTGCCATATGGGACTGCTGTTGGAGACTAATCATTTTTTTTTTTTTTACTGCAGGGCTGCCCAGTGTCCTGTATCATTTCAGCTGTGCTGCCCAGTGTACTGTATCAGTCCAGGGAAGCTGCCCCCCCTTTTTTTTTTACTGCAATGGCTGTTAAATGTGCCGTATCAGTCCAGGGGTGAGCCAAGTGTGCCGTATAATTCATGGGGTGCTGCTAAGTCTGCCGTATCAGTCATGGGGAGCTTTTTTAAATTAAAAGAAAAAAGTGTTTATTTTTCTACTGCAAGGGCTGTTAAGTGCAACATTATCAGTCCAGCTGTGCTGCCAAGTGTCCTGTATCAGATTAGCTGTGGCATCCAGTGTCCCATATCAGTCTAGGGGAGCTGCCCCCCTTTTTTTTATTAAAATAAATAAAATATATTTTTTTTCTTGCAGGGCTGTTCAGTGTGCCATATCAGTCCAGGGGTAATTTATGGGGTCCTGCTAAGTCTGCCATGTTAGTCATGGGGAGCTGCCCTCTTTTATTAAAATATATATATTTTTTACTACAGGAGTATGACCATGTGTCACCATGTGTGCCATATAACTCCATGTGTGCCGCAATGTGTGCTGTATCAGTCCAGAGGTGCCGCCATCTGTGCTGTATAATTCCATGTGTGCTGCCATGTGTACTGTGTCAGGTCAAGAGTACCGCCATATGTGCTGTATAATTCCAGGGGTGAGCCAAGTCTGCCATATAATTCATGGGGTGCTGCCAAGTGTGCCGTATCAGCCTAGGGGTGATGCTAAGTGTGCCATATCAGTCCAGGGGTGCTGCCAAGTGTGCCGTATCAGCCTAGGGGTGATGCTAAGTGTGCCATATCAGTCCAGGGGTGATGATAAGTGTGCCATATCACGCCAGGGCTGATGCTAAGTGTGCCAGATCAGTCCAGGGGTGATGCTAAGTGTGCCAGATCAGTCCAGGGGTGATGCTAAGTGTGCCATATCAGTCCAGAGGTTATGCTAAGTATGCCGGATCAGTTCAGGGGTGCTACTAAGTGTGCCGTATCATTCCAGTGTTTGTGCCGCCCACTTGTTTTGCTTAGCTTAGTCATCCAGCTACATCAGTGCAACCTTTTGGCCTAAAATGGAACTGAGTGGAAATTAATGTTATTGAGGGTAATAATAGTGTAGGAAAAAAAAAAAAAACTAATTCTGTGATTTTAGGGGTTTTTATGTTTGATTTAGGGGAAAAATAAAATCCAAAACTGAAAGGGTGGTTTTGGCAAAACCAATCCAGATCAAACACACGACGGGAGATCCAGATCCAAAACCAAAACATGAAAAGTGCCTGGTGCACACCCCTAGTTTTTATTTGTGTTTGCTAGAATATAAAGAAAAGTCTTCAACAAATACAACAGAATAAGTTGATCTTTGCCTTGTGTCTCCGACTCTCCTAGTCTGGGCAATGAGCCAGCACCTATCACTCTGATGTGCATTTAAGAAATACATTATTTTATCCTTGTCACACAGGTCAGAGAGGTTGGACAGATAAATGCTGGTACAGAACATTCCTCTACTCGTGACTCTCAAACTCAGGACTAAGTCTGCAAAGTCATTAGAACGTGGTATATTTCTTCTAATCACATGAACATTTGGGGGAGATTTAATAAAGTATAGTTTAGTATGCAAATCACTTTACATCAGATGTAGTATTGTGATCCAAACCACAGTACTTAACTGTGGCTTAGAGGCTGAAAGCTGAAACTGTATCTAAATTGTTGTGTTTTGAAATCCTCTGACCATGTGTAGTTAAGGGTAAACTGCACAGGAAATTAGCAACATCTGATTTTACACATTTAACAATGCAAAAAAAGGCAAGTGCTACTCAGCATCACATGCAATTCTCTAGCACAGGAGGCAGCTACCACCGACGTGCATACCAAATGTTCATAGTGCACAGAAGCGAGGTTGTTGCATGGTGCTGTTGGTCTGGTAGCTGTAGACCTGCAGAGCGATGGACAAGGAAAGTGTGATGTTCCGCATATTTGCATGAGTTTTAGCTGTAGAAGTAAATGTGTGTGAAGGGTGTGGATTTCTAATTATATATGGAATATATAGGTGTGGCGGAGTCTGACGGAACTTATTTAATTCAGAAGCTAAAGTGGGCTGGAACAGAGTTTAACTCTGAACTTCTGTCACCTGTAATGTATGGCAGAACTAGTTCTGCCTCTGCCACCACCTTGCACAGTAAGTCTCAAAAAGATTGATGTGCTGTAGCCCCCCCCTCCTCCTTAGGTCCTGGTGGCTCCATGTTCCTCCTTTCCCATGCCTGTGGCCCACTGGTGCTCACACTGTGTATGTCGACTTATGTTCTCAACCTCAAGTCATGGCAGCACCTTTTCTGGAAGCTGTTGGAGGGACATTAGTTGCTGAAAGGATACAGGGGCAGTGAGCTGACAGACTGATACAGCAGGGGTGAGCTGCTGGAGAGACACATCTAATCTAATCTAATAGCATATCAATGCAATCTGGATGGCTCTGATGGCATATTATGGACATGTGGAGGGGTGTGACTGCATACAAGGGGCAAATGAAAGGGTCTAACAGCGTATGTTGAGGGGAAAGTAGAGTGATGTGAGGTCTGATGGCATAAAGAGGCATGTGCAGTTCAACAAGTGTTCTTTACTAGTGCTGATTGACAAATATATTAAATAGTGGACCCATAAGGATAAAGACATTGTTATAACTCATTACAATAAAATATATAAAAAAAGAAAATTGTGATCATTGTGCCCTCTTATGACAAGATAATTAACCCTATGAGTGCCAAGTGAATTTGTCAAAATAGGTGAGAAAATTGGTAAGCAAACATTTTTATTCATCAGAATGACCTGTAAGGTTTACCTTATATAGGAAATATAATTTTTTATTACACATTTTTTATTTGAATGTATATAACAAATGTGAGCGGCGCTAGCATTTTTAGCAGATATTTTGAACATCTCTCTTGGAGATGTTGGCACTCAAAGCGTTACGATGGACAAAACTAAAATTATATTATTTTTCGGTACTTGTTTCCTAGAACGGCCACAATCGTGAGGGATCGTGGCTCTTAATTAAGGGACACGATCCTCCCGATGTGGCCGATTTTTTACTAATTTTTCACTTTGATTGACAGAAATCGGGTCAATCGGTCGGTCGCGACCAATTAAAATCGGCCGCGATGCGACCGACCGATTCACCCGATTTTTCCATAGACTTCAATGTTAAAAAATCTTTTAACATTGAAATCGGTCGGTCTTGTGCCATTATAATGGCACAAGATGAGATGGACTTGATTAAGTCCATCTCACATAGGGAAAAATGATAAAAAAGTTGAAATGGGTCAATATGACCCATTTCACATTTTTTATGTGCCCGCCATGACCCCACGATAGACGTAAACCCGAAGCGTGGCGAGCGCAGCGAGCCCGCGAGGGGCGGCGGTACGCGTCCTCCGACCTTTTCATTCCCCTACTATCCACTAGGGCGTGGAGTGAGAATATAATAGTGTGGCGAGCGCAGCGAGCCACCGAGCCCGAAGCGTGGCGAGCGCAGCGAGCCCCGCGAGGGGACGCGTATACCTGTGAAGTTATACGCGTCCCCTCGCGGGGCTCGCTGCGCTCGCCACGCTTCGGGCTCGGTGGCTCGCTGCGCTCGCCACACTATTATATTCTCACTCCACGCCCTAGTGGATAGTAGGGGAATGAAAAGGTCGGAGGACGCGTACCGCCGCCCCTCGCGGGCTCGCTGCGCTCGCCACGCTTCGGGTTCACGTCTATCGTGGGGTCTAGCCCACTTACTAACATTTGGGGGGGCAATTACAAAAAATCGGGTGAAAAAAAATAAAAAATCGGGTGAAAAATCGGTCGATCGCATCGCATGCGACCAAATCGCATGCGATGCGACCGACCGATTTTTTATCTTCCGACCACAACGATCTAAATCGTTGTGGCCGTTCTAGGAAACAAGTACCTATTTTTCTATCCAATAATTTTTAATCCAATATAGTGTCCATAATTAATTCTTTCATGAAATATTATTTTCTTAATTCAGTTTACTTCATATGACTAAAGGTGCCCATACACGGTGCGATGATCGCACTCGTTATGGGCTTAATTGCATCACAATGCAACACATGCGTTTTGCATGCGATGCGATCTGAGAGCAGTACAAAATGTATGTGCAGCACATACTTTTCGTACTGTGCGATGCGATGCCCACGGAAGCGCAAATCGCTTCGCATCGCACGGTGCTATCGCACCGTGTATGGGCACCTTTACAAGTGAAAAAAAGTATTGCTTCAACAGTCCACTTACAGTATGCCAAGCGGTTACTGTGTAATCGATTAATCTCACAGGAGATCTTCAGCTAATAACCACATCATTTGAAAGAGAGGACTATCATCTTTCACATAAGGGTGCCCTTGAGTTTCCTGAGACATATTCCACCTGAACTTCATAATTATTTCTGCAGTTCAAGGGTGGTTTCTGGTGATTACACGTGATTGTCACAATAACTTATCAGTGTTCATATTATTCTAAGAAGAAACTCCCATCTTTAAAATGAAGGTACACTACTTATTTCTCTTTTGGCACAAGGCTGGGATTGATTAAAAAAGTTCTGCAAAATTTAGGCAAGAAGAGGTGGGTCTTAATGAGGTCGTTAAGGGCTGAAGTGATGACATCATTAAGTCCTGATAAGTCCTGATCCTCATCCCAGTTCTGAGCAACAGAACGTTTAAGGGAGGGTAAATGTTTATTGCTTTAGACAGTCATCACTAGGTGTTAGTGCATGGGGTTAAATTAAATTAAAAAGTGGCAAATCATTTCTAAATATATGGGGTGGTTCTAAACTGCTTGCAATTTAAAATCTAATACTTTGATATGGAGTTTGGCCTTGGGTAATAGCACGGCTTAAGAACTGCACATCAAAGAACCAGAAACCATATGGTTTTTCTAAACTGTCCCTAAATCTATCTCCGTTTGCAAGATTATAGTATTTAAATTAAAGTAAAAACATAAAAATAAGCATTTAGAAAAGGTATTCTGTGTATAACTTGCAGACCAGAGGAAGAAAAACCAGGCATCTATCTATACTTTCTGGACTTTATTTCTAAAGTGGCTTTAAAAAGGTATTCACCCCACTTGGGCTTATAAATGTTATTCTGCGCAATCATCAAATGAACCGATAAAGCTATTTTATCTACTACAAGCTGCATATGTTAAGCTGAGCAATTCATGCCAACGTCTTCCCATTCTGCCCAGTCCCACTAAACTAATGCCCTGATTCATAGGTGGTCACTGCTGCATCCAATCTTGCCTCTGTTGGTGGAGTTTATTTATTTATTATTTGTTTACAGTTTCTTATATAAAGGAAGGTATATAATACAGAAGTGCCTCAGAGGGTTATGCATCTGAAAGTTAAATATGATAGGCTTGCCTGAAGAGGTGAGTTTTCAGGGAACGCTTGAAAGTTTGAAGGCAAGTGGAGAGTCTTATTGTGAGTGGGAGGGCATTCCATAAGATGGGAACAGCCAGATGAAAGTCCTGTAATAGTGAATGGGAGCTGGTGATCAGTGCAGAAGAGAGACACAGATCTAGTGCAGAGATGGGAGATATTTTGTGATAAGTAATGAGATATATGCTGGTGCAGTATGGTTAATAGCTTTATATGCTAGTAGAAGGGTTTTATATTGAATACGGTAAAACACAGGTAACCAATGGAGGGACTGGCAGAGCGGATCAGCAGACGATGAGCATCTTGCTAGGAAGATCAGCCTAGAAGCAGCATTTAATATGGATTGCAGCGCCGAGAGTCTGTTCTTGGGAAGTCCAGTTAGGAGAATATTAAAATAATCAATGTGAGATATAATGAGTAAAAAGAGAAAAAAAAAGCTGCGCTCTGAGGAAATGAACCAATTACTACACAACGTGTTAGATTAATGGTTTATAAACATATACGATTTAATATGATACTGTAAACATAATTATACATAATAAAAAAATTTACAATAAAAAAATGGGTGGTGTGAATAATTAAAATATTAGCATGATTGGATACTGGGATGGGCACCCCTGGGAAAAGTTCCTCTTATTAAGGATCCTGTTCCAATTGATGGACTAAGTACACCGTTGATATTGACATTTCTGTGAACTACTCACGATTAGAGGGAAAAAGAGTCCTGCACTGGTAGCAGATGAAATGGATAGTCCCTTGGAGTGGTACCAACGGCTTTAAGTCCTTGATTGGCGCACAGCAGTTGATGATGCTTGCAATGGTTATCAAAAGTTCTGGTTCAGGAATCCAATATTTGTAATCCACAAAGTGGGAAGATGGGGTGCCTGTGACTGATGCGTTTCGCTGGGGGACTCCCAGCTTTTTCAAAGCAGGACTTTTCCCCCTCTAATCGTGAGTGGTTCACAGAATTGTCCATATCAATGGTGTACTTAGTCCATCAATTGGAACTGGATTCTTAATAAGAGGAACTTTTCCCAGGGGTGCCCATCCAAGTATCCAATCTAACATTTGAATTATTCACACCACCCGTTTTTTTAATTGTAATTTTTTTATTATGCATAATTATGTTTACAGTGTCATATTAAATCTTATATGTTTATAAACCATTAATCTAACATGCTGTGTAGTAATTGGTTCATTTCCTCAGAGCGCAGCTTTTTTTCTCTTTTTATTGCATGTGGTCTTTTTGGGGATTGACAACCCCCATATAAAGCTGCTGCTTTTATTTGAGTAAGGCGTCCCAAGGGTATCACTCGTTTAACTGTCCTAATGACAGTAAACTTCCGGGATATAATGAGTGCATGGATTAGAGATTTAGTAGTGTCTTGTGTGAGACAGGGTCGTATTTTGGATATGTTTTTTAGATGCATGTAACATGATTTGGAGACAGATTGAATGTGGGGAACAAAGGACAGTTCAGAGTCGAGGATAACCCCTAGGCAACGAGCTTGTGGGGTAGGTTAGATTGTTGAGTTATCAACAGTGATGGCGATCTCAGGATAGTGACTGGTGGGAATATAATTAATTCAGTTTTGGAAATATTGAGTTTGAGGTGGCGAGAAGACATCCAAGATGAGATAACAGAGAGGCATTGAGAGACTCGGCCTAAAACCACTGGTGACAACTCTGGGATTGATAGATAGATCTGAGTATCATCCGCATATAAATGATACTGAAATCTGAAAGAGGTGATGAGTTTGCCAAGAGAGGAAGTATAGATTGAGAAAAGCAGAGGACCTAAGACTGAGCCTTGCGGAACTCCAACTGATAGCGGTAGTGAAGAGGAGGTAGAGTCAGAGAAGCGAACAGTGAAAGAGCGATCAGATAGGTAAGATTTGAACCAGGAAAGGGTTGAATCATTAAGACCTAGGGAGTGCAGTGTTTGTATGAGAAGAGTATGATCAACAGTGTCAAATGCAGCAGATAGATAAATAATAAAAAAAAGTAGTGGGTAATGGCCTTTAGACTTAGCAGTTACCAGATCATTCACAACTTTAGTCAGTGCTGTCTCAGTGGAGTGTTGGGAACGAAAACCTGACTGAAGTGGGTCTAATATGGTGTGAGAGTTAAGAAAGTGTGTGAGGCGAGAGTAGACAAGTCTCTCCAGTAGCTTGGAGTTGCAGCAGATATAATATGCAAATGCTAGTTTCAGCCTTTCCCTGGAGCAAAATCACTGAAATGTCTACTCCCAGCTCCTCTGCTTGCAGAAACACAGCAGATTATTCCTTAGAGGCCACCATAAGCCCACCATCAACACTTGCACCTACCATTTGGTAGGTGTAGCTTTCCCGTCCATGTATGGCCTTTGTGGGTCTGAAAACGCAGCCCCTTTTTTACGGACACACCCACAACACTCCCATAACACACCCAAAGAATGACTTTTTTTTATTCACTTCAGAATACCTCCATTTCTGATTCCAGCTGACCCAACTGCAACAACATCAGGGAAACATGTGCCATAAGGGATTTTCTGAGTTTGTCACAAATACTCACTCTGGCATTGTGTGCAGTTCGCATGCACCTCTGAATCAGAACTCAAATGTAAACTTGAATTAATTCAGAATTTTAAAGTGAGTATTGCTCTATTTTTTAGCTGAGACAAAGTTAAGACAATCCTTTCACCTTGCAATATAAGTCAGACAGTAAATGCACTAAAGGTTGATCTTGTACTCCTCAAATGTTAGTATTACTTGAATTTACTAACATATGAATGCTGCATATGTAACATTATACTCATTTTAATTATGCCCAAACTATGCAATGTTATATTTCCAGCCCCAAATGATCAAACTATGGGTGGATTTTCAATTAACCCCCGATAAAACATCCATATAGAAAAACAAATTTTTTTAAACAATTTTTGCAGATTTTCCGCTGATGTTTTTTAGCAGGCTATGCAAATAGCTTGGCCGATAAAAGCACATTTACTTTGGAAAACACATAGGCTCAATGAAACCTGTGTTTTCTGCACTACAGCCACCACACTCCACACCAAAATTCCCAATAAGACTGCCCGGGAGCTGGTTTAGCAGGACTAATTGGATGACCTCCGGCAAGTCAATTACCTACTATCAGTGACCCTGTGTATTTAGATATCGGTTTATTTTTTTTTTATTGAAATGTGAAGAAGCCTGAGAGATGGTTGATGTTTTTTTTTTTTTTTGTTAAAAATGTGGTTTGAGTTCCTTAGGAAGGCATACAACTGAGGTGAATTTAGCCCAATTTAAAAAAAAATTAAGCACGAATAGCTCTGTGTGTGCATGCCCCCAATGCACGGTCCTGAACGGGTGTTTTTCACATCTGCTACTGCACATTATTTAGACAGGACAATTACATTCAATTTGGTCAATATATGCAAGGTCTTACTTCAAAGAAACATTTTAATCTTTGAATAATCTCAAAAAGGAGTTGTTAATCTATTAAATTTGCTATATGACTGATAGTGAAGTAGAATGCTGTAGTTATAGTTTGCACATGGGACTCATTACTTGGGTCTTAAAAATATCTGTAGTGGTGCATTATAAGACTTTGTCCTGAGGAACTGGATTACTGACTCCACTCGCTGTCTTGACACCACATTATCAGTGCAACCTTTGCTGCTGTGCTTCCTTTCATTGTGTCCTTAGGGATACAGTTTCCTGTCAAAGTCTTCCAAATCTCATTTGCATTAAAAAAAGAAGTTGTCAAATAAATTATATTAAATAAGAACCGCTTACATAAAAACCCTTCACAATTATGCATTTGCTTAAGTTGCTACGCTTTGCTATAATCTACATTTTTATTATAGTGTGATAACTTTTTATGTTTTACGAAATAAGCATTTCCTTGCATCTTAGACCTAGGGTGAGATTTAATAGGATGCGATTTTTAGGAAGTTTCCGAAATCGCACCTTTTCGCATATTTTAAAATCACATTTTTTTGCCTGAATTCGACAATTTAATGAGTTTCAAATTAACGGCAAAAATGTGCGATTTTTAGTCATGAAAATGTGCGCATTTTCAGACATGTGCAATTTTGTGTACACAAAAGTGAAAAAAAAAAACATGTGGGGTCCCCCCACCTGAACATAACCAGCCCCAGGCTCAAATAGCTGGTCCTAGTTTCATAAAACCACAGGATAAACCGACTAGGGGTCCCCCGGATTTTATAAAATGAGCACCACGCTCAAAAGCCAGTCCTGGTTCCCAAAATATTGGGTGACAAAACGGGTCCCCCATATTTCAAGAACCAGCATCGGGCCCAACCAGCCAACAGAGTAATGCCACAGCCGTGGGGAGACTTTTAATACAAGTCCCCCCAGCCAAAGCATTAACCCCCTGACCAGTCAGCATGGGCAGGGATCTTGGGGAAGTGGGTACTCCCCAATGAAGGGGTCCCCACCATCCAGAATTTACCTGCTCATGCTGAAGCCCGGGGCTGTCCCCTGTGGCCCTGGGTGGTGGCCACCAGGCTGACCAAATGAGTTAAAATAGAATAAACTATTATGTATTGTTGTGGAACTACAAGTCCCAGCAAGCCTGCACCGCATGCAGGGACTTGGAGATTCACAAGTCCCAGCACGCGGGGCATTAAAGGGCCCACTGGACTTGTAGTTCCACAACAATACAAATAGTGAAATAAAACACAAACACACAATGAAAGTATCACTTTATTACATACACAGCCCAAACATACAGATACTTTCCTACCTTGACACGTAGGTAGGTATCCTCCATCCGATGGTCCTGAAGACAATCCTGTGGAAGGAATCCATACTTACCAGGGTCTTCTGGTGTAAATCGCGTCCTCTTCTGTCCAAGTGGCATCCAGGGGTCCTGGTAAAACATCATACAGTATCTCTTTGGTGGTTTGTAAATATTTAATCTTGAGGAATATCTCCTCTGTGGTTCTACGTCCACATTGATAGTCTCTAAGATATATCTTCAAATGCTGGCATGTCCAGTGACACATATTTGCTCTGCATATCAACTTACAACTTTATTTTCACTGTATGATGATTATTTTAAGATGATAGTTCTAGATTTGACTTATGGGTCTACACACAGGGCGATAACAGGGAATTTTCTAAGCGTTCCGACTAGATCACTTACAAAATGCCCCTACAACGCTGTGCTTTGCTATTACCCAGTGAGTAATATTCAGCATTGCTGGATAAATTTAAATAATCGTCGGTGTCAGGGCCAGTGTCCTCACCAGAGAACACTGGCCCTGACAGATCACTCAGTGGCATATGCACTATGCAGTAATGTGTGCTGAGCTGAGCGATCACACTGAGCATTCTGAGTGTTCTAGCATTTCTCAGAATGCTCAGCAAATCTCCCCATGTGTAGGCCCCTTTTAGGCAATATTTCCAGAAACTTTGAGATGCTTTACACTGGGTATTGTCTTTGATCTCACTTCAAAAATTGTTTTATACTTTAGGGCTACTATATAACTGTTCTTGAGATAAACTGTTGTGGACACTGCTTCTGTCCAGAAACGCTTGTCTAGGCCTCTGTCCATCAGCAGACGGTTATGGTATAACTTACCGACAGTCGGGATTCCGATGGTCATTTCTCTGACATCAGAATCCCTACTGTCAGGAGCCAGACAGGGAGGCAAGCGCATTAAAGCCCCTTGTCGGGCTCCTATCAGTCGGGATTGCAATGTCAGAGAAACGACCGTCGGATTCCCAACCGGCACCATTAGCAGACCTCTTGCTCTATTCACCAGTGTACAGTTTACCTGTTCACTTACACTGTTTTTTACACTGCGCTCAACCACTAGGTTATTGTTGTGCAACGTAGTGGTTAAATAAATGTAGAATAATACGAGACACCTGATTAAAAAAAATGCAAAAAATCTAGAGTTAACCTAAATGAAGTCTTTTCTAAATTTTGGTTATAAATACATTGACAAATATGACAAAAATTGATACAGCAATTGATACAGCAATAATTTCTGTATAGGTTAACCTATAAAGTGCTCATAAAGGTTGCAGATAGTGATAACATGTCAACAGATGATTCAGTGTTGGTAGCAGTAATCAAGTATGTTCTTGTAGTAGTATCTTGTTCAAAATGATAGTACACTGTATATTCTCTAGATAGCAGTATCCCACTTCGATAATCCATGCATCTAGGTAACGGTGAAGTCTCACAAATCCAGATGGTGTGGGAGATTGGTGAGGGGAATGGAGAGGAGAGCTGGGTTTATAAAAGTAAGCAGAAACTCTGGTGTGATCATCTACTCTTTGGGGCTGGCAACCAGTAGTGCCTCTCTGACAGATGTCCCTGGAGGTTATGTTCTGCTGATAACCAATACCAACCTGAGGAGAGTTTCCGGCTTCAGCTCATGGGACATGCCAGCTGGGCACCCCCTCCACTAAAGAAACTGACCATAGGGCATTCGAAGAAAAGCATACATGCCCACAGGAGTCATGAGCATGGCGAGCATGGATGATACCTTGTCCAGTGTAATCTGGTAGAATCCCAATTTGGCCTTAAGACTGGCAAATCTATGTGCTTTTGGAATATCAGCCATAATTTGCTCCACAGTTTTGAGGGGGTGTTGCAGTTTGATCAGAGCTTTTTTCAGATTCACAGGGTCAATGCAGATGTGTAGTGTATGCGACTGAGTCTTTAGCCATGCAGTTTGGCAGGACTGCAGCAGCAATACAGTATATGAGGACACATCTGTAAGTGGAACACTGTGGTGCTCTACCACAGTAACAAGATGGTGCAGAACATGAAGTAAAGATAGTGGCCATCTTGGTTTGGGAATGAATGAAGTTTCCCTAAAAGACCCAATATGCAATAGCACTCTTTTTGAGTCAACAATAACAAGGCAGTTCACATCTATAGATCAAGTCTATAACAATAAAGAAAAATAACCCCCATGATCTTTATTAAAAAAATTAGCAATGTCTTGCTCTAGCAGTAATGCTGGCCATACATCAGAAAGATCGATCTTAAGATCGCTTGCGCTCATGATTGTATCCAATTTCTCTTCAATTCCACGGCAGACCTTGGTGGTTTTTGGACACACAATGTGCACACAATCTGCATACAATCCATTTTACAATCTATTGAGATTGTATGATTGGGTACAATATCTTACTGATGTATGGCCACCTTTACAGTGGACATAAGACCTTGTACTTGGCTGCTGCATTACCACTTAAACGCATACCAGAGAGCATAGGCGTGCACACATAGAGTGTTAGAGGTTCACCGGCACCCCCTAATGCTGTGCCCACCCTTATATACTTTTGCTTTTTAGAACTGGTATTCCATTAAAACAAGCGCCCATCAATCAAGTATGTGTGTTTGGTATTGTTAATTGTACTAGAACATTGTCATATCACTACATACCTGCGTCATCCATATATGTTTATGACTTTATTTGCTTGTACTGTTACACAGAGTAAGTAGAAGATTAAAAACTGAACTAGGCAGAAGATTATGGTGCGGCTGAGATATGTTTTATATTGTAGCGAGTGCCAATAGCTGATGGTAGACACGTATGATTGGTAGTGTTAGATACACCCAATGGGCGTGTAAGATACCACCTAATGATATGTGCACCCCCTAATGAAATGTGCTGCGCACGCCTATGCCAGAGAGGTTCCTGACACAGTCCAAAGTCACTTCCTAATAATGCAATTCATTTTCCTATTTTCAAGAGTGAAATATGGCCACAGTGTGGCACTGTTGTATTACTCACTATAGAGAGATGCAAACCGATAGTATGTAATTTTATTATGACAGTGCAAGAGAAATGACCATTCAAAATGCATAGGAATTCTTTCATTAATGTTTTGGTTCTACATCTTTTTATATCTTCTTTAAGCCACAGAAAGTTACTGCACTGCATGGGTAAAGGATGGTAGCAGTTAATATACCAACAGCCAGCATCATGATCGTAAGTATGTGGTGTCTTGTAACATAAGACCGGGGTGGTGGTGTGATTTTAGGTTTAGGGTGCAGGGGAAGGTTATGCTTCAGGGAGGTAGAGTTGGGATTTGGTACAAAAATAAGTGGTTAGGGTTAGACACTAAGGGGAGAGGGTTAGGTTTTAAAAGAGATTTAAGCACTGACGAGGAGGGTTAGGGTTAGAATGATGGGAATGGGTGACTTTTGGGTGCTTAGGTGTGAGGGGGCAATTGCTATGCAACTGCCGGGATCTACACATACTTGTCTGTGGTCACATTGCGCCTGCCTCCATTGAAAATGTTTCTACTAAATGGCTGCGCACAGGAGACATTCAAAGAGAGGAGGCAGCAGCCATTTTCAGAGGGATATTTGTAATGGGGGGGGGGGGGGGGAAGCAAGAATACATTTTAGTGCCCCTCATTGTGGGCCGAGTTACAATGTGTGTGGAGTATCAACTGATATGTAAGTATAGGGATAGTGAAAAATTTAGGGTATGGCCACATAATAGTATCAATTCACAAATTCACATTACACCACACAGTAGTGCCCCTTAGACACACTGAACATTACACATTGTGCCACACACCATAATTCCCATTACACTTTGTGCCAACCACCGTAATGCCCATTACACATTGTGCTACACACCGTGATGCCCATCACACATTATAACACACACCATGATGCCCATTACAAATTTGTCACATAAGTGCCACTTACCTACATGCTCATTGCTAGGGGGTTCTTGTTCGATACCAGGGGCTTCATACTTCATGCCAAGGGTGCTTCATGTTTGTTGTCAAGGGGAAATACATGCCCGTTGCCAAGGGGAGTCAAATGCTTGTTGCCAAGGGAGAGTTAAATGCTCATTGCCAAGGGGGAGTGAACTGCTCGTTGCCAATGGGGAGTGAAATGCTCGTTGCCAATGGGGAGTGAAATGCCTCTCGTAAGGAAAACAGCCCCCAGCTGCACACAATTTAAAGCCATGACAGCCAGGCAGAGAGTGGTGGGCTGTCGGCTGCATACTCAGAGCAGGTCTGCAGCTATTTTGAACTCTTCCGCTGAACCGCAAGCCAATCGGAGCTCATGGTTCGGAAGCCAATCAGGTGCTGCTGCTCCTGATTGTCTGCTGGACCGCAAGCTAAGATTGGCTCGTGGCCCAGCAGGAGAGTTCTAAATTGCCACAGACATGTTCTAAGTATACAGCCAGCCAGACCACCGTTCTGTGCCTGGCTGCCACGGCTTTAAATTGTGTGCGGCTGGTGGTTGTCTTCTTACAGTGAGCGGCAGCTGAGTGAGGCATCAGAGTAATCAGGGCGCTGACAGCAATGAAGAAGACACTGTCAGCACCCTGATTACTCTGGGGCCTTACTCAGCTGCGTAAAATGCATAGCAGGGGGGCCGAACCTGGGGGGGAGGGGTGGGGGTGCATCATAACCTATAGCTGCAGATAGAAAAAATAAAAAAGACTGTGTGTTGATATCTACTTTACAACCTGCAGCTGTTGTTTTAAAAGGACACACAATACTACATCACTATTGGAAAGTTAAAACCTTATACACTTTAATTACACGATATTATAAATTTACATCGGTCCGCATTAAAACCATGAGTATCACAATTTAAAACTAATTAGGAAACAATCTTACATTCAATTTCCACTATTTATACTAGCACAACAATTCCTTTTCCTCTTCCTTTAGAAACTAAGGACCTTATTCAGGTTCATACAGAGTGCTGCGTAATTTTGCAGCACTGCATGTGATTGAAATGCCACTCGCCCAGCCGGCCGCGCCCCCTCGCGCGGGGGGGGGGGGGAATGTGAACATTCATTCACAGCCTTTGGTGGGTGGACCAAATCATTCAATGGTCGCTGACTATCGAATGATGTGGAACGAGCACACAAAATGAAGTCACTCTCCGGTGCCTTAGTTGTACGTGTTCCCTTTATGGGTACAGGGCGGGCAGCTGTGGCAGCCCTTCGCAGCCACGTCACTGCCTGATTTCCATGGGAACAACCATGAAATGCTGGGCACATCCCCCGGCCCGCTGCCCCCCACCCACATTGTAGTTTGCGAGCGCCCGGCAACTAATCTTTTAGCCGTGGCCACTTGCACACAGCGGCTGCACATGTGCATAAATGACTATGCACATGCGCAGTCACGAAACATCGCTCCCCTGCAAGTACACGCAGGGGAGCGCGTCAACTAGAATCACCCCAAAATATCATTAGATGCAATGATGTTCCTGATGATCATCATCAAAGGGTTAATTGAAAGATTGATTTAAACAAGCTTGCTTCCCGCAGCAGTTGTTAAGATAGCCGATTTAGTTCAATTTTCTACAAACACAGTCCTAATGTTAATGCACTTTCAAACTGTGTTAATAAGGCACAGACCATGTAGTAACAAGCAAGCACAGTTCTTTTCACGGGTTACTAGTTCATGCAGTAGCCAATCATTTTGGAGATGGAGATCCACTCCATAGTTACCCTTTTGGGGGGTTAGCGGGAATGATTCTGGCTGCTTGTGCTTTTGATTTATACAGTCCTTTCTGATTTCCTCTTTATGGGTAGCCCAATCTTGTCCTGTCAATATGGATTTGTATAAAGTACCTTTTTAACGCATTTCTCCACCTGTATACTAATCAGCAGCTTTCTTCTGAGGAAGACGCGGATTAGTATACAGACGAAGAAACGCGTTAAGTAGGTAACTTATATTTAAAAAAAACAATTACATTCTGCAGTACAAGTTTATATTAACAATATCAAGACATAGGGAGAGCATATGATTCACAGAAGCCTTTTTACTTTGCCAAGGACAGCACACTTTAAAAATAAGGTCTACACTTCTTCTTTTGATCTATTTTTCCAAACATATTTTAAGGTTGTGGGCAAAGAGTGTCATTTTTGTTTTATCAGCACCAAAAGGCTTATGTATTATCCAAATATTTTTTGAGCACCCCATATGTTGGTATATGTCATGAAATTGTAGGAAAATATTCCTGCTGACAAAGCATGGTTAGATCAGATCACCACTGAATACTGAATACTGGTAAACCTTATTTTTAATGCTTTGGCAATAAACTGTGGGCACTGCTTTATATTTTTGACTAGTTAACAAAGAGTTCTAAGCAAATATTTTTCTGGTTCTTATTATTCTTCCATTGATGTCCCCAGTTCTCCTTAACTGACAATTTTTATAATGTTTAATAATGTTTCTAACAGTGACAATCCCAAGCTTGAAGCATTTAAACATGTTTCACTGTATTCTCCTGCTTTATTTTGCAGTTCTCAGCTGGGCCATAAAAGTTCAAGAAAATGGCAGTCCTCAAAAATGTTTCATACGACAGGAAAACAAGGATTGTTCCCCATGGTCCTTACTTAGCAGTCACTGTGGCTGAAGTGTTTTGAGCCTAATAGGGCTCTTCTTTAAGGCAAGTGATTGTGCTGTCAAAGTCATCTATTTAGTGAAATGGGTGCCAAAACATCAAACATTCTCAAACTGAAAGTACGACACTTCCGGTCTGCAGTGAAATGCATCCCTGCAAGGCCACAGGAATTGGTAGCCATAACCGGAAGTGTGCAATGTCCTAACTTCGGTTTAGTGGTAGTCGGGTTTTCTCAGTTGGCATATGGATATTTCTCTGGTCTAGACTTCCAGATTTGGTTGTCGGGAGGGGAACTCATAGAATTGTTTGGCAAGTCGGGAGTCAGGCCATTTTATAAGCTCCAAATGATAGTTGGCATCAGCTTAGTCTGAAATAGGATTCCTATGTTACTTGATTTGCTGGAATTTCCCCAAATTTGCCATACATAAAAAAATATAGAAATGGTTAATATAATATAATATAGTAAAATAATAATAGTGCTTGAAAGTTATATGAACATGTGGAACATTGTGAATTGTTTTTTTTTGTGGGGTGCTAAAAATGGAATATACATGTGAAGATAATGGTCTTTCTAGTCTTTATGCAGGCCTCCCGGTCCTATTGTAAAAATCCATTCCATCTTCCTGTGGGCAATATTAGAGTCACAGTCTATTTGTCTAGTCACAGTCTTTTGTATTTTATATTGACATTAGTTAAATTTAAGGATGCACAAAAGGCTTGTAGGCCTTCTTCCTTCCCCTTCCAGAAGAAAATAACATTGTTCATGTAGTGATGCCATGAGACCAGGTTTGATTTCCAGACATTGTTATGTCAGATGTTATCCTCTTCCCATTTGGCCAGGAAGAGACTGGCATAACTGTAGGCAAACCTGTACTCATGTTCAGAATGAAGACAATACTATCTAAGATAATGGTCTTTCTAGTCTTTATGCAGGCCTCCCAGTCTTATTGTAAAACTCCATTCCATCTTCCTGTGGGCAATATTAGAGTTACAGTCTATTTTGTTCATGTATTCCTTACATTCTCTATGCCTAGGAATGTTTTAATATGATCACTGGCCCATGAATTAGATTTTTTAAAATGTTATGAAAGGGAAAATGTGTAGGACAACAAAGGGAGAAAATAAAATAAAATAAATTGAAGTAAAGATATAATAAAGAGTTTATTACCAGCAAATCGAAAAATGTAGCTTACGGAATAGAATGTAAGTGTGGTCTGATCTACATCGGTAAGACAAGCATATGTTTGAAGACCAGTCTGGCAGAACATGTACACAATATTCAAAAAGGATTAGATACCTTTTAATGACAGATCTTTTTTGTGAAGATGTTTCCTTCCTGAGATACTAGCAGTACCTGCTTTTTGAACTGGCACTCCGCAATAGGTAGTCAGCTATAGAAATCAGATATTGCAGCATATGCTGTTACAGTAGGAGCAAGTTTCATCTTTGCTCCTTTGGTCATGGCTAGCCATGGCTAGCCATGGCTATTCTATTGTTCTCAGCTACAATACAATACGTATTGCAGCTGAGAACAATAGAATAGCCATGGCTAGCCATGGCCAAAGGAGCACAATACAATACGTATTGTAGCTGAGAACAATAGAATAGCCTTGGCTAGCCATGGCCAAAGGAGCAAAGATGAAACTTGCTCCTACTGTACCTGACAATGGGGGGTTTGTGCTCTGAAACTAAATATTATTATTATTATTATTTTTGTTACATTTTTTGTATATATTTATTTTGTCCTGCTCTATATAACATTAGTATGTGTTGCTTGGCAATATGCATACATTCAGTTCCAGGAATAGTACAACAGTAGTCAGTATTTGATCATACAGTATGTTCACCTTAAGGGGCCTCAAGAAAAACCTTGTAAGAAGATGTATTTCTTCTTCAAGATTAGCAGAAAATCTGACCTTTAGAGGATTTCAAACTTTAGGGATGGCAAATTGAAGTTACAAAGAAAGTCAAATATAGATATTTTATAGCGAAGTAGATAGTATGTCATTATTAAAAGCTTTAAATTTGTCCCCTACTTTGGTATTTTTTTAACTAAAAATGTAGACTACATATTAATATAGAAAAGAAATTAGCTGTTGCTAATAGTAGCATTTTGGGATTTAAAATATTTTTCTTTCTTGGCTTGATACGAAAGAACCATTGTATGAAATTTAGCGCAAATATGCACACCACAGTTACTGCTAATTTTATTTCCTAATATATATACTGGTCTGTGATCCAAAAATATTTTCCAAAACACAAGGTAAGAATGCAATATATTTTGGAAAAATACAGTATGTATGGCCCTAACTGTATAGTTACAGTTATATGACTTTGTATAGTCTCCCCGTGCTTGTGTGGGTTTCCTCTGGGTACTCTGGTTTCCTCCCACAATCCAAAATATACTTGTAGGTTAATTGGCTCCCAAGAAAATTGACCCTAGAGTGAATGTGTGTGCATGTATATGTGGTAGGAAATATAGATTGTAAGCTCCACTGGGGCAGGGACTGATGTGAATGTTCAAATATTCTCTGTAAAGCGCTGTGGAATATGTGTGCGCTATACAGAGGCGTACCTAGATATTCATGGACCCCATAGCAAAAGTTTGTAAGGGCCCCCTATTTAGCAACATATGGTGATAAATGTATGTAAAACATATTAGTTAGACAGCAAAGATGGGCCGCCTTCAGCTCTGGGCCCCTTAGCAGCTGCACCCCTTGCACCTATGGTAGTTACGTCCTTGCCCCTATAAAATAAACTGTTAATAAATAAATAAGTATATAGGAATTTGCTTTGATGTTAAAATTTGATACTTTTTACCAAAAAGGATTACTTAAAGCTAAACATTTTCATTTGATTATCTATCTATCTATCTATTTATCTATCTAGCAAGGACACTCAGGGCAGATGATAAAAATACTAATAGACTCTGCAATGTTCCAACTTTCCAATGATATTTCAGTTCCATCAGGGATACTTAAAAAAGGCGCAATCACTCCCCTATTTAGTACTGTGCACCCATCACTATCATCTTGCACCATGTGAATTCTTTAAGTACAGCAACCAGGAGCTGCAGATGGTATGCTGGCGGAGGCCATCCCTTGTGACTCTATTAGTAAACCATAAACCAGGCAACTACACTATTTTGTATGCACAAAGACTATGGGGGTTATTCAATATATGCCGATATTTATGACACAGCACATGCATCCAGATGGTTACTGCATATAGATCCGGTATTAAATTACCTGGAGATACATGCAAATTCAGTAGGCACTTCGGTTACTTGGGAATCTGAATGTTCCGCAGTCAGTGACTGTGTCTAAAAATGCTGTTCTACAGTCACAGCAGCCATGTTTAGAGAAAGGTTCTTCTGCGCCTCCTCCAGGGCTTGTGCAATCTTTTAGGAACAATCTCCACACTACATGACTTTTGCATCCATGGAGACCTCTGGCAAAACAGTAATAACTAAGATAGTAACCAAATCCTCAGAAAACATAGTCATCTCACAGATATGAAAGTTATCTAGGAAATGTATGGCAAAAAACAAAATACTCGTTGATATTCATCTTGCTGACCTCAGACAAAGTAGTCATTTTGGAAACATCAGGCAAAAATTTCTCAAGTTAGAAACTGTATCAGATCCTCTGGCAAGATAGTTATCTTATCGACATCAGACAATGCGGTCATCTGTAAAACCTCAGTCAAAAAATATGTCTTGAGCAATACAAACATTTGAAACAGTTAAAAGAAAAAGTGCTATTGGAGACCTTAAAAGGATTAATTTCATAGGTAACTAAATTTTTGGTATAGTCATTTTTTTTGGGGGGGGGGGGGGGGGGGTGGGAGATTTGTGCAAGGGAGGAGTCTCAGAAATCTCAGGTAAAGCAATTGTCTTGAATATAGCAACCATTTTTTCAGACATGAAGAGATTTTAGATAAAGAAGTAATCTCTGGGCCACTGGAAAAGCCGTAATCTAGGAGATAAAATCTGGATCATTCCATTTTGCAATGCTTAAGGCCTCAGACATTGCATTCATCTCAGAGATTATGGGAAACAATAGTCTCAGAAAGACAACAACCAGTGATCAACTAGACCTCAGATTGAGCTACTTCTGTAAATCCATTTGCTGGTAACCTTATTCTCTCTTAGGGTAATTGTCTTGAACATCTTAGAAAAAGACAATCATTGTGGAGTCCACAGCTAAAATACAAGCACTTGGGAACATCAAGACAAAGCAGACAACACATTTGGTTTTAGGAGAAGCATCTTTATCCGTGGAAGGGTAGCTATTTCAGAGACCTTAAACAAGCAGCCAAATTGGGAACCTCAGGCAAAAAACTAAATGTTCTCAGTCAAGGCAAACATATCAGTATTGATGCCAAAATCTGGTCTGGTGTCTGTTTTTTACGCAATTCACTCCATATAGCTCTGTTCAGGCAGGCTCAATAGATGTAAAAAAGAGAAAAGAGATTTCCACCTAGGTGGAAATATACAGGCGCTGGTGGGATGGGCTGTTATACTAGCTGCTCACACCCTGTGGGGGAGGTCAGCCCCTGATATGTCAAGAAAGGAAATAGAAAAAATATATATGGTGGAGCGCTAAATTTTGCTATATAAGAAATACAATAGCTATGATCAATTGGGTATCATATAAAAAGTATTTATTTTATACTAGCACATATGTATATTAAAACTTAAAGAATATAAAATATATATATATATATATATATATATATATATATATACTGCAAAGAAAGACCGCACTCACACTGGGGGTGATAGATCAACTGTGGGGTGCATGCGAAGGAGTCCAGACAGGAATCCGTCCTCAAATGTGTAGCTAGAATCTCATAAAGAGACGCAAGCACTCTCCACTTTATCAAAGAATGATACTTTTTGATAAAAATATAAAGTCGTTTTAATTTTCAACAAAGTTTGTCAGGTAAATCCCAATTTCACCATAGCCCCGACGTTTCGGTCCTTAGGAACATGGACCTTTATCAAGGAGCCTGGAGATATACAAATATTGCAGATATGCCCATCAGTGCACATACACAAATCCATACATCAAACAGTGATCAGGTAACAAGTGGTAAACTTACGTTTTGTGGTGAATAAAGGTGGTAACAGGAAGCTTCAAGAGCAGCAGGTGTACACCAGCATAGGTGCAGTGGGTGAGACACCCATAGAGGCTGCAGCGCCTGGTTTAAATACCTAGTAACCGGATGTCACAAGGGCGCACGATTTCCGCCGTGTGCCCAGTGACTGACAGCCTGTTTCGCGCTGGAATAGCGCTAGCAGGGTGAGGCGGCTACATTGGACCGCATATGAACCGCACGGCGCTGTCACATCTCCGGATACCGGAAGTGACACGCCGGCAGTGTGTGAGCACTCGTCAATGTGGCTGGAACGCAGCGCTTCCGACTAGCGGAGTGTCTGCGTGTCAATCGCGTAGGTGACTGGTATGGACGGTGGAGGGGATCCGAGAGCGCTCAGTATATGCTCTGGAACGCAACACTTCCGGCTAGCGGGGTGTTTGCGTGTCAAATCGCGTATAGGCTAGTGCGGACACAGAGGAGGGTCTAATGCATACGGAACGCTATGTGTCGAATAGCGGGGCTTAATGTAACTATTCATGGGTAATGAGGTGTAGAGAGCCTGGTAAATCCCCAGGGCATCCAGCACCAACAAATAGGTTCATAGGGGTCCGGTGCAGGTACTATAAACCAGGTGATGGGAGAAAAGGAAGAAACATAGCAGAAATGGAGATTAATAAAAAATACAGGGTGCTATATATATATAGAAAAAATCACACGTATACATATAAAATAAAATGCACTCTATTAATAGGTAAAGGACTTGAAACAATAAATTGGTGGTCAATCTCACTTGTTCCTATTGTACTCTCCTCTGGATGGTTACTGGAAAACTCCCTTATTGTCCATGTTGAAACTGGTACAATGGGTGTCCATAGACCGGACAGGGGGCCGATTGTATTTTGTCCACTTGTGAGAGATAAATTGGAATAGAGTCTCTCAATCTGGACAGGCTCCAATATTCACAGGTGGTGGTGTCCCAATACGTAGTCCAGTTGTTGAATGGAAAGATGGATTTGTCCAAATGGGGGAGAAACAGATGGGAGAGCTGGTCCAAGTGAGAAGGGAATTTGTAATCCCATGCCCAATGTCCAATATCAGAGTGCTGCTGGCCCAAAGCGTTTCATTGTGTTCTCACAACTTTATCACACAACGAAACACGCCAGTCCAGCCGCACTCTGATATTGGACATTGGATTACAAATGGGTAGTACAATAGGAACAAGTGAGATTGACCACCAATTTATTGTTTACCTATTAATAGAGTGCATTTTATATATATATTTTATATTCTTTACATTTTAATATACAATTGTGCTAGTATAAAATAAAAACTTTTTATGTGATACCCAATTGATAATTATTGTATTGCTTATATAGCAAAATTTAGCACTCCACCATATATATATTTTCAGCCTTAATAGATGTACTGGATGTGCCAAGGCAATTTAGCACAGTTATCTGAGAGGCAATTAATTGCTTACCATAAGTACATAGTGCAGTGACTAAAGGAAATCCTTTTTAACACTCCTCAAAAACAAGTAGACAAATGATGGAATACATAAGGCCAGATGCACTAAGCTTCAAAAGGGATAAAATGGAGAGTGTATAGAACGGGAAAGGGGAATGGGGGTGGGGTCCTCACCAGCTAGCTTTGTACCATTAATGTAAATACTGGTCTATATAATTCGGAATCCTATCGAACTACTGAGTACTGGAGTAACCTAATCTCCTATTTGTCACCTAATCTCCCTATGAGGAATGTGTCTCTGGGTTTTAGCAGGTGACAGTCAGTGGCGCACCCCGAGCTTTAAAGAATATCAATTACGACTGTTAGGTTCAAGGGAGAACCAGAGAGAAAAGAAAACTCTGTTTGGGGGCACTCTTTGTTCTTAAGTATTTTTTACCGCTATGACTATTAGTCATAGCACTAAATAATCCTTAAGAACAAAGAGTGCCCCCAAACAGAGTTTTCTTTTCTCTCTGGTTCTCCCTTGAACCTAACAGTCGTAATAAAATGATAAACAGCCAGCCAATCAGCTCCTGCCTGACATTTTTCAAACACAGCCTGTGACATGGCAGGTAGGAGCTGATTAGCTAGCTGTTTATCACTCTACATTTTAACACTTTTGAAGATTAGTGCATCTGGCCCAAAGAGAGAAGTTGCAATCAGTATATTCAGTGTGTTTTTCTGCACCTGGGACAGATTTTTCTACAATAACTACCATATGTACAGTGGTTTCAGATCCTATAGGACCCAGACCTGAGGAGGCCCATCTTCCTTATAAGCTACATGTGTCTTACACAGGTGGCACGCACAAAGAGACTCTTGCAAACTTTTGCAATGGGGCCTACAAAATCCTAGTTATGGTCCAGTATTTATTATTCAGTAGGTAACATAAAAGTTTGCAATATCTTTTCTAAATTTTTTTTAGTGATACTGATGTTTGGGGATTTGTACAAGACCCATTATGTGTATGTGCAGAATGGGTATTACGATATTGCTCACAGACCCTTGTCAGCATTATTGTCATTCTGCAGCATTTTCGGGGGAAGATCAGGGGCCTGAGCGTTCTTAGAAATAGTTGAATTGGCCCCCAGTTTCAATGTGTGATGGGTCCAGGGTCTGCATTATCAGACACAGACTTCCTGGACCTACAGATGGAGCCCCTCTCAACTATCTTCCTTAGGTTGTGGCTCACCATGGCTATCCTATTGTTCTCAGCAGCAATACCATACATAGAACAATACAGTAGGGGATTAGCAGAGTAATCCTATTACGCACTTAATCCTATTAAAGGGCTAGATGAAGAGGGCTCAATCTGTACTGTAGGTGTCCGTATCCTACGGCTAGGCTGAGTAAGCTTCAGCTCATGTAGGCTGGCCAGTGCTTGTAGTGAATTGTGAACAATGGTCACTACTATGGTGATCCAAGGCACTCAGATCATTGCTAATGCTAAGAGGAGGCATCTTTTTCCTAAAGATGCCTCTTGTTAAAATATAATTTAATTAGATGGACTTGCCCAGCCACTTCCCTGTGGCTATCAATTCCATGCAAACACAAATAAGGCTCTCTGTTATTGAAGATCTTTTTTGAAAATTATTGTACAACACATCTTGAGTCTTAAGTCCATGGCCAGAAAACTCTCCAGACCTTATTCCCATTGAGAACGTGTGGTCAATCCTCAAGAGGCACGTACACAAAAAAAACACCCAAAATTCTGACAAACTCCAAGCATTGATTCGCAAGAATGGGCGGCAATTAGTCAGCATGTGGCCCAGAGGTTGATTGACAGCATGTCAGAGTGAATTGCATTGGACTTGAAATAGAAGGGTCAACACTGCAAGTATTGACTTCTTGCATAAATATAATGCTATTGTTAACTAAAGCCTTTGATACTTATGAAATGCTTGTAATTTTACTTAGTAACATCTGACAAAATGGTCTAAAAACACAAGCAGCCAATTGTGCAAAAACCAAAACTTGTGTCATTCTCAAACTGTTGGCCGTGGCTGTAATTGTAGCCAAGGGAAGTTGGACACTGGACGATTTGTAGCGGAAAGCAGGTTAGTTTTACCGTTTGATCTACTTTCAGCTCAAAAGCCGACCAGTGTGTACGGGGCAGCAATGAGCGGTAAACGCTGATGCCGACTGCCAATAGTATTACTAGCAGATGAGCGACGGTGTAGATGGCTTTCCATAGCATCCTGCTATTGGAAAGTCGTCCAACCCCTGTGAAAATCACTGGCCAGGGGGGAAATCGCTCAGTGTGTATGCACTGAGTGGTTTTCAGGCCAACGATTTTCACATCATCACTGTCCATACATGCTGAACAAAATCACCCAATATGATTATGTATGCACCTTTACAGTATTCTGCAAAGGTAACCATTTCAAATAGATTTTTAATCAGACTGCATGCTCCCTTTTCCTTTGTGATCTTAATTTGCCCTTTCCCCTTCTGAATTTGCCAAAGAGCACATTTCCTACTGTCGTTTTACTCATTCATCCATTCACCTCTTATGTTTGTTCTTAGTGTGTTATGTAGACCTACTGTTTATTTTTTATAACGCGTTTCCTATTATTCTGACAAAGAAAATAAACCAACCAGGTCCACAGTAAAAAGGTCCTGTCTTATTTTCCTTTACCAAAATGACTAAAGAATAATCTTTAACCCAAGGTTTTTCTTGGCCAGCAGAATTCACTGACTTGACACTTGCTTTATCAGACCTTGGACGCAATTCAGTACAGGGAAATCCTTTAGAAAACAACATTCAGCCAATATATAAAAAAGTATAATCAGTTTATTAATTCAAGTACAGGTTTAACCTTTACTGAAATGCATTCTCAAGAATGGATAAAGATAATGTATTTAAGAAACGGGAATGTTTTGCTTGGGACTAACAGTTTTTTATATAGCGCAGCATATTCCGTTATGCTTTACAATAGGAGACAGTGATACAACAAACTGGGTATTTACAGACAGTCCAAAGGTATGAGGGCCCTGCTCGCAATCTTTCAATTCATACCATGACCCTAACTGTGCAGAGTTTGTATATTCTCCCTGTGTCTCCCAACAAATATTAACCTGAAAATGTCTGTGTGTGCGTGTCCATGTGGTGAATGTGAATGTTCAAATAATGGGGGGGGGGGGGGGGGGGGCAGATGTATGAAGCCTGGTGAAGAGAAAGACTAGAGATAAAATGAGAGGAGATAATGCATCAGCCAATCAACTGCTTTTGAAAAATAACAGTTGGGCATTGATTGGCTGATGCGTTATCTCCTTTCATTTTATCTCAACACTTTTTCTCCACTATCTGTCCCATTCTCTGTAAAGCGATGCAGAATATGCATTATATAAATAACTGGTAATAATAATAATAATAATAATAATAATAATAATAATTACGCTCTCACACAGATTTTGAAACAAGGCTGTGACTATGAATTGTTTTTTTAAGTCAACAGAAATTCTAAAAAAATCGAAATTCCTGAATTTCTGAACATATTATTTCTTTCTCATATGCGGATATCTTGTATTACAATTACAAACATATTACTTGTAAGAATTGGCCATGAAATATATTGTAATTAGCTATAGAAATCATGCCCACATTTGATTAAACTAACCAGGCATTTTAAAAAATCATATCTAGTAGGATTTTGTTCAGGTATTCTAGAATATAACAGTTGCCAAGATCTTTTTATAATCATTACAATACATTTCATTGTGTTACAATGTGTTTAGCTTTATATATTTTAGTGACAGGAGTTTATAATTGAAATTGCAAGTATTTTCTGCATAAATTTGTATTATTGCGGTGCCAGATGACGTTCCTACAGTTGGGATTCCGACGATCAGTATACCAACAACATAATCCCGACTGTTAAATGCCAGAAAATCAGGATCCCAACTGACAGGGACTACTCTCCGTTGTGGGGGTCCATGATGCCCATAGAGGGAGAATAGAACATGTGGCTAGCGCAGCAATCCCACAATGGGCTTTGTTGTAGTCACACCCTGTTGGTGTATCGTAGTCGGGATCCCAACTGTTGGAGCGCCATACGTCATTCTATTATTGCATAATTTTTTGTTTCATTTTTATTATTATATCATGTTTTTAAATTAAAACCACAAATATAGGTGTGAAGTATCGGAGTCTTACATATTTATTATACAGTATATTACATATTGTTTAAAAAATCCTCCTAATATTTGAATTTAGCAAAACCATTTTTTTGAAAAATGCTACATTAGTCTATATTGAATGAGTGCCAAACACCTTTTTGCTGACCGTGTGCACTGAGTTAGCATATGTCAGGATCGCTAAGCGGTACATGCACACTGTCTAATGGCAGATGGGTTTCTCTCAACAGTGGCGTATGTGTTTACTGACAGTGATAATGACTGCCTTCATAGTGAATGTATAGAGACAGGTGACCATATACAGCAGATGTTGGCAATTATGCATACTCTAAAATATCAAAGAAGATCGTCATTCCAGGACTTTGTGCAAAGTCCTGAAGCTATGCTCTTCTTTGATTCTTTGCATTTGGGGGCTGGAACATGTCCACCGGAGTGGGCACCCAGGCAAGATAAAGGTCTCATATACCAAAGGCATAGTGCCGGTCTGTTTGGTATTTGCATACTGTAAAATATCTGCATCTATTTCAATGCACACAATTCAGATGCAATTGTGGAAGACTTATGAGCCACTTTGAATCAGCCCTACTCTGCATATATAAAACAGTAAACATGATATTGGTCTCAAGAAAAGTTCAAATGTTAAATATTTTAATCCTTAGTTTGACAAACATATAAGTACAAGTAAACATAATATAAATTGGTTTGTTAACAAAGCAAAAAAAGCACACTGCAGATGGGGCAGATGAGACATGGTACAATCCATTTTACAATCCATTGAGATTGTGTGCACATGATGTGCACACAATCACACAATCTCCTGGCCCCGGGATTGGTCTGATTGGGAGCAGATTGCATGTGCTTTTAAGCACATGCAATTTGTCTTTCGATGACTCATACAACCAGAGTCATGTGACACTCCCTCCCTGACTAGCAGAGAAGAGAGGTGCAGCTTACGGGCAGCCCGTGGCAATGAAGATGGGCAGGCGGCTGAAGAGAGCGGTGGATGTCTTTTTGCTAAATTCTGTCACTACTCTGAAAACAGTTTTCAGGGGATTGCTGCATTCGGGCTATTTAATAATGGCATAACACAGCAGATGTGAGCAGATTGGTAGTTGCTGGCAACCTGTAAATTAAAAAAATAAATGAAAAACTGGATTTTTGGTACTCTTATCCTTTTGCTCCTAGTAGGCCGGCCCCCTATTTAAATGAAGCTTCAATCATACAATCATGCAGCAGATGGATTGTATGATGGATTGTGTGACAGATTGTGAGTACATTGTGTGTCCAAAAACCACCAAGGACTGACGGGGAGTTGAAGGGAAAACATCATTGTAAGACTGGTCTTTCTGATGTATGGCCACCTTTAGATTTGGGTGAGGTGTGTTCAAAACTGATATCTAAATTGCAGTGTAAAAATAAAGCAGCCAGTATTTACCCTGCACAGAAACAAAATAACTCACCCCAAATCTAGGACCTTATTCTAGTTCACTCTTTCTGACAAAATCCTTCTTAGATGGACAAAACCATGTGCACTGCAGGTGGGACAGATGTTACTTGTGCAGAGAGAATTAGATTTGGGTGGGGTTTTTCTTCAAAGTGAGATCTATATTGCAGTGTAAAAATAAAGCAGCCAGTATTTTCCCTGCACAGAAACAAAATAACTCACCCAAATCTAATTCTCTCTGCATATGTTACATCTGCCCCCCTGCAGTGCACATGGTCTAGCCCATTTAAGAAGGATTTTGTCAGAAAGAGTGAACTAGAATAAGGCCCCTAATTCGCTATGCACAGGTTGCATATTCTCCATCCGCAGTGCAACATGGTTTTGCCCAGTTTGCTTAGTTAACAAATATAAATCAGGCCTTACATTTCCATTAAAAAAACAACAACAAAAAGAGCAATAAGCAATGTAAGGTATGACAGGCCCAAGCCATCGCTAAAATTAATTAAGTTGCAAGACCAGAGATGACTTTTAAAACCTAGCTGTTCACATAATGTGGAAACTGATTTATGCACTGATGCCTACAGTACATTTGCGTGTATGATGAGTTTAGATATTATAAGCAGAGAGACCACTTACAAGGAAATTGTTCTGGCTGTTCTGTATTCTCTTGCCTTGTCCATAGTAAATCTCTTGCTGAGGTTATTAGGACAGTATATATAATGACTAGAAAGAGCCAAGTGTAATCTTAATGTAAATCAAAATGCTTTCAGTTCACGCTCCGTATTCCTGCTTACAGTTGAGGAGATACAAATAATTAGTGTTAAGTGTTGTAGCGACGGTGCAATAGGAGAGCATATATTCAGCTTAACCTTTGATTCCTTTTTATTACAAGCAGTACAGAGCTCACCGTGGCACCTGAATGTGCATCTGTACACACAACAATGCTGTTGCATTTGATTCAATCTAGAACAAAGGATGGAAAATAATTGATGGGTGTTCCTGAGTGGTAACTTGGTCATTGAATGATTCAACGCCACGATTTAAACCAGTGCCCTACGTTATCATGTCCTCCACATCTTCTTGTTCCTATCAATCTTCTATATTTCCATATTTTCATGTTCCAATCAAGGGGACTGATTCAGGTTTGATCGCTAATTAGACAAATTAGAAAACGAGTGATTATCGAATGACTGCGAATGGGTACAATACATATTGCGCATGCACAAGGACGATTAGCAAAAGAAAATGCATATCTCCAATGTGATCGCAACCGCAATGTGGACGGACTTTGACTGACAGGAAGTCGGTGTTTGGGGGTGGAAAACAGCTTTTTTGTGGGAGTGTCAGAAAAGCCGCTGGCGTGTCCAGGAGCTTTCAGGGAGGGTCTGTGACATCAGTGCAGACCACTTCTATCCTGTCCCAGTTGCGGATTAAAGGAAGGGCAGGAGCTACTCACAATTGCATAGACTGCAAAACCTTTCAATTGTACAGGAATTGCGTATGGATTTGTAAGTCGATGACGGTTAGATATCAAATTTGCCAATCATTTGCAAATTTACACAGGGCAGGTTTTCTGTCTGGGTGGTGGCTTTCTGGTGATCCAAGCTGCATTTGCCCCAATGTCCTAGACCCACATAAGCCTATTAATACCACTCCACCCTCTTTCATAAACCACGCACTCTCTCTTACTCCATTAGTGTACCAGGCGTACCACTAGGCTCTAAGCTGATTCCATGCAATATCACAACCACAAAGCAAGGTGCTTAAGATGTTATCCCCTTTGCAATTAAAAAATGTTGTAAGCTATTGAGTGAAACCCAAACAAGTTAATATGGTCCTGATTCAGCATCACTCGGGTTGGGGGTCTGTGAAGGCGCAAATGCGTATTTGCGCCGCAAGGACGGCTTTAGTGATTTACAAACTCACCGGGCCATTCATTGAGGTGAGGGATGGGGGCAGAAGCGCGGCAGAAGCGGGGCTCGACCATGGGAACACCCAGTGTTTTATGGGCATCCCCATGAAAATGCTGGGCGTTCCCATGGATACGCACGCGGGGTGGTCAGGTGACTTCACAGGATGTCAGCCGCCCGCCCCGTCTTCATCGTAGCGCTTGTAAATAAAAGTCAGTTTTCACTGACTTCTATTTGCGAAGGCAGGAGAAATCTGCGACCATCTAATGATTTCTCCTGCTAGTGGAGTCATGTGAGGGGATGTGCTCTCATACACATCCCCTCGCTGGCAAGGGAAGGGGGTGATTTGCTGGTAGGGGGAGGGGGCGGGTATTTGGCCAGGCGGCTGGGTGGCATCTCAGGTGCTCGGTAAGCTGCGATGTTCACAGCTTACCCAGCCAACCTGAATCAGGGCCTATGTGTGAGTTGTCGTACTGCTATCAAACAGAGATAATGGGAGGAAAATTAATGTAATGCCTTCCATAGAACTCTTGCTTTATACATTTCCAAAATATATATATAAGCTTCCTATTCATTAAGTGAAAATACTGTATATTGATCATATTGGCGGCGGTACGCGTCCTCCGACCTTTTCATAACCCCGCTATGCACGTCGGCGTGGAGTTGATTTTATAAAGTGTGGCGAGTGCAGCGAGCCACCGAGCCCGAAGCGTGGTGAATGCAGTGAGGGGATGCGTAATACCTGTGAAGTTATGCACGTCCCCTCGCGGGGCTCGCTGCGCTCGGCACGCTTCGGGCTCGGTGGCTCGCTGTGCTTGCCACACTTTATAAAATAAACTCCACGCCGACGTGGATAGCGGGGTTATGAAAAGGTCGGAGGACGCGTACCGCCGCTGCTCGCCACGCTTTGGGTTGGCGTTCATCATGGCGTGGCGTTAACAATGGGGGACCATTTCACCCATGAGGGGGGTATGCAATTAAAATTGAGGTATCCGGGGCTTTTAACATTGGGCCCAATGGTAAAATGGTCTCAGGGACCATTTTACATTGATTCCAATGTAAAAATCGCGTCGATCGCGTCAATCGCATCGCATGCGATTTAATTGCATGCGATGCGATCTACGCAATTTTTTTTGTCCCGATGCTTAAGATAAAAATCGCTGGCGCCGAGCTAGGAAACAAGTACCAAAAAAAAAAACACCTGATCAAATATATTTTTGGGAACCATATTGTGTCCAAGTTTTCGATATAAAAAAACTCGCACACCACAATACATGAAAGCTTTTTAACACTATAATACAGCAAGATGGGAAGGAAGTGCTTCTCTAATTAAACATGCAGTGACTGACAGCTGGGCAGACTAGCTCATCTCAACATTGTGCTAAAGATGTGGGATGCTGGTGCCTGCAATGGGGGTGTTGTGGTCTAAAGTCAATATATCAACACCAAAGGGTCAACAGGTATTAGGTTGACAGGTACAAAATGTCGGCATCTGAAAGGTCGACACGTACAAAAGGTCGACATGGCAATTGTCTACACAAAATATGAGATAAATCTGTATATTTCATGCTCTGCGACCACCATAAATGCCCGCCACAGGTTACTGTTCACAAAAATATCCACATGATAATAAATCAGCAAAATCTTTTGCTTTAACACAAAGAAGTGAATTATGAATAAGAATTCAGTTATATAAAACTGGAGACTGTTATTTAGTTACATCTCATATTCAATTAAAATGATTTGATAAATATACAGTATTTTCACTTAATGAATAGGAAGCTTATATAAATTTTGGAGATGTATAAAGCAAGAGTTCTGTGGAAGGCATTACATTAATTTTCCTCCCATTATCTCTGTTTGATAGCAGTACGACAACTCGTTTCCTGTTCAGTTTCCGTACCACTCATGTCTAAGAACATTCTCTATTTCCTTCTATCCGCGGAATTCTACAGGGTCTTCAAACTTATCCATTGTCATTCTTTGATGGATAGAGTTTAACACACAGTATTTGTTTCTTTTGGCATCAGTAGTTATATAAGTTTATGGAACATAAATCTACCAGTTGCCCATTGCAACCAATCTGATTCTGTCTAGAATGCAATAGAGAAATGATAGCTATAATCTCATTGGTTGCTAGGATCAACAAAACCACTTTACAGTTTTAGAAGGTTTAGTAAATTAAAAGAAAAAATCGTAAAAGCTTTCCATTTTATTACAGAATAAGCCTAAATTTGATGTAGAATTCTGGACTTGGTATAGTCTTCATTGGAACTCTAGTTAGTCACCATCCATTCACAGCTACATCACTCTAGTATGGAGACCATATGCAATTCTCCCTTACAGGTGCAGTATACTCCTTGGGACTAATTCATGTTAGTACGCAAATGCTGATGTCCATGCAAGTGAGCGATTATCTCCAGACTGCCCATGTGCAGCAATTGCATTGTGCATGTGTTAAGATGCTTTTGTGATCGTGCTTGCACTGACATTTTTATCGTAGAATTATTGACAGGAAGGGAGTTTTGGGGGTGGTAATGGGGAGGGGTAACAAAACTGCAGTCGTGTCATGGGCATTTTCAGGATGTGTATGTGCCATTGGCTGTGATCATGCATGTAGAGAAATATGATGCTAGTGCTGTTACTGTCAAGTACAGTTTTTGTGAATATAGTTCAACCCAAACAGTAGATGTGCCGTGTAATTGCATATAGTCTGCATAATTTAATTGTGTATGCAGTCAGGGCAGTAGAGAGCCTGGCCGGGCCCAGGTACTTATAAGGGGTGTGGCAGTTTCAAATGAATTTCCGATAGACCTGGGGCCCCCACACAATTATTACATTGATGAACTGCAGGACAGCATTTTACGGTCTTCTCCCACGTGGCTCAGCGATTGGTGTAGTCCTCACCCCCTCCCTTGTAGCAGCTGCGGCGGCCTGTCAGTGGAAGGCAGAGAGAACAAAGCACACATCCATCAGAGCTGACCATAGCTTGCAATGCTCTTGGGCTGATGACAGAAAGTGGGGTTTGGCACTGTTGGTGACAAGTACCCCCAATACTATCCATAATCAGTAGGCTTTTCCCCCAGCTGCCGCTCTTTTCATTCCAGGGAATTACTCGTAAAAGACCACAACAGCAACTCTTCTTGATTGGTCTAATTAATATATAAGAAAATACAGAATGAATATAGGATAAGCCAAGATAAGCTAGTTAGAAGTTTTTTAACTGATGTAAGGACATCATGCTTCATATACCACGTTCTGAAATATCTCAGCACCCGCTTCAATATTTCCACAATTCAATGTTAAAGGTCAAATTTTTCAGATTTCACATTTTTTTCCACCTTTACCACTAAAACATTATTTATTTACTATAGTGTTTATGTGTGACTGTTTATGTTGGCCACACATAACCTATGCTTAAGGACCATATTTATTTATTTTAGGGATGTGCACCGGCCACTTTTCAGGTTTTGGGTTTTGGGTTCTGATTACCTTGAGGTTTTGGGTTCTAATGGGTTTTGGCAAAACACCTCCTAAGTGTTTTGTGTTTGGATTTTTTGGGTTTTGGGTTCTGATTTTTTTTGTTAAAAAAGCATAAAAACTGCTAAAATCGCAGAATTTGGTTTTTTTTTTTTGCTCCTACACTATAATAAACTCAATAACATTCATTTCCACTCATTTCCAGTCTATTCTGAACACCTCATACCTCACAATATTGTTTTTAGGGCAAAAGGTTGCACCGAGGTAGCTGGATAACTATGCTAAGCCACACAAGTGTGCGGCACAAACACGTGGCTCATGTAAGAGTAGCACTGCAGCGGCAGACAGGATGGCAGTTTAAAAAACTAGGCCCCAAAAAGACCCCTATCTGGGTAGATACGACAGTATTAGGCAGTGGGCCCCAGACCAGACAGGTAGATACGGCAGTATTAGGCAGTGAGCCCCAGACCACACAGGTAGATAAGGCAGTATTAGGCAGTGAGCCCCAGACCACACAGGGAGATACGGCAGTATTAGGCAGTAAGCCCCAGACCAGACGGTAGATATGGCGGTATTAGGCAGTGAGCCCCAGACCAGACGGAAGATACGTCAGTATTAGGCAGTGAGCCCCAGACCAGACGGTAGATACGGCAGTATTAGGCAGTGAGCCCCAGACCAGACGGTAGATACGGCAGTATTAGGCTGTGAGCCCCAGACCAGACAGGTAGACACGGCAGTACTAGGCAGTGAGCCCCAGACCAGACGGTAGATACGGCAGTATTAGGCAGTGAGCCCCAAAACAGACGGTAGATACGGCAGTATTAGGCAGTAAGCCCCAGACCAGACAGGTACAGCAGTATTAGGCAGTGAGCCCCAGACCAGACAGGTAGATATGACAGTATTAGGCAGTGAGCCCCAGAACAGACAGGTAGATATGGCAGTATTAGGCAGTGGGCCCCAGACCAGACAGGTAGATACGGCAGTATTAGGCAGTGAGACCCAGACCAGACAGGTAGATATGGCAGTATTAGGCAGTGAGCCCCAGACCACACAGGTACAGCAGTATTAGGCAGTGAGCCCCAGACCAGACAGGTAGATACGGCAGTATTAGGCAGTGAGTTCCAGACCACACAGGTACAGCAGTATTAGGCAGTGAGCCCCAGACAAGATGGTAGATACAGCAGTATCAGGCAGTGAGCCCCAAAACAGACAGTAGATACGGCAGTATTAGGCAGTGAGCCCCAGACCAGACAGGTAGATACGGCAGTATTAAGCAGCGAGCCCCAGACCAGACAGGTAGATACGGCAGTATTAGGCAGTGAGCCCCAGACCAGACAGGTAGATACGGCAGTATTAAGCAGCGAGCCCCAGACCAGACAGGTAGATACGGCAGTATTAGGCAGTGAGCCCCAGACCACACAGGTACGGCAGTATTAGGCAGTGAGCCCCAGACCAGATGGTAGATACGGCAGTATTAGGCAGTGAGCCCCAAAACAGACGGTAGATATGGCAGTACTAGGCAGTGAGCCCCAGACCAGACAGGTAGATATGGCAGTATTAGGCAGTGGGCCACAGACCAGACGGTAGATAAGGCAGTATTAAGCAGTGAGCCCCAGACCAGACGGTAGATACGGCAGTATTAGGCAGTGAGCCCCAGACCAGACAGGTAGATATGCCAGTATTAGGCAGTGAGCCCCAGACCAGATGGTAGATATGGCAGTACTAGGCACAGACAGGTAGATAAGACAGTACTAGGCACAAGACAGGTAGATACGTCAGCAATACTAGTATTGTGCACCAGCAGAATTTATATTAATTAATTTTATTATTAGGTACTGCTTGGCAGTGGCACTCAGTGGCACACGTCAGTGCACAAGCAGCATGGGATTATTTTTTACAGTCCCACACAGCACAAGTATTATTTTTTTTTTTATTAAATTAGATATAGCAGCCTAGTATGTACTTGTACTACTAGGTAGGTACACTTAGGCAGTAACACTGCCAGTGGAAACAGTGGACTGAGTAAATAAGACTGGCAACCTCTATTCACAGTATTCAGTGCAGGCAGGCAGCACCAGTGGACTATATATAATTCAATTAATTATTAATAATATAGCAGCCTAGTAGGTAGAGAAAATAAACTACTAGGTACTAGGTAGGTAGGCAGGCAGGCAGTAGCACTGCCAGTGATCACCACAAAAGGTAGTTATTATATTACACACCACCAGTAGCTTTATGTAGTGCACCAGCAGAATTTATATAATAATTAATTTTATATTAGGTACTGCTTGGCAGTGGCACTCAGTGGCACTCAGTGGCACTCCGTGGCACACGTCAGTGCACCAGCAGCATGGAATTATTTTTTACAGTCCCACACAGCACAAGTATTATTTTTTAATTAAATTAGATATAGCAGCCTAGTATGTACTAGGTAGGTACACTAGGTAGGCAGTAGCACTGCCAGTGGCAACAGTGGACTGAGTAACTAAATAATACTGGCAGATTCAGTGCAGGCAGCACCAGTGGACTATATATATATATATATATATATAATTAATTATTAATATATAATATAATATTACAGGCACAGCACAGCACCAGAGGTAGGCCCCAGCACAGAGGAGACAGTAGTACTACAGGTACACAGTTAGACTGTTCTCCTAAGCAGAGAGGAGAACATAGTACACAGCAGCACTGAGGGAGACAGACCCAGCGAATAAAATAATTAATTACAGCACAGCTCACCAGAGGTAGACCGCACAGAGGAGACAGTAGTACTACAAGTACACAGTTAGACTACACAGCAGCACTGAGAGACAGCCCCAGCGATTAAAAAATATTGCGTTCAAGGTCAAGCTCAAGTTTAAGCCCCATCAGCAGCACCAACACACCCTCTCCCAACCAGCTTCTAGACTGGAGTGAAGATGGCGGGCGCAGCAGCCGCTTTTAAAGCCTCACGAAATCCGGCGCCGGGAGATGACGTTCTGACCACGCGGACGGACCCGTGTCAGGCGGGAATCTCCGAGCACTGCTCGGAACCGGGCTCGTAATGATGACGTTCGTGGGGGCTCGGATCTCCGGAATCTGAGTCTGCACATCTCTAATTTATTTTATTATTGATTTATAGTTTCTCAATGTGCTTTACAATTGGATCATATGATACGCATTGCTGAACTTGTAGGAAGGAATATGACAGCCGCTCTCATCTCATTTGTGGATAAGGTGAGTGCAGAGTATTACAGGTTGAGTGTCCCTTATCCAAATATGCAAATTATTCCGAAAACCATAGTTTACAAAATGTACTTTTATTTTTTTTTTTTTTGCTAAAAACCTTCTGGGTACATCTGTAACTGGCATTACTGGGGAAATAACATGTAACTGCCACTAAATATGTGCAAGGACATGATTGCTTGGCATTCAAATTCAGTGTCTGAGATGGAGCCCCCCTCTTCTTTGCCCGGTGCTCGCCAGAATGTCCCCAATGTTGAGCGCCAGCGGAGAGTGACTCCATCAGACTGGGACACGCGCAAGTCCTAGTCTCTTGGTGGCTGGGCAGATGGACCCTGCCCGTCTCCACTTCAGAGAGACAGGGGGGGGGGGCGGTGGTGGAGACCAGGGATGGTGGCAGGGAGGTGGTGGATGGCGGCGGGGAGCTCTGTCGCAACAGGGCGTGTGAGCGCCTCGTGCATGCGCGCCACCCGGCTACGGCTGGCGATAGAATCGTCAGCCCCTGCAAAGACAAGAGGGGCTCCATCTGTACCTCAAGATTCCTCTTTCAAATATAAAAATATTCCAAAATACAGAATAATCCTGAGCATTTTGGATAAGGGATACTCAACCTGTAATGCTTTTTTCATCGTTAGCAGTATTTGCAATATGTAATACTAATATTAACTGTTTTTTAGACAGGACCTAATTCAAAGGTGCACACTGCCACTGTATCTTTATGCAGAGCGGCTGTGTGAAAATAAGCAAATGCTGCAAGACCTGTCTTGTGTTTCGGCTTCCCTGCTGTCTTCCCTGATCTTGTGCCTGATGCTTGCCTGATCTGCAGCACTGAATCAACATAATAACGATGGGTCGCATTATAGCAGACATGGCTGTCAGAACTATTTTGCCATATAATGGGTGAATGTACAACAGGGATGGCTAAACCTGTCCTCAAAATCTACCAACAGTTCATGTGACAGTTAGTAATGACTACAGCTGTGCACCAGCTGGGTGATTTGAAAAACAGGGACTGTTGGTAGATCTCCAGGACCGGTTTGGCCACCCCTCATATAGAACTATATAATGTATTTTAACTTTAAGCTTTAGGTAGCTGGAAATTGTATAATTGTGTATTAAAATTACAAATCCATTAATTAATTATGTTATCACCAGGAATACCCCTATGTGAAATAAAACAAATTTAACAGGGTAGGAGAGCTTTCTAGACCAAATCATTAATAGATTAGCTGCTGGCATGTCCCTATTAGCAACTTAGTGCATTCACTGGTTAAACATAATAAAAACAAGCTGCAGAGTTATTTATAATTGTGTCAGATATTGTTAAAACACTCATATGTAATTCTTGAGTAAACCCTAAAAGATAAAAAGGTACATGCTGATGGTGACTCCTTAACAAGAAGTTAAAAAAGTTTTAAATCAACACAGATGGCAACTTGTATATATATTTTTTAATCAATCTTTATAGGGTACATTCCACCATAAAACCAAATAGCAAAAAAAAAAAAAATCAGTTCTAGGTACTAAGTGCACAAAAAATAATTTTAGGACAATAATGTTTAAAAAGCGACAGCATTTTGTTAATAATAATAAATTATTATTATTAGTAACTTATAAAGCACCAGCATATTCCATTGCGCTTTACAGTTACAGTATTATTTTAACTGATATTCCTTATAAATACTGTATTTAGTCTCAAAAACATGACAGGACTAGTTCTAAATGGACAATTATTAGCCAACTAGTAAGCCCGCTCGAAAGCTAGTCTGCTACCTTGTGATTGTCTGTCTCACAATGTCATTTTTAGGCCAAAAGGTTTCACCGAGGTAGCTGGAAGACTATGCAAAGCAACACAAGTGGGTGGCACATACACTGGACTGGCACACTTACCATCACCCCTGGACTGATACAGCACAGTTGGCGGCACACTTGGAATTATATGGCACAGATGGTGGAACCCCTGAACTGATACAGCACACATAGAATTATAAGGCACACATCAGAATCATCTTTATTGGCCAGGTACGCATGGAGTTGATTTTAAATAGTGTGGCGAGCGCAGCGAGCCACCGTGCCTGAAGCGTGGCGAGCGCAGCGAGCCCCGCGAGGGGACGTGGTCTCATAAGAAAAATTGGAGCCCAGATATTACATAAGTACCGAATCATCTTTATTGGCCAGGTATACTTACGTATTATACGGCAGAATTGGTTCACCCCAGGAATTATAAGGCAGATTTGGCTCACCCCAGGACCTGATACAGCACACATGGCGGCACACATGGAATTATACGGTACAGATGGCGGAACCCCTGGACTGATACAGCATACATAGATTTATAAGGCACACATCAGAATCAGAATCATCTTTATTAGCCAGGTATACTTGCGTATGCTTGGAATTTTTTGTGGTAACAGTGCAGCATCAAGCAGGGAACACAAGGGGGGTGGAAAGAGAGGAATAAACATACATCACATACATTTCACATATATCTAGAACAGTTTGAGTTAGTATTTAGTATTTGGTACGTTCAATACTGTTTAGTTGGTGTACAGCTATTGGGAAGAATCCTTTTGTAGTTCTTGTTGTCTTTGCTGGGATGGACCTAAAACGTCTGCCTGACGGAAGGGGTTCAAACAGGTTGTGGCCAGGGTGTAGCTTGTACGCCAAGATCTTTCCTGCATGCTTATTGACCCTGGCTAGGTATAGTTCTTGGACAGTGGGGAGCTCCGCCCCAATGATCTTTTCTGCCATCCTCACCACTCTTTGCAACCTTCGTCTGTCATTCTCGTTTGCTCCTCCGAACCAGATTGTGATCGAGGAGAAAGGACAGACTCTACTATGGCAGTGTAGAAAATGAGCAGCAGCTCCTGCGGGATGTTGAATTTCTTGAGTTGCCTCAGGAAGAACAACCGCTGCTGAGCCTTCTTGACAGTTGTAATGATGTTGGGACCCAATTTGAGGTCGCAGGAAATCTTTGTTCCTAGGAATTTGAAGGAGTCGACCCACGACACTACTCTGTCAGATATTATGAGTGGGTGCATGGCATTTGGTTTCCTTCTGAAGTCCACCACCATCTCCAACGTTTTGAGGGGGTTGAGGTCAAGGTTGTTTCCGCTACACCATTTAGTTAGCCGATCCACCTCCCGTCTGTATGCCGACTCGTTTCCATCCATGATTAGGCCAATAACTGTTGTGTCGTCTGCAAATTTTATCATTTTTACTGACTGTTCTTCTGAGGTGCAGTCGTTTGTGTAGAGGGAGAAGAGCATGGGGGAGAGGACACATCCTTGAGGGGCACCGGTGCTAATTGTGCATGTGTTTGACATGAATGCCCCTGCTTTCACCGCCTGTTTCCTTTCAGTCAGGAAGTCAGTGATCCAGGAGCATGTAGGTTTGGCTCCAGGATGTGAGGGATGATAGTGTTGAATGCCGAGCTGAAATCAACAAATAGTATCCTTGCATAGGTGCCTGGACTGTCCAGGTGCTGTAGAATGTGGTGCAGCCCTAGGTTGACTGCATCCTCGACACTTCTGTTTGCTCGGTAGGCAAACTGCAGGGGATCGAGGTGAGCATTTGTCACAACTCTCAGGTGGTTCAGCACCATACGTTCAAGCACTTTCATGACCACCGATGTTAGTGCAATCGGCCTGTAGTCATTGAGGTCTTTCGCAGTTGAGCTCTTGGGAACCGGGACGATAATTGAGCCTTTGAAGCAGGTGGGGACCTTGCACATTTCTTGTGAAGTGTATCCCACAGCAGTCCCATATAGCAACTCCCATTAGTAGTGCGCCCATAATAGTACCTTTAGTAATGCCTTCTTAGTAGTCGTACCTTCAGTAGTTCACCCCCACAGTAGGCCCCTCTTAGTAGTTGTACCCTGGCTGTTAATAATTTCCAGCTCAGTAGTTCCCCTTAGTAGATGTACCCTTTAGTTTTCCCCATCAGTAATTGTCCCACTTAAAACAGCCCCCATTAAGTTAAGCAGCCTGTTAGTTCCGCCATTAGATTGTCCCCATTTGTTTGTGTCCAGACCTGATGACTGCTGAACGATGGCACCCTGCTATAGTGAAATCCTGCCTTGCAAATTAATTTGTATGTCAAGAGAAGAATTCACAACCAAGTGAAAATGTCCAAATCCTGTCACAAGCCACTCAAGATCAAATTATTTTTCCAATGGACACCAGTCATCACAAGCAGTGACGCAACTATACACGGTGAAGGGGATGCAATTGATATGGGGCTTGTGCGCTTGGGGGCCCCAAGGATCAGCAATCCCCTGCACCTCTTGATTTTCCCATCAGATTTTTCCCTAAATAGTACAGCAGCTGCCCTATTTAGGAGCTTAGCAAATTTACCCCTTAATGTCCCATTTTCATTATTAAAGGCCATTTTCCATTCATCACCTCATGGGGCCATATGTAATAGTATGTGAGAATCAGAAAGTGAAGTGAGTTTTTGCATTTACTTAAACAGGCAATCATTTACATGACAAATTCAACCTGGTTTTTCAGTGTAAATGATTGCCTGTTACGACTCTGGGGAATACCATGGAACCAGAAAACTAACTCCGTTGCCTCTAGCCATGGTCGGTGGATGCGTGCGGTACTAGGCTTCACGTATAACAGCCGCGTTTGATGGAGCTGGTTATGCCGGCTCCGCCCCGATGCTGCCAGGTCTTAAGTAGGACAATGTGTCCATCGATGCGGCAAGATGGCAAGAGGTGGAACTAACTAAGGACCCACACAGGACGGGGTACCCCCAGAGTGTCAAGGGGAGGCAACAATGCCAGAGGGATGACACCCTAAATACAAAGTACAAGTGTAACAATACACAAGATGGAAATGTAATTATGAGAATAACAATGACTGGGATGCAACAATGCACAAGAGATGACACCAAAGCAATAATAATAAATAAGGACCAAGGCAATTCCTGACTTATCTCACTAGATGGAAAAAGGAGACCAGCACAGGGATTCCTCAAAGCGGACTGACAGGCAAGCTGGAGCATTGCAAGATGGTTCAAGCACTGGACCCTGAAGAGGACAGGCACACTGGATGCTGCAGGAGATCAGCTGGGACCAGGAACACTCTGAGAGGACTGACCATATACAGAACTATAACCGGCGCCTGTGCCTAGCAGACGCCGGCTATTTATTCAAACAAATTTATTATTTATTCAAACTAACCGCTGCCGGGCAGAAGTTTGGGGAAGTTGCCTAGCAACGCCCCGACGCCCGGCCGATGTCAATCACGGGGCGGAAGCTCAGGGCATTGCCCGGCAATGTTCCCGAGACCTGCCCCCAGGCTGGACCAGCGCCTGGAGCCCGCCGCCCGTCCCTAACCTCCCGGCAGCAGGAGTAATGCCAGGTAAGGGACGGTGGCGGCAGCTAACATTGCCGCTTTAAACAAATGTGAAAACTCTGACAAAATCTCTCACTTTCTGATTGTCACACCATATTACATTTGGCCCTAGGTGTCTGAATTTCTAATAGATTGAATTAAGTAAAAACAGAAGCTCCCTTGATCCAATGAAACATATCAGATATTAGAGGATGGGGAAATCTATTATTGACTATTAAATTCAAACTGTTATAAATGATACAGGAAAGACATACCCCATCCCTTTTTTAATGTATAAGAATCTGCTCCCAACAGGAAAAGTGGAAGGACTTATTAAGCCTCACTGCAAATTCACTTATTCACAGTATATACAGAAATTGCCTGCATCTTTAGGTTGTCTTTGTCAATAGAAATCAATTGGACAGCTTCATACGAAATGCAGTGGTAAAATTTCAGCCTGTTGAAGAATCCTATAAGAGAATTTGTGGAGTTAGCCAGTCCATGGGCGACATGCTCCAAACAAAAAATGCAGTAAAAACCCTGTTTTCTGGGTTTTTACGGCATTTTCATATGCAGCATATCCCCACCGCTGGGGGGTTATGCTAGTTGTAGATGGCGTAACCCCATGGAAGCCTATGGGCTTCCTTTCGCATCCCCCAACGCCCTGCCGATTCGCGCTCCCCTACCTCACCTGTGTGTCCGGGCAGCCTCCTGCTGTGCTGCCCAGACACGTGACCTCCTACTTCCTGCACCGCTTCTGGATGCACATCGCTGGCCATCGCTTTTGCTTTATTTCTATAATACATATATGTACTAGACAAGATATAAACAAGATGTAGACTACCAAGCTAGCAATACTTTATAATAATATAATGGAACATGTTTTTCCTCTGTTGTAGTTTAGTTTAATGTTCAGTTAACAATTATGTATTTTCCTGCATTTTTTGCACATTGTTATATGTGTATGTGTGTGTTTAGCCCAGTCGCAGGATGTTGCTACTTCCTGAAAAATGTAGACAAGTAAAAATAAAAAATAATAGTCAAATGGGAGCCAAAACTTCCTAAAATGACTAATTAACTATGCACATGGAAAGAAACTAATGAAAATAAAAAGAAAACACTAGTCAGTTATATCATGTTTTCCCTCAAAATTGCTGAAGACTTTGGAAAGCAGATGCTAAATAATTATTTCTCGCTCTGATGCTGCTGATTCTCTAGAAAAAAATGTATAGGATTTAGTGGCATACAGTGGCGGAACTTGTGGGTGGTGAGCCCAGGTGCAAAAATATGATTTGGGGCCCCCAAATTTATAAAATATAATATGTAACACAGCAGTGGGCGACAGGGAGAGGCAGCAATGGACAGGGAGAGACAGGGGAGGCAGAGTGTAAAATGGAAACACAATTAGTGAAAGGAAGAGGGTGACAGGGGCAGCAGTGGGCTCCTTAGTCCTTAGGGGCCCCGATGCCCTACACCTGCTGCACTATAGGTAGTTCCAATTCTGGCGGCATACACAGATGACCACTGGTAATATAATACATTTTACTCAGCAGCAGCTCCTTCCTTGGGGTCTGTAACTGAGCACATGCGCAGGGTTGTGTTCCTGTACATGTGCACAAATGAACAAACTGGCGGGTTTTTGGGACTGTGGTTTTTCACCTCTTTACTGTGGCAGAGCAGGAAGCAGTAGCACCAAGATGAATGAACATCTTGGCTGTAGTAAAAACTCCCCCCCTCCAGATTTACTTGGCCGATCCCTTGGCCGATCTTGGGAGCAAATTACTGAATTACATTTTCTCCCATCCAGTACCAGAGTTTTATTCCATCCAACCAACTAGTTGGTTAAAAATATATTTAGATTATTTTTGTGTTACTTATACCCCATTCACACCAGCCTAAATTCCCGGGTTGAGTCCGGGAACAACCCGGTACTAGCGCTGGTGTGAAAGGTTCCCAGGACAAAATCCCGGGCAAATTTCAACCCGGCTAGGTACCAGGGTTGTTCCCGGGTTCAACCCGGGGACCTGGCTGGTGTGAAAGGTACAGGGTATACTTACCCGGGTTGCCGTGTCCTCCGTGTCCTGTCCGACGGGAATTAATGCAGGCGGCGGGCGCAAATGACGGGACAGCCGGTGGATGATGATGGCGCAGCTCTCCGGCGGGAGTGAGGATGCCGGAGAGCTGCGTCATCTTCATCCGCAGCCTGTCCCGTCATTTGCGCCGCCGCCTGTGTGGATCCCTGGCCTGCACGGAGGACCAGCAACCGGGGTGAGTATTCTCCCCACCTCCGCCGCCATCCCGCTGACTGCCCACCTCCTCCCCACCTCCTGCCCGCCTCCTTCCCACCCCCTTCTCACACCAGACATTTCTGGTGTGAATGGGTCCAAACCCGGGAATGTCCCTGCTTGTCCCGGGAACTGAATTCCTGGGTTTGTCCCTGCATTTCTGGTGTGAATGGGGTATTAGATTATTTTAGGAATAAATGTATTTGTCCATTTATTTTCTGTAATTTTCTTTTAATAATATAATAATATAATTTATAGTTATGCCGAGTGTGGAAACCATGGAGGTAAGAACGGCATGTACCCAAGTATAGTTATGGAACCTGGATACAGACTGTTCTTCCCTGGGTCATAGATTTTCTTTTTCCCTGGCAGACAGTATTGGTTACCGGTAGGGAATTATATTAATAATTTCATTACCATGAGGTTGTTGTAAACACACACTGACGCATTTTTTTTCTGTGACACATTTCCTTTTCCTCCTGTAACCACTGAAGATGTTGTGTAAACACTTCTTGGCAACGCAAAGGTTATGTACAGACATCCTATGTGTTGTGGAGTAGAATTCCCCTACTTTATGCATCTACAATGGTTACAGCAGTGTTGTGATTACATAATATCCTCTTCTAAATGCTTATTGGCATAGTATATGGGTGAATGCTAATTTCCCACCATCTACATAATTACTTTCTGTGTTTCTTCCTCATGTCAAATGTCTATTCCCATCATCAGGACATATTTGAACTGCAACATATTTACCATCATTGTTGTTGTCCTCATCATCATCAGCATCATCATCATCATCATCATCATCATCACTACTTGCCTGGGTTAAATATGTAGATGTATGTGATTTTTGGTTTAATGTTAGCAGCAGTTTGTTACAGTCAGGAAGTTCAGCGGTTCAGGAATGTCCTACAAAACCATGTGCATTGCAGGTGGGGCAGATGTAACTTGTGCAAAGAGAATTAGATTTGGGTGAGTTATTTAGTTTCTGTGCAGGGTAAATACTGGCTGCTTTATTTTTAAACTGCAATATAGATCTCACTTTGAAGTAAAACCCCACCCAAATCTAATTCTCTCTACACAAGTTACATCTGCCCCACCTGCAGTGCACATGGTTTTGTCCATCTAAGAAGGATTTTGTCAGAAAGAGTGAACTAGAATAAGGCCCAATGTGACAAGGAATCACATACACTGTATAAGATGTCTTGGTCTTTATTTTGTAGCAGGTAAACAGCTGACCAGGTAACCAACATAAGTAGGGTTACAGCATTACAGCATACAGGTGTCACAGACAAAGAGTACAAACTCTTCAGAAGGCTCCAGTGGTCCCTATCATAGCCCATACCCGACCTATCACTTGGGCAGCTATTCCACCATCAGGAGCCATGACCCTTTTCCCTGGAAACCCTTATGGTGCTGCTAATTAGCCCAACCATGGTCATATCAGTTTCCCTGATATAATCAACAGATGGCATTGTTTCGGAGACACACACAATCAGAAACTAGACATATATATATATATAGATAATGTCACGACCACCATTGCAGCTACCCTGGCTCCCTGTGCTGTTCCAGTCTCACAGACTTCTGGTGCTATACCCTCTGCCCTGGCGCTCACCTCCGCTGCTGATGCCAACACTGACTGGTTACATTCTGTCCCTCTGTCACCAGGGCTCCGTGTCCATCTGCCGGGTGTTAGCTGTGGGGTACAGTGTCCTGGCGTGTTGGCTCCGGGTAGTGTGAGGAATTATCCGCCATGATGGTGTCCGTGTCATTCTAGGCCTCAGACTGGGAAGCGCCGGCTGCAGGGCCTCCGCGTAGTATCCTCCGCCGGCTGGTTTCTGTCGCCACTACAGGCGGCGGCCATCTTCTTGGTTTCCACAGCCTATGCTGCGCGGTTCCAATCGTGAGGTCACACGCGCCTATACGTCAAGTCTCTCTTCAAGCTCCTGAAGGGTTACCTACTCCATATCAAGAATTTTCAGATGTTTGCTGTAAAAAAGCTGCCTTCTCATTGTCTTTGGGACTGCTCCATTTACTTAATGCCTGGAAAGAGTTCTCCATCGTGGACGTACCTACCCTTTGTCTTTACCTAAAACACAGGCTATGTCTGAAGATATCGTTTTAGGTTCAGGTCTGGAAAGGGATCCAGCTAAAGTTGAAGCAATCCAGACATGGCCTCATCCTCACACCCTCCGAGGGGTTCAAATATTCCTTGGATTCGCAAACTATTATAGAAAGTTCATCAAAGACTTTTCTACTATTGTAGCTCCAATAACTGCCCTCACTCGTAAGGGTGCCAAACCTTCCACCTGACCCCCAGATGCCTCCAAAGCTTTTTCTCTTCTCAAAGAAAAGTTAATCTCAGCGCCAGTTCTGGCCCAAACAGACGTCAGTTTACCCTTTACTCTGGAAGTCGACGCCTCCGCTATAGGCGTATGGTCTGTTCTCTCCCAGACAAGTTCTGACGGACAATCACATCCGTGTGGATTCTTTTCCAAAAAGTTTTCACCAGCTGAACAAAACTATGCCATTGGAGATCAATAACTATTAGCTATCAAAATGACTTTAGAAGAGTGGCGATCCACATCAGGGGGCAGTCCACATCATAAACATTGTCACTGATCACAAGAACTTGCTATATTTAAAAAATGCAGATGGGCATTATTCTTTTCTAGATTCAACTTTAAATGATCCTTTTGTCCTGGAGTGAAGAATCGCAAAGCAGATGCTTTGTCTAGATCTTGGGAGACTGAAGAGGAATCTGTCTTATGAAGGAAGTCCTATCATTAATCCTCTTGCTTTTTCTGCAACAACTGTACAGGTGTCAGTTCCCCCAGGTAAAACCTTTGTCAAGCCAAGTTCAAGGAAAGAAATATTAAGTTGGGCCCATGATTTCAAATTCTCCGGTCATCCGGGGATTCAGAGGACCTACGAATTTCTCTCCCGAAAGTACTGGTGGCCTGCCTTGAAAAAAGATGTCAAAGATTATATTGCTTCCTGTCCTCATTGTGCTCAACACAAGTCCTCCCATTCACTTCCAGTTGGTCCATTGATGCCACTCTCCATCCATATATCAATGGACTTCATCACCAACCTCCCATCGTCAGATGGTTATATCACCATTTGGGTGGTCATAGATTGATTCTCTAAAATGACTCATTTCATACCACTCCATGGGTTACCATCAGCTCCTAAATTAGCAAATCTTTTCATCAAAGAAATCTTCAGAACCAACGGACTTCCTAGATCGTGGGGTACAGTTCGTCGCAAAATTCTGTATATATGTAAAGTTCTCAAGATTCAACTCAACTTCAGCACAGCCTACCATCCCCAATCTAATGGCAAAATGGAGAGAGTCAATCAAGATGTAGAGACTTTCTTACGTTTACATGTCTCATCCTCTCAGGATGATTGGGTCGAGGTGTTACCATGGGCCGAGTTTGGTCACAACAATCAATATCATTCATCATCTTCTTCTACACCATTCTAAATTAATTATGGCTTCCATCCTAGGTTTCCTGACTTCCAACATCTACCTTCGACATGTGTCCCAGCGGTAGCTTTGACTCTTCACCAGCTTCGTCAGCATTGGAAGAAAGTCAGGAGTTCGTTATTGAAGGCTTCTCAGAAATATAAGAAATTTGCTGATAGAAGAAGGTCTATTCCCACATTGAGAGTGGGTGATAGGGTATGGCTGTCCACTCGCAATATTCGTCTTCGTGTACCATCGATGAAGTTTGCACCCCGTTTTATCTGTCCCTTCCCGATAATACAGATCATCAATCCAGTTGCCTATAAGTTAAAATTACCACATTACTTAAGGATTCCAAACTCATTTCATGTTTCTTTACTTAAACCTTTAGTGCTGAACAAATTCCATACTGCACTTCCCAAGTCTCCCAAAGTTTTTACGCATAGGGGCATTGAATATGAGGTGGCCCGAATTCTGGACTCTCGCATTAGGTACAAGCGTTTACAGTACTTTTTTTTTTTAACACAGTATTCTTTATTTATTTCATTACATATCATATACAAAAACAGTATCGGTTACACGTAACATTATTGGTATTTTCATACACTTTACCTTCATCAATCCATAACCTAAAAATCCCCCCCTCATTATCCATCCTTCACCATATCGTACAACAACATAGATTATCGACAATTAAGTCACTCATTTTTTGCTACCCACTACTTCCCTTAAGTTCCACCCCCTCCCCTTAACCTACCCCCCCCCCCCCCCCCCAGGGTTCATCTATGCATTTCAGTTACTCTTTTTCTCTTTTTTTTTTTCCTTTTTTTCCCCCTCCTTCCCTTCCTTCCTTCCTCTCTCCCTCGAGAACTGCTATCCATACATTCAAAACTGTCAATCAATTAGTCACCCTTGTAATATTGTGACTTCAACCATTTGGTGAAATTTATTAAAATAATTTCTCTTTGTGTACATATATCTTTCGTGTTTTAACGTGCTATTTACCAAATGTATCCACTGCTCAATATTTGGAGTATCCTGTGCCAACCACTTCCTTGCGATTAATACTTTTACTAAAGTCATTAAATTCCTAAAAAATTGTGCTTGAGATTTATTTGTGCTCTCACCTGTGGCTATATTCATTAATCCATTTTTTTTTATCGATTACACATCCCACAATACCTAACTTCCTAATTCTTTGACCCACCTGTTGCCATAAGTTTTGTATCGAATGGCATTCCCAAACCATGTGTATAAAGGTGCCCTGGCCAGACCTACATTTCGGGCATAGATCACTCCTATTATTATCGTACTGACTTAATCTATATGGGGTCACATAGACCCTATGGAGGATAAATAATAGTATTTGCTGGTACCTAATTGATGAGGTCGCCCGCATCGGTGATGCCAACATCATATCCCATTCTTGGTCCGTAATATTACCAATATCTTTACTCCAAGTCTCTCCTCTTTTCTATCTGTGGATTCTGAAGGCATCCTAATAGTATTCTATATATTTCTGATACCCTCATTTTCATTGTGGAATTTATCATTTGTTTAACTTTGGAGTCTTCTAAGTTTACCCTATACTCCCGTATGTTACATTGAGGGCGTTCCTCAGCTGCAAGTATCGGAAAAACATATTCCTCCCCAGCTTATATTCATTTGTTAATTGCTCAAACGTTTTTATTCTTCCTCCTTCATATACTGTACTTGCTGTAAATCCTTAACGCCGTACCTACCCCAACATGCTCTAATTTCTTTAGTCCTGACATCACAATCCTTCCCTCCATTGGGTATGGCCCAGATTGGAATCTCTGGATCAACTCCCTCACTCTGCATTAGTTTACTTGCCCCTTCCCAGATTTCTTTGGCCTGTCTAACCAGAGGCTGTTTTATTTTACCTCTAGTATTTTCCAATAGTATCCCACCTTGGCCTGATTGACTAAGATTTTTAGATTATTCTCTCCCTCCTCCCCCATCCAGTCTTTTAAGTGCCATATTTGTGATGCCATGTAATACAATTTAAAGTGGGGCAATCCCATTCCACCCTGCTTTTTACTTCTAACCAACATGTCTATTTTAATTCTTGCCCTTTTATTCACCCAGATAAATGATGATGGTATACTATCTATTTGTTTGAATATCTTACCCGGAATATATATTGGGGAGTGCTGGAATATGTACAGCATTTTTGGGAGCACCACCATATTTATTAAATTAACTCTACTGGTCACCGACAATGGGAGTTTCACCCATGATTTGGTTTTACCATTTTATCAGAGGTTCCACATTTATTTCCATGAACTTCTCCGCCCTATTTGATATCCGTACCCTTAAGTATTTCATATTATCAACCCACTTCACTGTGTCTTCCTGATGTCTATTCTGAGGGCATTTCGCTCTGAGGGGCATAATATTTGACTTACTCTTACTCTTACAATTTGTTTTTATTCCCGATTTCTTTCCAAATTCCTCTAGGCATGCTAACACAATTGGTAATTCAGTACTGTGATCTTGCATATAAATCAGTACTTTACAGTACTTTATTGATTGGAAAGGCTATGGGCCTGAAGAGAGATCCTGGACCAATGCGTCTGAAGTACACGCCCCCAGAATGATTCGGGACTTTCATAAGAAATTTCCAACTAAAACCAAACTCGTAAAGGAGGGGGTGCTGTCACGACCACCATTGCAGCTACCCTGGCTCCCTGTGCTGTTCCAGTCTCATACTTTTGGCGCTATACCCTCTGCCCTGGCGCTCACCTCCGCTGCTGATGCCTGGTTACATTCTGTCCCTCTGTCACCCGGGCTCCTTGTCCATCTGCCGGGTGTTAGCTTTGGGGTACAGTGTCCTGGCGTGTTGGCTCCGGGTAGCATGAGGCATAATCCGCCATGATGGTGCCCGCGTCATTCTAGGCCTCAGACTGGGAATCGCCGGCTGCAGCGCCTCCGCGTAGTATCCTCCGCCGGCTGGTTTCTGTCGCCACTACAGGCGGCAGCCATCTTCTTGGTTTCCACAGCCTATGCTGCGCGGCTCCAATCGTGAGGTCACACGTGCAGCCAATCAGTCTTCAGCTCCACCCTTAAATACTGACTAGCCGGGCCAGACCAGCAGTCAGTACAATGTTGTCCATTCGTAAGCAGCATTGTGCATCCTGGCTACTCCTGCAGTGTCTGCTGCAGGCTGACTCCTCATCTTCCTGGTTAAGGTCTATCCTGATCTTTCTGCTGGTCTTTTACTGCTTCACCATATCCGTCCACGGAGATCCTCTGCCACCAAATAGGACAAGGACAAGGTTAACCCCCCAAAGGGTGTCATCTTCTTCCTAAGCTTCCTGACGGTTACATCCATGGCCAGCATCCCTGGTCCTGGCAGCTACGACCTCATTCAGCACAAGATTCAACTGGACTTCATCTCAGTTCAAATCCTTCTTATCTTCATCCAATCTTAAACCATCCAATCTTCTTTATCATCATCCAATCTTCAAACCATTCAATCATCCAATCTTCAAATCATCCAATCTTCTTTATCATCATCCAATCATCCAATCCTCAAATCATACCATCATCCAATCTTCAAACCATCCAATCTTCAAATCATCCAATCTTCAAATCATCCAAACATCCAATCTCCCAATCATCCTCAAGCTTCTGCAATAAGTATTATTTATTATTGTCTTTTGTCATTCTAACCAAAAACAAAAAAACAAATTCATTGGGTACTTGTTTCCTAGCACGGCCACAATCGCGGGCATCGTGTGTCATTTTTAGTGGTATACGACGCGACCGACGCGATGCCCCCGATTTTCCCATTGAAATGCATTGAAAGTAGTCAAAATCGCGTCGGTCGCGTCGTATGCGGCTAAAAAAGCCTTAAATGGTCCAGACGCGATGCCCACGATTTCCCCATAGGAAACAATGTTAAATGGCTCAATGTAACCGCGATGCCCCCGATTTCTCATAGGGAACAATGTTAAATACCTCAATTTCACCAAATCATCATAGGGAACAATGGTAAATGGGCCAGAAAGCCCCAAAAACACCCCAGAACAGTGAAATGTCCCACCAAAAGTACTTTACGCCACCCCACGATCAACGCGAACCCGAAGCGTGGCGAGCGCAGCGAGCCCGCGAGGAGCGGCGGTACGCGTCCTCCGACCTTTTCATAACCCCACTATCCACGTCGGCGTGGAGTTGAGAATAGAATAGTGTGGCGAGCGTAGCGAGCCACCGAGCCCGAAGCATGGCGAGCGCAGCGAGCCCCGCGAGGGGACGCGGATACCTTCACAGGTAAACGCGTGCCTTCGCGGGCTTCACAGGTATCCGCTGCGCTCGCCACGCTTCGGGCTCGGTGGCTCGCTGCGCTCGCCACACTATTCTATTCTCAACTCCACGCCGACGTGGATAGTGGGGGTATGAAAAGGTCGGAGGACGCGTACCGCCGCCCCTCGCGGGCTCGCTGCACTCGCCATGCCACGCTTCGGGTTCGCGTTGATCGTGGGGTGGCGTAAAATACTTTTGGGGGGACATTTCACTGTTCAGGGGTGTTTTGGGGGGTTTATGGCCCATTTAACATTGTTCCCTATGATGATTTGGGTAAATTGACCCATTTAACATTGTTTCCTATGGGAAATCGGGGCATCGCGGCTAAATTGAGGCATTTAACATTGTTCCCTATGGGGAAATTGCGGCCATCGCGTCGCGACCATCGCACCCGATTTTTTAGTGCTTGCGATGGCCGCGATGCCCCCGATTTTTCCTCACGATGCCCACGATCATGATCGTTGTGGCCGTGCTAGGAAACAAGTACCATTCATTGTGCCATCATTCATATCTTTGTACCGCAGTATCTTCATTAAAAAAGGTTTAATTTTATTAAATTGCTTCACTCCAGTCTGTCGTTCATGCAACAGCCCTACATTAAAGCACCCAGCCTCCGTTACACTCCGGCTGATCCAAATGCGCTAAGTCCCACAAGGATTTAATTGATTGTCCAGTCTTTTATAGTTTAGTGTGGCTCTTACTCCAATGTTGGCTTATCCAAGCCAATAGGGATTATCACATTGGAAAAGATAGGACAAGCGCACAGTGAGTAAATTGCAAGTTTACCATTAATAAATGCTCACATACACAGGGGTGACGCTGAAAGCTGTCTTTCCAACCATCCAGCCCCAGGAGCCGCCTGCATATGCAGTGTGAAGCTGCTTATACTTACGTGTCTGGCTGCTTGGGATCTGCTGTATAGACTGCTGTGGCAACTATTGTTGAACCAATGATTTGAAACCCCTGTGTATGTGAGATTTTATTAGTAGTAAACTTTGTTTTGCAATTTACTCAATGTGTGCTTCTCCTATATATATATATACACACACACATAAACCTAAAGCCCGACACTCCGGTCCCCACCGAGGGTATCTGGCTCCAGTGCCCTTCAGCAACCACTCCAAATACAAACAAACAGACGGAGCGGCATTCAGAGACTTCAAACAGTGTAGTGGAACTGTGCATTTTAATAGCGATGTTTCCAGGTGCTAGTCCCCTTCATCAGGCTAAAAAGCAAGTGTTCATAAAGTGATATAAATACAAACACTTACTATTGACACTCCCCTCTGTCAGGATTCCCGGCCACGCAATCCGACCACGATATCGCCACTTTTAGTTTTAGGCACGACTTTCAGCAGAAGTGATGATACGGGACCCGGGAAATATGTTGCCATGGAAGCACTGTCATCAGAAAACTAGGGTCCCATGGTAACCAATATAACAATCGTGCAGCAAAACAGAAAGTGAATGCATTACATAGAAAACCACAATTAAGAGATTTTCACAGAAAACAAAGCTTATAGAAAATCAATAAAGGCCAAAGATTTGTTGAGGCCCTTCGGATATAGTGCGTCCAGCCGGTGTATCCGCTATGATTCTAGCTAGAACAATTTCTTAGAATGGTCACCACCTCATATTGAGAGCAGCACATGATTGCAGGAGCGTAGCGAGGGCGGAGCCGGTGGTTCACATGCTCCAGGTGCCGAAAGATCACATGGCGCCGGAGCCGGGTGTGGTATGGGACTCTGACAGTCGGGATCCCGACAGTCATTATCCCGACGTCGGGATCCCGACTGGCCAGAGTCAGACAGCATGGCGAGTGCAAAAAAGCCCCTTGTGGGCTGGCTGCGCTCGCCACGCTGTGGGCACGGTGGCTCGCTACGCGAGCCACCTATTCTATTCTCCCTCTATGGGGGTCGTGGACCCCCACGAGGGAAAATAGCGGGTGGCCGTCGGGCACCCGGCTGTCGGCGTTTTGACAGTCGGGATCCCGATGTCAGGTAAATGATTGTCGGGATCCCGACTGTCGGGAACCCGTCCGGCACCCGCCGGGGCCGTGCTCCACAAACTCTGCCACCCACCCAGCTCGCCAGCTCCCCCGCACGCCCTGCTGAGTGGCGTAACTACCGTAGGTGCAGGGGGTGCATCTGCTATGAGGCCCGAGCTGCTCCGAGGGCCCACTACTTACCCTGCACCAAGTTTCCAGCTGCCTCCAAGCTCCCCTTCACCCAGCGTGCTTCCTGGATCTGCATTTCAGCTATCAAAACCACTCCCTCCGGGTGCACTTCCGCAATTTGCATTCCGCAGCCCGGAGGGAACCTGTGTGCCATCTGTCCAGTGCTATGGCAGGGTTGCGTGGCATTGTTTGCAGAGGACGGGAGGGGAGTGGAGGGAGGGGGCGAGGAGGTCACTCCTGGAGATCGCTGGAGCCTGTGAGCAAGGGTCCCAGGGAGAGATTCCTTCAATATGGCTCACAAGCCAGCTACCCCTTCCACACAGGTGATCCAGAAAGTCCTGCTGAGCTGAGGGATAAGAAACTATCTGCATCTGCCTGGGAACATCATCTACCCTGCAGTATGTAAGTGTATATATGATGGTAATCTGTGTGTGTGTGTGTGTACATCCTGTTCTGTGTAAATGTTTGTATATCAGTGTGCTAGGGGCTTAGAGATACAGTCATTTATGTATGTACAGGGCACTGCTAAGTGCTATGTGTGTATCAGCATGCTGCTGGAATTTTCCAGGGCTGCTTTTCTATTCCAATCCACCCTCTGTATCCATCTATGCCCCATATGATTTTCTGGCCATCTATGCAAGCCTGCCGTCTCTGCCCCCCTCCCCACCCTACGTCTCTGCCCCCTACCCTCCATCTCTACCCCCTTCCACTCACTGTCTATGCCCCCTCCCACTCACCATCTATGCCCCCCTTTACCCCACCTGTCCATCTATGCCCACCGCCACCTAACTGTCTATGCACCCATATGATTCTTTGTCCATCTGTTTATCAGTCTATGCCCCCTCCCCTCACCTGTCCATCTATGCAAGCATTGGTGCTGTGTCTGTCTGTCCATCTTTGTTCCCCCCATCAATCTATACCCACATACGATGCTCTTTCCATCTATTCCCCCTGTGCTTAAATCAGGTAGTGTCTCCTGCCCACTCCCTCTCACTCTCTCTCTAACTCTCTCTTGCTCCTCTCTCTCCCAGACAATGTCTCTCTCAATCTGTCTCTGACACCAGCTCTCACTCCTTGACACTCTCACACTGACACTCTTTTGTCTCACACTCTCCCCCTCTCACTGACACCCCTTTTCTCTCTTTCCATTCCAGACACTCTCTCGCATTCATGCTTGAACCCCTCTCTTTCTCCCTTGATCCTCTTACCACCTCTGTAGGTAAGAGGCACTTATGTGTCAAATGTGTAACGGGCATTACAGTTTGTTATATAGTATGTAATGGTCATCATGCGTGGCCTTATGTGTAATTGGCATCACGGCATGTGGCTTTATGTGTGATGGGTATTAAGAACTTTGCTAAAATGCGCAATGGGCATTACGGTGTGTGGTATAATGTTAGGCCACACCCCCTTTTTGCCACGCAAGAGACCCGCCTACTACAAATGGGGGGTGGGGGGGGGACAGCGCTAAAAATGTCCTTGCTCCGGGCACCTAGCTACACCACTGCATGATTGATCACCTTCTGCCTTAGAGGCCATGGGTATAAGGAGTCATGACAGATTGACTGTAGGTCGACAATCATAAGGTTGACCACTATTGGTCGACAGTCAAATGGTCGACTGTGTCCAAAGGTCGACAGTCAAAAGGTTGACATGGTCCAAAGGTCGACCGCAAAATGGTCGACAGGGTCCAAAGATCGACAAAGTTCCCAAAGGCGGACCGAAACATTGATTGTACCACAATGCTTTACCATGCTGCCTGATTAAAACAAGTGTAGCGCCCTATTTACAAACTAAACTCAGTGCTCTGAATAGGCATATAATTGTAACAGATGCCAACAGATAGGCATACATTGCTGAAAATATAGTAATATCTGTAGTTCATGAGAAGGTATGTTTATATATGTATGTATGTATGTATGTATATATATATGTATGTATATGTGTGTGTGTGTGTATATATATATATATATATATATATATATGTAATTTTTATTGATGGAACATAATTAATGTATGATGTATATACCTAGATAATTGCATAAACACTATTTACACATTTTAATGTATTTCATGTATTTACACATGGCTGGCAAGAGACTGAAGGGACACTTGTGGAAACTTCCAGAGCCACCTTATGCTTCATGACAAGGGAGTCACATGATGCCAGTCACATGATGCCAGTCACATGACAGTCCTAGGGAAGAGTATAAAAACATCTCATATGTACAGTTAGAAAAAAACGTCATTACCCCGGACAGTACTGACATCCTAGGAGCTACCTGCACTGCTGGTAAAGGAGCTGTGCTGTAACTAGAGCAAAGACGGGCACTGTTAGTGAGTAACAGCCAGAGCAGAGCATCAAGGGAGCAATACCTGTCATGAGGCTGGTCTTTTCGGCATCGGCAGGAGTCAGTAATAGTGTAAAGCCATACAGGGCCTTAACTATAATTGGCAGCAGCAGCAGCTTCTGTGCTAGACTTTCTTCCATGGATGCTGTAGTGGCCATAAAGTGAAGAAGGACTGATGAGGATATAGTCCACGCAGCGGTGAGTGCAGGGCCGGTGCAAGGCACCGGAGTGCCCCAGGCGAGGGGGGGTGGGGTGCCCCGGTGCCTACGGGGGGGGGGGGTACCTGCGGCGCTGTGATCTGGCGGCGGGGTCCCTGCAGTGATGCGCGCTATCCGCCAGCCAGGCGTCGGCGCGGGAAGCGCTGATGGGTTTGAAAACTCGCCGCACGCTGATTGGCTGAATCTCAGACAATCAGCATGCGGAATGTTTTCAAACCCAGCAGCGCTTCCCGCTCCGCCGCCTGGCTGCCGGATAGCGCGCATCACTGCAGGGACCCCACCGCCAGATCACACAGCGCCGCAGGTACCCGGCACGGACACCCCTGCAGCCTCCATGCGAGAGGCGAGGGGCAAAGTGCCGCCCTCCAGTGGCTGGCGCCCTAGGCAAATGCCTAGATTTGCCTAGTGGTGGCGCCGGCCCTGGGTGAGTGGCATCAGTGAAGCCAGCAGCCTTGTGTACAGACACTACTTGCAGCATACACAAGCCAGCCGTAGCAAGTCAGAGATTGGGGAGCAGCCAAGCTGTAGTACAATGACCTGGCAGCCAGTATAACCTGTGTGTGGTGCTATGTTAGAGCTGCTATCTATGTCATATGCTGTGATGATAATTTCTGTTGTTTTATGAATACAGAGACTTTAACTATTAACATCCTAAGTGCAGACAGCTTCTAATATCTGTTGCAAACGTAAACTGATGAGGACACCTTGCATGTTTAAGAAGTGAGTTTAGTCTCAATATAAGCTCCAGAGGAACAGTTTCAGGAATAAAAGTAAAGCTTTATACATTTATACATTGACAGTCTGGCCTGAATTTACAAAACTGAGCTTAGGACATTGATACATGAATTCATCTAAATGTTACATTTCAAGAGATCCAAGTGATTTGCTAGCCATTGCAACGTTGTATCATTTGCCTTCACAGCCTGTTGTACTTCTGCAGGACTGTGCTCAGATAAACTCATATGCAGCTAACACAGTTACTTAACATTAAAGAAAAGAACTTTAATTGTTCATAATTGGACCATAGAGAAGAGTTGTACAGTATACTTCTCAGGGTGTGATTCAGCACAAGTATAGTTTGGATGTCATTGTTGCAAAGGACACGAACCTGAGATACACTTCATTAACTGGAGGTCAAACTACGTAAAAGGAGAACATAGCGGAATTTAATGCTCTACTAGAATACAGAGACTTTATCCAGTAAGTGGCTACACTGGATCTTATATGGGCCCCAACTGCGCACAACTGGGATTGACATATTAGTAATAATAATCTTTTGCATTTTTTATTTTTACCCGGGTATATACTGTAGATTCAAATTGAACAAATTGGTTTTCTAAAGTTTTTTTGTACTGCATGCAAGTAGTCTGTTGTACAGGTATATATATATATATATATATATATATATATATATATACTCATTTGTGGAAAAGGCCGTCACTCTGCCGACTTACTGGGTCCGTTTCTTGCCTGGGTGCCAGCTCCTGGGTTAAGTTAACCCTATGTATACAGTCGTGGGATGGAAGCGTCACTCCAGGTCTTTAGTGCAAAAACAATTCTTTATTTGTGGTGTCTACGGCGTTTCGAGCCTCAGCTCGTCATCAGGACATACCCTATGTCCTGATGACGAGCTGAGGCTCGAAACGCCGTAGACACCACAAATAAAGAATTGTTTTTGCACTAAAGACCTGGAGTGACGCTTCCATCCCACGACTGTATATATATATATATATATATTTGTTTTTATTTCCACTTTAATATTTGATAATTGTTATTATACTAATGTATACTAATATAGCCTAAGTGTTGTTAATTTATCATAAGAAATATAAAGACGTTTTTACTTTATAATTGTATTGAATAACTAATCTGTATATTAGAATTAGAGGTTATCCCTAGCTAATCTATTTTAATTACCCATAGGGTCATTATAACAAAAGCTTGGGTGGAGGCACAAAACATTAGCTAAGCAAGTGAACTAAGCGTTACATTTTGGAGGCACCAGCCGAGATCCGAACATATAATTGTCTCCTGTTTACCAAAATTAAAAGATGGAAATAGTAACTGGGGAAGACAGTTTCCATTGGTGTAGAGAGAAAGGGGTTAATGTTAGTGCAGTTTTAGGCTAGGAGGAAATTTCTCTGATGTTAGTGAGGAAAATGTACTAAAGGAGGTACAAAAATTGTATGGAATAAGTTACCCATATATTGTTGATAAGTGGAAGGGACAATATGGGGATCCATTTGCTTTACTGATCAGTAACAGAAACAATTTAGACCAAGTATTTTTTCCAAGAATGATTGCTATGGAAAATGTACCAGGAAGAAGGATACAACTTTTGTGGCCAGACGGTGGTAATATTGGGGGAGAAGAAGCCACAGAAATAGAGGACAATGGATCAGGAGAATCATTTTCTGGGGGCTGTTTCCATGCTACCACTTCAGATTCTGTTCCACAAGAGAATAAAGGTGAAATCACTGGGGTCCAGGTAGAAACTGTGGTAGATAAAGTAGTTAGTCAACTGGAAAGGTGGCACTATGAGGGAGGATACAGACGTTTAAGGATCTTCTCTGGGATATCACCTGTGCCTGCAGGTGAAGAGAATTATGAATTGTGGAGGGAGGCTGCAATACAACACTCCGAAGAATGGCAGTGTCCGGAACATATAAAGAAACAGAGAGTTGTAGAGAGTTTAAGGGGACCGGCCATGGGAGTTAGACTAATGTATACTAATATAGCCTAAGTGTTGTTAATTTATCATAAGAAATATAAAGACGTTTTTACTTTATAATTGTATTGAATAACTAATCTGCATATTATCCATTAATCTAATTAAAATTAGAATTAGAGGTTATCCCTAGCTAACCTATTTTAATTACCCATAGGGTCATTATAACAAAAGCTTGGGTGGAGGCACAAAATATTAGCTAAGCAAGTGAACTAAGCGTTACACAAGCTTGCTGCTTTAAACAGACTGGTGAGTGACTCCACTTTCCGTTTTATATGAATATATATATATATATATATATAGTATATACACACACACGCACACACACACACACACACACACACACACGTACCCACACATACATACACCTATCACTTTCCTCACCAAGGAGAAGCCATTCAGAGGCAGCTCCTCAGCCCTGTAGTCCGAAGATTAACAGGCTGGAACTCCAAGCATAGGAAGATAAGGCTGTGAAGAGGTAAGGGGTGGCCACCAAACTGTATGCTCAATGTCATTGGCTGCAAATATCAGACAGGCAGGGAACACGCCGACATTTAGCTTCACCCACTCCCTGCAGACCTGTGAATCATGGTTGATTCCCTATGTTTGGGGGTGGGGCCTCTCTGGGCTCCTCCCTGTCCCTCCTGAAGTTAGAGGCTGACCTGGGGAAGCCTCAGGCATAGGGGCAGACATGTACAGTAGTTAAACCTTGGTGGCTTGATAGGGTTCCTAGACATGATGCAAGATACACTTGGAGCATGCGCCTGAAGGCATTACCAGAATGACAGAGGTTTTGTAAAAGGTAAGTCTATTAGTATGAACGCAGGTAAAGCAAATCAGTGCGGCAGATGGTATCAGACTAAAACGCTCAGCAGTCAGGTATCCCCGATAGTGATATACAATATCAGTAATACCAATGCAGTATAAGTCCTTCAAGTGCAAAAGTTAACAAAGTTGCTCTAGATGTTATATGGCATCAATATGGAACAGTTGTGGAAGACACAGTGATGGTATAAAAAGAGGATGATTCAGCCCCATTCGGAGGGCTGCGAATACGCAGCCCTTCCAATTATCGAATGACCGTAGGCTGTGCAAATGCATGGGATCCCCTTGCAAATGGGTCATGTGAAGACTAGCCTTCGCTGGCCATACGGGGGGGTCAGTTACCAAGGTAACTGAAGGGGCGCCTGTATGAGAGGCTTCAGCCAGCAGCTGTCAATAAAGGGATTGTCAGTCCCTATAGAAAATGGAAAAGAAAAGGGTAGACTGCGCTTATTGATGACAGAGTGAGGGCAATTAAAAAATGAATTTAATAATACAATAACATACTGTAATGTATACACATAAAATACAATTTACACTGTAAAAAGAAGGGGAGGGGGGGGAGGGGAATGTGCTGCATCCACTGGGGTAATTATATCACCTTTGTATGTCCACAGTTCAATGGGTACCCAGAGATGATGGGATCCTGTAGTGCTTGTCCACAGCGGTGCTCAGTGATAACTTAATCCAGTTGTAGTATGGGGGTAGCGAGCCTCCCAATTCGGAGTGGAAAGTTAGGTCGAGACGTCCGCAAGATGACTCTGGGTGGGTATTAGATAGGCGGCTTGCCTTCAGAAGGTGAGTGCCTCACTCCAGGTCAGGTGTATCAATGGTGGTTCGCAATAGTGGATCTCCAGTTGGTTGTGGGTAGTGGATGGCGAAGGTGGGGAGCAGCGTATTCAGTGGGCAGTTAGGAGCCTGGGCCGACGCGTTTCGCCGCAAGGAGCAGCTTTTTCAAGGTGGTTTGAGACAGGCAGGGGTAGGGGTATATATACCTATAGTACTCAGGTAAAATGTGTGCACCTGTGTGCAGAGCAATTAACTTTTACATAGCATAAAAACAAGTAAAATAGCACCTCATAATGAGCAGGAGACATGGCTGGAAAAGCCTTATGTACATAAATAGGCAGAAATATGCCTATTTATGTCTATTCCACCCATTTATTTACAATGCTTATAATGCTTATATAAGCTATCTCCCTTATATTAATTGTCCATCTTATTTTATTTATAACCTGTATCTATGTAAATTAATTTCATTATCATTGCCATTAATACTCATATATTGTCTAATGTTTAGTTGATGCTGTATGCATTAACTATTGGTTTCTGAATGGTCCGCATGTGTATATTAGCTATAACATCTTCCACATATTCAACAGGCCCTATAAGTGAGCTCCCTTTGTTTCCCCCACACTAGGGAATCTTTTGATGGCTGCACCTATACATTTATATGTGTCCTAATGATAGCGCATTTTTCCGATTATATGCGCTTGGTAATAGTGCATCCTTTGCACCATATGTGCTGGCGCAACACCCTACTCATCTCCCAAATAATAATATCTCACAATCGTTTTTTAATCATCTCCGCATAGCGCTGTATTGACAGCGCTATGCGTTCCATATGCGTTCCATTCACTAACCGGAAGTGCATACCCGGAAGTGTAGTAACGCCGTCTTGAATACTCTGTCTAAATTAACGTCTTTCCACTTATAATAACACTCGTTTTCAACTTTATGTACATAAGGCTTTTCCAGCCATGTCTCCTGCTCATTATGAGGTGCTATTTTACTTGTTTTTATGCTATGTAAAAGTTAATTGCTCTGCACACAGGTGCACACATTTTACCTGAGTACTATAGGTATATATACTAGGGCGGAGTGAAAAAACTGAAATTGAGAAATTCAAAATCGGCTAGTGTGGGAAAGTTGTGACTTGACTTGAATAAGAAACGTGCAAAAGCATTTTGATCTGAGTCAACATCTTCTGTTCTGGCAAGAGGCCTAAAGTTTCACTTTTTAGGTGAAAATAACGAAACCTATGAAGATGCTCCAATCTAGTTATAATTATGTCAGGATGTCTTAGAGTGGTTCATTAATATACTTTTGCATAGTAAAAAACAGTACAAGCTTGTCCTAGTGCAAAGTGACTGACTGGCGGGAGAAAAAAATCCCTAATAATTGACCCATTTTCATGGTCACAATTGTGAATATTGTGTGTTTTCTCCTGAACGTGTTTATAATAGAAGAAGCACAAATACTCTAAATGGAATTTCAGTGACACTGGGTGAAATATAACACTGCATAATAGCCCTTAATCAGACCTGATCGCAGTACAAATTTGTTTTCAAAATGGGCAAAACAAATGCTGCATTGCAGGTGGGGCAGATGTAACGTGCGGAGAGAGTTAAATTTGCGTGGGGTGTGTTGAAACTGAAATCTAAATTGCAGTGTAAAAATAATGCAGCAGGTATTTACCCTGCACAGAAACAAAATAACTCAACACAAATCTAAAGGTGGCCATACATCTACAGATCGATTGTCAGATCTGGCTGGTTGGAACAAATACCTGGTAATATCTGAATGACAGTTTTTGGCAGTTTTCCAGCATTTCAAAGCATTCATTACCAGTATTTTGTTCCAAACAGACAGATCGGACAATAAATCTGTAGATGTATGGCCACATTAACTCCCTCTGCACATGTTACATCTGCCCCACCTGCAGCTGCATTACAGCATTTAATTATGCCAAAGATAAGCCAATATATTAACAGTTAAATACATTAAAGTGCATTATGCTGTAATAAGTATTGCTGATCAATCCTGCCTAGCAGGGCCGTCTTTTTGTATGGGCTTAATGGGCACTTGCCCAGGGGCTCCAGGCGTATAAGGGCTCTATGTTGATAGCTGAGGATCCCCTTTTTCCAGGGATACCAGAATTTTGAAAATCGGCCCTGGGGAACTGCAGATATCCAACTTCAAAGCAGCAGTCCACATCCGACCTGTTAATTACAATTTCCAGTCATATTTCTCAGGTTCTCTCTGACACTAGCGGCTTGTCTCTATCATGCCCAGAACCAGAGATATCAGCCTTCAAGCAGCCGGTCCCTGCTCCAGCTCCAAACGTCTGGTGTAGTTTTATATTTTTGTCAATGGATTGCTCTGGCTCCTGATCTCTGATACCCAAGTTCCCAGCACCTCCTGAAAGTTGGGACTCTAGGTTTTTATACTAGGCTAAGAAATCTATTTCCAGATAATGGAGATATCTGCAGTCAAACAAGCTGCACTTCCACCGGAAAATGACGAATATTAAGCCCACTCCATTATCCAACCGTCCCCTGTGTATAAAACACCCCCTACCTCCCTGGAAGTCATTTACAAGGGACCCTTCATACAGCTCAGTGCCCCCTTCCACACGTTAGTGTTCACCCTCCCACCACCTGTGCAGTAAAGGAGTAATTAGCAGAAGTTACTGCTCCAGGTCCTACATGTTGAATGGAAGATAGAGCACCCCCTGCCACCCGTGGGACATCAAAGCTGCTGCTGATACCACCCCCCACCCCTAGGAGGGGAGAATCGGTAAGGGCCCCAGTGCATTGCTTTGCCCAGGTGCCCACACTGCTGTTAAGACGGCCCTGCTGCCTAGAAATGAACACAGTAATTGGCATATATGAACTGCTGGACACCACTCATAGAATGATTAACCTGTTATTTTTTGAATCAATGTTCTTGTTTTTTTTCCCCTAAACATTAGATGTATTTGTTTATTTATTTATTTACAGTTTCTTATATAGCTCAGCAGATTCCGTTGCGCTTTACAATAGTAGACAGTGATAAAACAAACTGGGTAATGACAGACAAACTTGGGGGTTAGAGGGCCCTGCTGAAAGCTTACAATTTATTACATCATAATACACTTCAACGTATTTAACAGTTAATATATTGGCTTATCTTTGGCATAATTATATGCTGTATTGCAGACCAATCATGTTCCCAGTATAGAGGATGCAACACTGTTTTTCTGTCAATAAACAGAAGTGATATGTAAAATGATACATTAGACAGTTTACACTGTTACTTGTAATACTTATTGTAACAGTTACTGTTTTTCAATAACAGACTGCAACAGTTATTTCTTATTTATATACACAGGATTGTCTATATTTGTAAATGCACTGCAAAGAGAGCAGCATAAATCCAATTTCATGTATTTCAGTGACACTGTGTGAAATATAACATTGCATAGTGGCCCTTAATCAGACCTGATCGCAGTACAAATTTGTTCTCAAAATAGGCAAAAATTGCTGGACTGCAGGTAACATGTGCAGAGAGATTTAAGGTTTCCATACATCTACAGATTTATTGTCCGATCTGTCTGGTTGGAACAAAATCCTGGTAAAAGATGAGAGCAAATGACAGTTGACCATTTGCTTTGAAATGCTGAAAACTGTCATTCAGATATTACCAGCTGTTTGTTCCAACCGGCCCAATCTGACAATCGATCTGTAGATGTATGGCCACCTTTAGATTTGTGTGAGTTATTTTGTTTCTGTGCAAGGTAAATACCGGCTGCATTATTTTTACACTGTAATTTAGATTTCAGTTTCAACACACCCCACCCAAATTTAACTCTCTCAGCACGTTACATCTGCCCCACCTGCAACGCAGCATTTGTTTTGCCCATTTTGAGAACAAATTTGTACTGGGATCAGCTCTGATTAAGGGCTATTATGCAGTGTTATATTTCACACAGTGTCACCGAAATTCCATTTAGAGTATTTGTGCTTCTTCTATTATAAACACGTTCAGGAGAAAACACACAATATTCACAATTGTGACCATGAAAATGGTTCAATTATTAGGGATTTTTTCTCCCACCAAAGTCATTCACTTTGCACTAGGACAATCTCGTACTCTCTTTTACTATGCTAAAGTATATTAATGAACCACTCTAAGACATCCTGACCTAATTTTAACTAGATCGGAGCATCTTCATAGTTTTCGCCATTTTCACCAAAAAAGTGAAACTTCAGGCCTCTTGCCAGAACAGAAGATGTTGACTCAGATCAAAAAGCTTTTGCACGTTTCTTATTCAAGTCAAGTCACAACTTTTCCACACTAGCCGATTTTGAATTTCTCAATTTCAGTTTTTTCACTCCGCCCTAATATATACCCCTACCCCTGCCTGTCTCAAACCACCTTGAAAAAGCTGCTCCTTGCGGCGAAACGCGTTGGCCCAGGCTCCTAACTGCCCACTGAATACGCTGCTCCCCACCTTCGCCATCCACTACCCACAACCAACTGGAGATCCACTATTGCGAACCACCATTGATACACCTGACCTGGAGTGAGGCACTCACCTTCTGAAGGCAAGCCGCCTATCTAATACCCACCCAGAGTCATCTTGCGGATGTCTCGACCTAACTTTCCACTCCGAATTGGGAGGCTCGCTACCCCCATACTACAACTGGATTAAGTTATCACTGAGCACCGCTGTGGACAAGCACTACAGGATCCCATCATCTCTGGGTACCCATTGAACTGTGGACATACAAAGGTGATATAATTACCCCAGTGGATGCAGCACATTCCCCTCCCCCCCCCCCCCCCCCATCCCCTTCTTTTTACAGTGTAAATTGTATTTTATGTGTATACATTACAGTATGTTATTGTATTATTAAATTCATTTTTTAATTGCCCTCACTCTGTCATCAATAAGCGCAGTCTACCCTTTTCTTTTCCATTCACTGGCCATACGCAAGGTGATTGACAGGCTCTGGGCGTTTGGGGGTGGAATAGGTAGTGCCCTAGAAAACGCAGGAGTTGCCCGGTTGTCACAGCCGTCAAGTCAGTCTACACTGACACAGCAGCTGCGAGCAGGGGGGAATCCATTCAATATATTTCCAAATGGATTTCCCCCTGTGTGCATGGCTGGCAAGGGGGAAGGCTGGCAGGGCGGTGTTGACCTGCTGAGCTGCCCACCCCTTGCACCCGCGTCACCGGGTGATTACCATGGGAACACCCATGAAACGTGGTGCATTCCCATGGGCTATGACCCCACCGCCGCCCCACGCCCCCCCTGGCCACACTGCTAGGTGTGAGAAGGACGGCGAAGACGTAGTTCACCGCATCCTCTCGCACCCTGCAGCTGCACATGCGCAGAAATGCACCTGCGCATGCACAGATGCAACACATCCTAAGGTGCTATACATATATTCAAATCCATTAGCCAAAATTGCACCGTGTGTACACAGCATTAGTGAAATGAATGGGCCATATACTATAAATGGATGGGCCATATACTATAAATGAATGGGATAATGATGTAGGATCAAAACATGGATCCTGGTCATATCAGCATTTTAAGTCAATGAAATTGTTTCTAATATGATTGGTTGGGTGACTTTTGAGACTCTTGGGCAATTTACTTATCTCTCATTCTGCGCTGTTAAAGCAGTATGCATTGATATGTATTTGTATTTCCATGGGATTATATAAATAAGACTTTCCTGTGGATTTACAAATATTAAAATTTTATGTTGGAATCCATCAATAAAAGCTTTGCTTTGGATTAAAAAATATTTTCTTCTATTACACAAGCAAGATCACATTTAGGTTATAACTCTTCTCTTTTTTGCCTTGTTTCTTGGCAGTATGATTCCCCACCACAAGGGGTCGCCAGGCCTCTTGTTATTTGAACTGCATTACTGTGGGGTGAATGTATGAAGCTGCACTATGGAGGCCATTCTAGTTTACATGCAAAGCAGCAAAATTCGCGTGTGCTGTATACACCGCCCACCGCCCACTTATAGTTTAAAATCATTCATTACCGGCAACTTAAGATTGTGGATAGAGTCTTTTCCATGATCAGCTTTGTCGATGCAAATATGGGCCTGATTCAGCTTGGCTGCTTACCGAGTGCTGAAACGCGGCCCCGCCGAATGCCGTTCAACCCGCCACTGAATCATCCAGGGGATATGTTCGGCCCACCTGCACTCTCATGGGAACACCCAGCATTTTCATGGGGATGCCCATAAAACTTTGGGCGTTCTCATAAGCGAGCCCCGTTTCCGCCCCCATCCACCCCCATGCCTCTCTCCCTGCAATGAACGGCCTGGCAAGTGTGTGACTCACTGAAGCAGTTTGTTGCCTGGGTCTGCACATGCGCAAATATGCGCCATAGTGAGCTGATGGTCTATCTAATGTACAGTTTGGACAGTCAGGTAGCAATGCTCGCCTCTATATTCTTCTCCTGTCACTACTACTGGTCTTTTTTGAATTGTTGAAGTAGAGCTTTAATATCCAATTGTGTTTGAGTCAGACCTCTCTTTTATTGTACAATATATATGTATGAAATATAGTAATGTTTTTAAGGGTTTGTGTAATTATATTTTTTACTATATATACACATCACATTATACACTATATATATATATATATATATATATATATATATATATATATATATAGGAGTAGGCAAAGAAGCAGACAGCGGCACTCTGGGAATTTTCAAAAACGTATATTAGTGCAAAAATAGCATACCAACGTTTCGGGGCATAAGGTACCCCTTTGTCAAGGTGAACAGTGCAGTAACAAAAACAAAGTGCAGTGTGCTTACCTAAATACAAAGTGTAACTGAAGAGGACGAATCACGCCGTTTGGCATGCTGGAGCCATGAACCCGGAAGTGAACTCTGGCAGGAAGTGCCTGTCGGTGGATATCCTGTCCGGGAGGTGTGGGCTGGAGTGCAAGCATCTCCATGGTAACCGGCTTTCACAGGGGTTTGGGGGTGGCTTAGAAGAACACCCGGCGTGATTGGTCCATTTAACAATACAAACAGTAACAGACCTGTTGAATGCTGAAGTGACAAAAATGCATTACTGAAAGCATATGTGATCAATAGTGGTAGTAATAAAGCATGAGTGACGACAGTGATAGTGGTCAGATACTCAATCCATATGAGAGTGACAATAAAATTACACTTCTAAAAACAAACACAGGTGACATGTAAAGAAGAATTCTGTCTGTTAAAACATCCAGTGATATCTCCAGACTGTAGGGGGTTAATTGTATCTGTGTCATATGGGTGGACGCATAGTATCGTCTCTCTCAGTCAATCCTTGTAATAGGATTCCTATTTAATTAATTTATGGTGCTGCTGACACCTGTCGTCAATAAGGGTGTCGACCTTAGATTATATGTCACTGGCTCAAGCAGGAACTTCTGTCTGTATTAAAACCCATACTGGGCAAATTACTTAGTCACTGCTAGTACATGTATAACTAAACAATAGGGTATAATAAATGCGGGACAACTGAGTATAATTGGAAAGGGGGGCAGGGATAGCGAGATAAGCAGAGAAGAAGAAAAAGCACACCAGAAAATCTCAGTGAGGGTAGTTGGTCTACCTGTCGGCACACTATATGCGTGTGTCGACTGTCTGGCTGAGAGCCTCAAGTAAGATCCGGGCTTGCATACTAAGTTGTACGTATTAGCACAATATTATTAGGGTCAACTAAGCATATCTAACGTGGGACAAACAAAAATACCTGGAAAGGGGAACAGGGACAGAGAGTTAAGCGGAGAGGAAGAAAAAGCACACCTGTGATGTCTACCTAGAAACTGGTCGACATGGATGTGTTGTCCTTGGTAACATGGGCCTAATGAGAGCTCACTTGCTCATAGGTATAACAATGACCATTTTGTCTGTTCCAGATGGTTGACCATCAGGGGACAACATAATATCGCTAAAGTGGGACAACTAAACTGAATTGGAAAAGGGTGCAGGGACAGTAAGTTAAGCAGAGAAGAAAAAAAAGCACTCAGTTGGTTGCATGTCAACCCTGTCGGCTCCCAGTATTTTATGGGTTGGGAAGCCTATTGTGTCAGAAGAGGCCTCATAGGTCAGATGGCCTCATATTATAGGTTGGTTAGCCTGATTCGGGATGAACTTAATTTTAAGGTTGGGGATTAACTGAAATGCAAAGAGAATGGGTAAAGGGACAGTAAGAATAGCAGAGAGGAAGAAAAAGCACACAAGTATCGGTATATTCATAAAAATATGGAGTAACTGAATTTATCGTTAAGTCCATGCGGTTTGACAGAGTTCAATTTGTGAATCCAGGTAGCCTCTCTTCTGAGTAACGCTCTGTCCCTGTCACCACGACGTAGAGATTCAGGGATGTGATCGACAATGATGTGCTTGAGGTCACTCAGAGCATGGCCCATTGCTGCAAAATGTTTTGCCACAGGTTGTTCATTTTCTCTACCACTGAGTGCCTTGCTGATGGAAGATCTATGTAGGGCCATCCTTGTACGTAGAGATCTGATCGTCTTACCTACATACAACAATTTGCAGGGACATTGGATGACGTAGATGAGGTGTGTTGTGGTACAGGTAACCACATGCCTTATGGGGAAGGATCTGCCGTCAATTGGATGGACGAACTCTGTGCCCGTCAACATATGCTGACATGTCGTACACTGGATACATTTGTAGCAGCCGTTCGGCCGTCGTAGGAAGCTACTGGCACCCTCCGAGATTGTTTTGGAGAAGCCAGTGATGTCATTATGGACGATCCTGTCACATATGTTTTTGCCCCTTGTGTGGCATATCAGTGGAGTTTTCTCCCTTAGCCCACTAAGGGTGGTATCACTCTTCACAATCGGCCACAATGCCCTGGACGCCCTAGGTAGTACATATGATGCTGTGTTAAACCTGGACACAAACGGCAAAGCATTTTCATGTTTAGAATCCTTGCGGGTGTTGGTAGAGAGCAGAGAGTCCCTGGTCATCCTAAGTACTTCTTGCTTCTGTGACTGTAACAGGTCACTTTTGTAGCCCCTTGCCTCAAATTTAAGGACCATATCATCTAGGACTTGAGGTAACTCGGTAGGGTTACTGACGATCCTGGCCGCCCTCATCATTTGCGACCTCGGGAGTGCTTTCTTTAATGAGGTAGGATGGAAGCTGTTGCCCTTCAGCACATTGTTTTTGTCCGTGGGCTTGGTGTAGAGGCTTGTGGAAATGTGTCCCTCTGATAGCTTAATCAAGACATCCAGATAGTTGATACTGGTGTTGGATGTCTGATATGTAAATTTGATTGGCGAATTCCTTTTATTGATGTTACTCATCAGTTGGCCAAATTCGTCACTGCTGCCCTTCCATAGCATGAAGAGGTCATCTATGTACCGGGTTAGTAGGATGATCTTTCCAGCTGCCTCGGGATTGTCAGAGAACATGGATTGTGTCTCCTTGAACATAAAGATGTTCGCGAAGGACGGGGAGACATTACTCCCCATCGAACACCCGGATACCTGTTTGAAGAACTTCCCATTAAAAAGAAAATAGTTCTTGGTAAGGGTGAGCCTGAGTAGATTCAAGAAGAACTGATGATCAAGAGAATGCATCCCGGTAGATCTCAGAAATGCCCCCATGGCAGACAGCCCGTCCTCATGGGGGATGCAGGTGTACAAACTGCTGACGTCCATGACGCACAGCAGGGTTTCTTGAGGTACTGACTCAAACTTTTTTAATAGGTTAAGGAAGTCCGTGGTGTCCTTGATATAGGTTGGTTGCTCTCTGATCAAGGGCTGTAGAATACCGTCTAGGAATTGGGAGACGGGTTGGAAGATGGACCCTTGGGCAGATATAATCGGACGCCCCGGAGGGTCCTGGAGGCTCTTGTGTATTTTGGGCAAGGTGAAGAAAATGGGAACTGCAGGGTGAGGTTGTTCCAGGGCTTTCTGTAATTTGGTGGTAATCAGACCAGAGGTGACAGCCTCCGCCAGGACTCCATCCAGCTCTGCTTTAAATTTGGGGGTAGGGTCACAGGGCAGGAGCTCATATACATTGGTGTCCTGCAGTTGTCTCTCACACTCGGTTATGTACTTAGGCAGGTCTTGAATCACAAGGCCGCCGCCTTTGTCGGCGGCTCTGAAGACGACATCGCGGTACTTGCTCAAGTTCGTGAGCGCTTTCTGCTCAGATCTGGACAGATTGGAGTGGTAGGGATGCTCGGCTTTGCTGAACTTATTTATTGCAGTGTCCAGCAGGCGGGAGTACGTGGCAATAGCTGGATTCTGGGAGGGGGGGTCGAAGGTGGACTTGGTCTTGCGTTTTATAAAGGCAGCGTGTTGGTCAGTGTCCGGAGGAGAGATCTTGTCCTGAAAAAACTCTTTGAGTCTCAGGTTTCTAGTATGTCTGTACAAGTCCACTTTCCAGGACAGGTCATCAAAGGGGGTTGTGGGGACAAAGGTGAGACCATAGTTTAGTACTCTCAACTCATCAGGACTGAAGGACCGCTGTGAAAGGTTATAGACCAGTGTTTCTACCGGTTGTTTGTTTTTCTTGTTGATGCGCGCACACTGCCCGCCCCGGCGGGTGGCCTTCCTCCTCCTCTTTTTCTGGAAGTGGTGGGGGTGGGGGCCACCTCTGAGTTATTGTCACTCTCATATGGATTGAGTATCTGACCACTATCACTGTCGTCACTCATGCTTTATTACTACCACTATTGATCACATATGCTTTCAGTAATGCATTTTTGTCACTTCAGCATTCAACAGGTCTGTTACTGTTTGTATTGTTAAATGGACCAATCACGCCGGGTGTTCTTCTAAGCCACCCCCAAACCCCTGTGAAAGCCGGTTACCATGGAGATGCTTGCACTCCAGCCAACACCTCCCGGACAGGATATCCACCGACAGGCACTTCCTGCCAGAGTTCACTTCCGGGTTCATGGCTCCAGCATGCCAAACGGCGTGATTCGTCCTCTTCAGTTACACTTTGTATTTAGGTAAGCACACTGCACTTTGTTTTTGTTACTGCACTGTTCACCTTGACAAAGGGGTACCTTATGCCCCGAAACGTTGGTATGCTATTTTTGCACTAATATACGTTTTTGAAAATTCCCAGAGTGCCGCTGTCTGCTTCTTTGCCTACTCCTGCACAACTGTTCCAGAAGGCACCTGGGTCTCTGACCAGCTGGGGGAGTGCCAGGTCAACACACACCTTGCTACAAATTGGATGCTCCTACATCCCCTGGAACCAAGGCACCCCTACATGAATGACAGTGTGCTTGTCATTCTTACAAAGTGAGTTCTTTTTCACTTGTATTTTAATCTGAAGACTTCTGTCGACAGACATCCCGTCTACCCATCCGTGTCGACCAACCACCTGCTGACCACCTCCGATCTAATTATGACCGACAACAGTGACTCAGTGTCCCAGTCCAGAGACACCCCAGGATTTCAGGGCATGACCGTGGACAGATGTGAGCATTTCAGCTATTCTGAGGATGACCCTGAGAAAATCCTGTTCACTCAAAGACTGCATCAGATGGAAGATCAGCCTAATCTAGATGTACTGTACAAACAATGGGTGCGACTTAAGAAGAGAGAGACAGACTTTCTCCTTCACGGAGTTTCCCTCTCCGAATACCACCGCGAAAAACTGATCCCGCGGGGGTTTCGTGTGCGTAATACCCCAACCATCGGCCGGCATAATCCCAGCTTCTGCCGCCGATGGATCGGGATTTTAAATAAGTGCAGCCACGATTTGATCCTACTTGTCATCGAGGAGGCTGCCCAGGAATTAAAGGCAGCCAAACTAGCAGTCAATGAGTTCGAGCGTGCACATAAGAATGACTTCACCCATGATTCTACCCAGGATTGGCTGAGCAAGCTACAGGTCCAGTGCGACAATTACCAGAAAGACCTGTTAAAATTCAAGAAAAATAAGTACTACACCGTCAAAGACGATTATGACGGGAACAGAGTGTACCGCTGGCTTGCCGGCAATGATCCAGACACGGCCAGAAGAAGCCGCCCACAAAGGCATCGCCCCTTTAAGAGGGCTCAGAATCACCAGCACAAGACTGATATGTCCTCTAACAGTGACAGCGAATTTAACGTTGATTCTGAAACTCCTGAACATCCAGTCCCTTTGGGGAACTCAGAGGTGGCCCCCACCCCCACCACTTCCAGAAAAAGAGGAGGAGGAAGGCCACCCGCCGGGGCGGGCAGTGTGCGCGCATCAACAAGAAAAACAAACAACCGGTAGAAACACTGGTCTATAACCTTTCACAGCGGTCCTTCAGTCCTGATGAGTTGAGAGTACTAAACTATGGTCTCACCTTTGTCCCCACAACCCCCTTTGATGACCTGTCCTGGAAAGTGGACTTGTACAGACATACTAGAAACCTGAGACTCAAAGAGTTTTTTCAGGACAAGATCTCTCCTCCGGACACTGACCAACACGCTGCCTTTATAAAACGCAAGACCAAGTCCACCTTCGACCCCCCCTCCCAGAATCCAGCTATTGCCACGTACTCCCGCCTGCTGGACACTGCAATAAATAAGTTCAGCAAAGCCGAGCATCCCTACCACTCCAATCTGTCCAGATCTGAGCAGAAAGCGCTCACGAACTTGAGCAAGTACCGCGATGTCGTCTTCAGAGCCGCCGACAAAGGCGGCGGCCTTGTGATTCAAGACCTGCCTAAGTACATAACCGAGTGTGAGAGACAACTGCAGGACACCAATGTATATGAGCTCCTGCCCTGTGACCCTACCCCCAAATTTAAAGCAGAGCTGGATGGAGTCCTGGCGGAGGCTGTCACCTCTGGACTGATTACCACCAAATTACAGAAAGCCCTGGAACAACCTCACCCTGCAGTTCCCATTTTCTTCACCTTGCCCAAAATACACAAGAGCCTCCAGGACCCTCCGGGGCGTCCGATTATATCTGCCCAAGGGTCCATCTTCCAACCCGTCTCCCAATTCCTAGACGGTATTCTACAGCCCTTGATCAGAGAGCAACCAACCTATATCAAGGACACCACGGACTTCCTTAACCTATTAAAAAAGTTTGAGTCAGTACCTCAAGAAACCCTGCTGTGCGTCATGGACGTCAGCAGTTTGTACACCTGCATCCCCCATGAGGACGGGCTGTCTGCCATGGGGGCATTTCTGAGATCTACCGGGATGCATTCTCTTGATCATCAGTTCTTCTTGAATCTACTCAGGCTCACCCTTACCAAGAACTATTTTCTTTTTAATGGGTAGTTCTTCAAACAGGTATCCGGGTGTTCGATGGGGAGTAATGTCTCCCCGTCCTTCGCGAACATCTTTATGTTCAAGGAGACACAATCCATGTTCTCTGACAATCCCGAGGCAGCTGGAAAGATCATCCTACTAACCCGGTACATAGATGACCTCTTCATGCTATGGAAGGGCAGCAGTGACGAATTTGGCCAACTGATGAGTAACATCAATAAAAGGAATTCGCCAATCAAATTTACATATCAGACATCCAACACCAGTATCAACTATCTGGATGTCTTGATTAAGCTATCAGAGGGACACATTTCCACAAGCCTCTACACCAAGCCCACGGACAAAAACAATGTGCTGAAGGGCAACAGCTTCCATCCTACCTCATTAAAGAAAGCACTCCCGAGGTCGCAAATGATGAGGGCGGCCAGGATCGTCAGTAACCCTACCGAGTTACCTCAAGTCCTAGATGATATGGTCCTTAAATTTGAGGCAAGGGGCTACAAAAGTGACCTGTTACAGTCACAGAAGCAAGAAGTACTTAGGATGACCAGGGACTCTCTGCTCTCTACCAACACCCGCAAGGATTCTAAACATGAAAATGCTTTGCCGTTTGTGTCCAGGTTTAACACAGCATCATATGTACTACCTAGGGCGTCCAGGGCATTGTGGCCGATTGTGAAGAGTGATACCACCCTTAGTGGGCTAAGGGAGAAAACTCCACTGATATGCCACACAAGGGGCAAAAACATATGTGACAGGATCGTCCATAATGACATCACTGGCTTCTCCAAAACAATCTCGGAGGGTGCCAGTAGCTTCCTACGACGGCCGAACGGCTGCTACAAATGTATCCAGTGTACGACATGTCAGCATATGTTGACGGGCACAGAGTTCGTCCATCCAATTGACGGCAGATCCTTCCCCATAAGGCATGTGGTTACCTGTACCACAACACACCTCATCTACGTCATCCAATGTCCCTGCAAATTGTTGTATGTAGGTAAGACGATCAGATCTCTACGTACAAGGATGGCCCTACATAGATCTTCCATCAGTAAGGCACTCAGTGGTAGAGAAAATGAACAACCTGTGGCAAAACATTTTGCAGCAATGGGCCATGCTCTGAGTGACCTCAAGCACATCATTGTCGATCACATCCCTGAATCTCTACGTCGTGGTGACAGGGACAGAGCGTTACTCAGAAGAGAGGCTACCTGGATTTACAAATTGAACTCTGTCAAACCGCATGGACTTAACGATAAATTCAGTTACTCCATATTTTTATGAATATACCGATACTTGTGTGCTTTTTCTTCCTCTCTGCTATTCTTACTGTCCCTTTACCCATTCTCTTTGCATTTCAGTTAATCCCCAACCTTAAAATTAAGTTCATCCCGAATCAGGCTAACCAACCTATAATATGAGGCCATCTGACCTATGAGGCCTCTTCTGACACAATAGGCTTCCCAACCCATAAAATACTGGGAGCCGACAGGGTTGACATGCAACCAACTGAGTGCTTTTCTTTCTTCTCTGCTTAACTTACTGTCCCTGCACCCTTTTCCAATTCAGTTTAGTTGTCCCACTTTAGCGATATTATGTTGTCCCCTGATGGTCAACCATCTGGAACAGACAAAATGGTCATTGTTATACCTATGAGCAAGTGAGCTCTCATTAGGCCCATGTTACCAAGGACAACACATCCATGTCGACCAGTTTCTAGGTAGACATCACAGGTGTGCTTTTTCTTCCTCTCCGCTTAACTCTCTGTCCCTGTTCCCCTTTCCAGGTATTTTTGTTTGTCCCACGTTAGATATGCTTAGTTGACCCTAATAATATTGTGCTAATACGTACAACTTAGTATGCAAGCCCGGATCTTACTTGAGGCTCTCAGCCAGACAGTCGACACACGCATATAGTGTGCCGACAGGTAGACCAACTACCCTCACTGAGATTTTCTGGTGTGCTTTTTCTTCTTCTCTGCTTATCTCGCTATCCCTGCCCCCCTTTCCAATTATACTCAGTTGTCCCGCATTTATTATACCCTATTGTTTAGTTATACATGTACTAGCAGTGACTAAGTAATTTGCCCAGTATGGGTTTTAATACAGACAGAAGTTCCTGCTTGAGCCAGTGACATATAATCTAAGGTCGACACCCTTATTGACGACAGGTGTCAGCAGCACCATAAATTAATTAAATAGGAATCCTATTACAAGGATTGACTGAGAGAGACGATACTATGCGTCCACCCATATGACACAGATACAATTAACCCCCTACAGTCTGGAGATATCACTGGATGTTTTAACCGACAGAATTCTTCTTTACATGTCACCTGTGTTTGTTTTTAGAAGTGTAATTTTATTGTCACTCTCATATGGATTGAGTATCTGACCACTATCACTGTCGTCACTCATGCTTTATTACTACCACTATTGATCACATATGCTTTCAGTAATGCATTTTTGTCACTTCAGCATTCAACAGGTCTGTTACTGTTTGTATTGTTAAATGGACCAATCACGCCGGGTGTTCTTCTAAGCCACCCCCAAACCCCTGTGAAAGCCGGTTACCATGGAGATGCTTGCACTCCAGCCCACACCTCCCGGACAGGATATCCACCGACAGGCACTTCCTGCCAGAGTTCACTTCCGGGTTCATGGCTCCAGCATGCCAAACGGCGTGATTCGTCCTCTTCAGTTACACTTTGTATTTAGGTAAGCACACTGCACTTTGTTTTTGTTACTGCACTGTTCACCTTGACAAAGGGGTACCTTATGCCCCGAAACGTTGGTATGCTATTTTTGCACTAATATACGTTTTTGAAAATTCCCAGAGTGCCGCTGTCTGCTTCTTTGCCTACTCCTGCACAACTGTTCCAGAAGGCACCTGGGTCTCTGACCAGCTGGGGGAGTGCCAGGTCAACACACACCTTGCTATATATATATATATCACATTATACACTATATATATAGGAACAGAATGGACAAAGGGGGCGCCTAATAGTGTATTACCATCTTATTTTTTAAAATGGCATAAATGATCATTCATAAAAAGTATAAGTATGGCACCTGTACCAAATATTTAACCATTGCTGCACGCTGGAGAGAGAGGTTCCGTGAGTGTAACAACTTATACGGCCGTTGAGTGTATGTCCTCACGACACATAAGACAACCCAGATTTCCAGTCCACTACCCGTGGGATCGGGTATACATTGGGGAGCTGCTGTCTAAAAGAAAAAAGGACAAGTGTTAAGTGCCCGAGTCTGTGGGACAGAGTCAGAAGGACCCATGGAAGGCTCAAAAAAACTGTAGGTGTCAGCGCACCACAACCACCAATTTATCTGCATATATATATATATGCAGAGAGTGAAACTACATCTGTGTCACGGTCTCAGGCACATCACGCTGGTCACCAGGCCGGGGATTGGCTAGACCTGACACAGGGGTGCGGAGTCTTACCACGCCATAGGTGTTCACCAGTGACCCCTCCAGTTGGGATTTGGGCTTTGCTGCTATGGACATGCCGGTCGCGGTCCCCTGAGCAGGTTCCCCATGTGGCACTGGTAACCCCTTGGAAACAGGTAGCGTGGATTCAGGATTATGCGTAGTCATCTTAGCCGGGTCGTACACTGGTAGTCACGGAGCACAGTACACAAGGGTCAGACAGGAGAATAGTCAGAAGGCAAGCCGAGGTCGTCCACTGGTAATCACTGGGTACGGTACACGAGGATCAGGCAGGAGAGTGGTCAGGAGGCAGGCTGAGGTCATACACAGGTAACCCACGATTCACGGTACACAGGGATTAAGCCGAAGGATAGTCAGGAAGCAAGCCGAAGTCAGTATCTGGTGATCAGGAATACAGTGAAGTACAAGGGACGCTGGAGCAGGTTGTGAGCCTATACTCTGGCAGCTTCTGTCTACCAGAGACTGCCTTTTTATAGGAAGCACAGGGAGCTAATTACTCACAGGTGCCCTAATCAATGAAGGCTGAGCATGGTCAGTTCACACTGAACTCTCCTGCAGGAGAGAGTTACCAGGTGTTGCAACTAATCAGCAGAGCTCAGATCACACAGACTTTCCTGCAGCATGGAGTGGATCAGAAGCTGAAATCAGCATGCAGACTTTAACCACACAGAGCTGTCAGCAGCAATAGACAGAGCCAGCAGGATTTTGCACGCAGGTAACACTGAATACTACATATTGTGACATTACCCCCCCCTCTAGGGGTGGGCTCCGAACACCCCACAAGGAAATCTTCAAGGTCGTCTGCGGTGCTTCTTCTTTTTGGAAGACTGTTTGGATTTTGTTGACTGATGTGTGACCTTTGGCTCTACAAAACGGGCAGTAGATAATATTGGACGTCCCAGAAAAGTAGTGACATCATGATCCGAGCCGCACTCTGAACTTGAATCCTGGTCCATGGTCCGTGTAGGGAGTTCATGAGGATCCACCATCAACCTGGAAGAACCTACACATATAACTCCACCTCTTAAATTCAAGGAATCGGGTCTCAAAAATTTTTTTGGAGATGCTCTGGGAATTTTAGAATGTAGTCTAGCTGACTCACCACTCTGACTGACCTCAGGTGCGGCAAGGATAGACCTCTCACCAGGAGTCTTGGGTCCAAATCTTTCAACCACAGCCCTGGAAAAAGAAATTAGGTCTTTTAGTCGGGGGTCATGAGTCTCAATGAGTGTACTAACCCACTCCATGGCTTCTCCCCTGAATGACAACACTAAGTATTTGACAATGTTTGCCAAATTAACCCCGGAGAATGGATCAGAGTTCATAGCATCTAAATAATAGTCTGCTAGGGCTTGGAAATGGGTGAGATCTCCATCAAATTGGACAAACTGAGGCTCTTTAAATGAATCCAATTGAACTGGATCCTCCTGGAAAATGAACTTGGAGGACAGTTTGGGTAGAGCAGGGACTCCCAGCAACACAGGCAAATCTTCTTGAATGGCAGGCATTGGAACTTTAGAGACCATGGAGGCACTGGATACAGGCCCGGAGGCCACGGAGACTGGCCCGGAGGCCACGGAGACTGACCCGGAGGCCACGGAGACTGGCCCGGAGGCACACAAATCCTCATGCCCAGAGGCAAGGGCCAATAAATCCTCATGCCCGGAGGTATGGGCAGATAGGTCCTCATGCCCGGAGGCAAGGGCAGATAGGTCCTCATGCCCGAAGGCAAGGGCAGATGGATCTCTACTGGGAGTGACACACTCGGAACTCCCGTCTGGAGTGAAGGACTCAGAACCCCCATCTGGGGGGATTGGCTTGGAACCCCCATCTGGGGTGATTAACTCGGAACTCCCATCTGGGGTGATTAACTCGGAACCCCCATCTGGGGTGATTAACTGGGGACACCCTTCTTGGGTGCTTAACTCGGAACCCCCTCCTGGGGTGACGGACTCGGAACCCCCACCTGGGGTAACGGACTCGGAACCCCCACCTGGGGTGATAAACTCGGAACCCCCACCTGGGGTGATAAACTCGGAACCCCCACTTGGGGTGATAAACTCGGAACCCCCACTTGGGGTGATAAACTCGGAACCCCCACTTGGGGTGACATACAGAGCCCCTTCTTGAGGCAAAGTGCTCGGTGGCCCTACTTGGGAAGCCACACTTAGAGACTCCTCTTTGGGTGTGACGTCCAGAGGGTCCTTTTGGGGTGCAACACTCGGAGATTCCTCTTTGGGTAATGAATTCAGAAGCCCTTTTCGGGGTACCACCTTCAGAGACACCTCTTGGGATGCAGTGCTCAGGAAACCCACCTGGGGCGCAATGCTCAGAGACCCTGTTTGGGGTGTGGTACTCTGAGACCCTGCTTGGAGCCTGACAGTCTGAGACCCCTCCTGGTGCACGACACTCTGAACCCCTTTCTGTGGCTTGAAGCTTTGAGAACCCTCCTGGGAAATTACCCTCCGAGACCTCTTCTGAGGTGAAGTACTCTGAAACCCTTCTTGGGGCTTGTCACTCTGAGACCCCTCTCGGAACTCAACACTGGGGAATTCCTTTTGGAGTACAGCACTTTGGTGCCCTTCCTGGGACTTAACACTAGGAAGCCCCTCTTCGGGCAAGACACTAGGAAGCTCCTCCTGGAGCACATTACTCGGAAGCCCCTTCTTGGGCTGGACTGACAGGACCCCATCTTTGGGTTTGATACTCCCCTCCTGGGGCTTGTAACCATGAACCCCCTCCTGGGACTGGATCTGGGCTATACAGTTCTTCAAAGAAATTTTGGTCCTAGGACCCCAGTTGTAACCATAGGATTCCCTCTGGGTTAGAACAGAATCTACTGCTCTATTTCGGGTCCCACGTAGGGAACAATCCCCGATGAAATGATCCTGGGCTCCACAATAAAAGCATAGGCTGAGGGATCTACGCCGCTGGCGCTCCTCATCAGACAACTGGGGACGAGGATGACTCAGGTACCTGTCCTTGCAGGGCACAGATGTAGATGCCACTGGAGTGCCCGGAATGTCATCAGAGGGTTTCACAGGCACTGAACCTAGAGTGGAAGGTACCGTGCCACTAGAAGGACTGCCTAGTAAGACGGTAATCACTGAAAACACCTTAGTCAGTAGCTCCTGCAACTGCTGCATTAAAAGGTGAAGAATCTTTAATGCCTCTGACACTGGTTCTGCCTCTGACACTGGTTTCACGGATATTGGAGGAGATGAAGCGAAGTCCATCCGCTGTAACAGAGTCTGTATGCTTTGTAAGATCAGAGCTTGGTTCTGCTCTTGCTTACAGACCCTAGCAGACAGTTGCTCCCATAGCTCCTTTTTTGGGCCAGAGTATTCTGTCACGGTCTCAGGCACATCACGCTGGTCACCAGGCCGGGGATTGGCTAGACCTGACACAGGGGTGCGGAGTCTTACCACGCCATAGGTGTTCACCAGTGACCCCTCCAGTTGGGATTTGGGCTTTGCTGCTATGGACATGCCGGTCGCGGTCCCCTGAGCAGGTTCCCCATGTGGCACTGGTAACCCCTTGGAAACAGGTAGCGTGGATTCAGGATTATGCGTAGTCATCTTAGCCGGGTCGTACACTGGTAGTCACGGAGCACAGTACACAAGGGTCAGACAGGAGAATAGTCAGAAGGCAAGCCGAGGTCGTCCACTGGTAATCACTGGGTACGGTACACGAGGATCAGGCAGGAGAGTGGTCAGGAGGCAGGCTGAGGTCATACACAGGTAACCCACGATTCACGGTACACAGGGATTAAGCCGAAGGATAGTCAGGAAGCAAGCCGAAGTCAGTATCTGGTGATCAGGAATACAGTGAAGTACAAGGGACGCTGGAGCAGGTTGTGAGCCTATACTCTGGCAGCTTCTGTCTACCAGAGACTGCCTTTTTATAGGAAGCACAGGGAGCTAATTACTCACAGGTGCCCTAATCAATGAAGGCTGAGCATGGTCAGTTCACACTGAACTCTCCTGCAGGAGAGAGTTACCAGGTGTTGCAACTAATCAGCAGAGCTCAGATCACACAGACTTTCCTGCAGCATGGAGTGGATCAGAAGCTGAAATCAGCATGCAGACTTTAACCACACAGAGCTGTCAGCAGCAATAGACAGAGCCAGCAGGATTTTGCACGCAGGTAACACTGAATACTACATATTGTGACAATCTGTTTCAAACACATGCACAAACACAGAAAGTAGCAGACTAACTTTCGAAGCTTTTGCTCAAGCGAGCTTGAACCAGCAGTAGCGCACGCAGGGGGGGGTTTCTGAGTACCCAGAACCCCCCCCCCAGGAGTCTAGGCTGAAAGCTGAGGGTCCCCTCTTTCCATGGGTACACGAATTTTTCATATCGGCCCTTGGGAACCAGAGATATCTGACTTCAAAGCAGTGATCCCCATCCAAGCCTGTTAATTGCTCTTCCCAGTCAGATATTTCAGGTTCTGTCTCACTTAGAGTTTTTCTGAGGGTATATTCCAAAAGCTGGGACTCTCCCCCTTTGAAGGACACTAGAAGCTTGTCTCTATTGTTCCCAGAACCAGAGATATCAGCCTTCCAGCAGCTGGTTACTGCTCCAGCTCCACACACCTGGTATGTAGTTTTATATTCTCGTTGGCAGATTGCTCTGCCTCCTGCACTTTGATCCCCTAGTCCCAATATCATTTGGTAGGTGGGATCCTCTAGTGTTTAATTCCATTAAAATCTAAGAAATCTATTTCTGGGAACTGGAGATATCTGCAGTCAAGGAAACTGTCCTCCCACCAGAAAATTATGGATAATAAGCCCACTCCACTATACACCCCTCCTCTGCATATTAAACATCCTCTACCACCCTGGAAGTTATGTATCAGGGCCCCTTCATTCAGCCCAGTGCACCCTTCTCCCATCCCATCTCCCACCATCTGTGCAGTAAAGGGGTAATTAGTGGAGATTACTGATCCAGGCCCTACATGCTGAGCGGTTGATATAATAACCCTACCACCCGGAGGACATCAAAGCTTCCCCCAGCCCTACCGCTGGAGGATCGGTAGGTGCCCCAATACAGTGCTATACTAAATAATAATAATAAAGTGTTGGCACCAGCGTTTTCGGTGTTCCCGGCTGTGACCTGGGTGAGCCAGAGGAGGGTGCTGGAAACAGGGTTGTCTTATGTATTGTGAGGACATACACTGGGACACCAGGGGGAACAGTGTGAGACCAGGAACAGGGACACAGAGTATAACTCGCCAGTGGTTTTCACCAGAGAGGCCAGCAAGGAGCTTTGGACTTAGCTGCACCTGATGAGCAGGTCGCGGACCCTTGCCCTGGTCCTCTGGAGCTTAGCTGGCTGATGACAGAGGACTCTGGGGAGTGTGTACTGGAGATCTTGAGAAAGAGTACTGTATATGCAAAGTTCAGTGGGGATCAGTCTGAGAACTGAGGGTGGCAGTAGTCACCAGCCTGGAAGTCAGCGGTGACAGTAGATGGCCTGAGCGCTGGAGATGATAGTCGATGGCCTCAAAGCCAGAGATGATAGATGATGACCTGGGACCCAGAGATGATTGTCGATGGCCTGGGAGCCAGAGATGATTGTCGACAGCCTGGGAGCCGGAGATCATAGTGCCAGTCAGGATGCTAATGGTATTATCACTGGTTGGGTATAACTGTGGGTATCTGGCCTGGGAGCCAGAGATGAGCAGTCAACAGCCTGATTGCCAGTGGTAGATGCCAACCTATGAGCCGGAGATGATTAGTCGATGGCCTGAGAGCGGGAGGGTAGATGCTGACCGGGCAACTGGAGATGAGTTTTCGATGGCCTGGGACAGTATATATATTTAGGATAGTCCCAGTAAGAAACCGGAGAGGGCACTCATCAATAGACTTGAGCCAAAAAAGTTTAATTGTTCAAATTCAAATATTCTGTCAACGTTTAAACCCAGTGGTGCCTTTGTCAAGGCAATAAAAAGTTTCCACAACCGGTCCATATGCAAGAATGAGGTACACTGTTGCTGCCATGGACCACAGCTATTACTAATGAGCATAATCATCTTATTATCGATTTAGGACCTAGCAGGTTAGTCAAGACATCCAACATCTCTGAGGCATATAGAAGTACATTCTTTAAGGTATCAAACACATAATCAATGGAAGGCAAAAACATGCTCAAATGGTATAACAACATATATATATATATATATATATATATATATATATATATATATTTATTAACCAAATTAATTGGAAGAGCGCTAGAAATCCAAAATACCACAGAGTCGAGCACATTAACTATGTATTCCACATAGGTTGAAAACACCAAAGTCCAAAATAATGGCTGCAGCTTCTTCCAACTAAATGAACCCTGGTTCAGAGGCTGAGAGATCTGTTAGAAATGGGAGAAGAAAAGCACATTTTTTTCAAACCACCATAAATAGATCCAAGACACAATACAAATATAGCTCGTACCAATAAAAACAATGGTGTGAGCTGGTTACCACATGGCGTAATAGCACAATATCAGGCACGTACACGGCCGGACGTCCATCCCTACAAAACCCATCTCTGGAAAGCTGCACAAGCTGGGCCACTGTGCAGCATGCATAGGATCAGAGGAGCAGGAGAGTACCGGGAGAGAACGCTGGTACGTTATCGCTAATGTACATGTGTAGGTCCCGGCTGCAAGTGCCTTCGGCAAATTTCTTCCTTGTCGAGGCAGGGGGTGTTCCGAGGTGGACCCGGATGTTTCATGATCATGCCCACAAAAACAGTGAGTGTGCCGGGGCTGTTGGAACACAGGCATTCCCCTGCCTGTTAGAAATACAATCAGCCACCGCATGGCTGAGAGCGCCGGGCAGAAGAGAAATATTTTGATGGTAAGAAACTATCAAAGGTTTTCTCCTCTGTACAATCGCTTTTGAACAGTAAACATCCATTTGCAGCTCTGCATATGGGCTCAGAAGACAAGGGGTAGCATGTGTTCAGCGGGGTGGTGTTAACCTGCTCACTGGCTGCCGAACACAGCCAAGTGAGAAGGTCTGAATCGGGCCCTAAGCTTTCTTGCTCGACGTTCATCATCTGCAAAACTGCTCTGTCAGTCCCTCCATTTGCTACCTTTATCCAAATGTATTTAAAAAAAATACTTTTACTTACACACAAGGCCATAAACCAAACTACACCAACATAAATCTCTTATATCTTTATGCTCTTCATAAACTTTCTCTCGAATAACATTCCCAATATACAGTACACACATATTCATTTAGGGGTAGATGTATGAAGCAGTGGTAAGGGAGGAGAAGTGAGCCAGAGGAGAAGTGGCCCATGGCATCTGTAACTAAAATACATGTCAGGAATGGAGGTTGGTTCCTGTTTTTCAGAAGTGATGTGATATGGCAACTATTTAAACCTAAAAGGACAAAATGAACCACATTCTCGGAAGCTGCTCCCACCTGATCCACCCAATGTATGGTACCTGGGAACAGAATAAGTCCAAAAGAGAAGAGAATGCTGTTGACCATCTATATGGAATCCAGCCAAGAGCCAGAAGAGTCATGACATATGAACAAGCAAGAAACGGATGGTTTTTGTTAGGTAAATGCATTGAGTACAGCAATGGCTGCTACATCTAACAACTTCAATCAATTCTTACCACTCTGCAGATCCCATATTTTTTTGTCCTCTGGTTTCTCCACCTCTGCCTGTCACTTCACAGGCTCCTTGTACCATTCCGAATCACATTCAAACTTTCTCTCACCTACAGTGTTCTCAGCCACACTTATGTTCTTTACATATCTAGCCTTCCCATATTCCCTCTCCCATCGTCTATGCTCTGCCAATGGCTTCCACCTCGTTTCTTCACCGATCACCACTACCCTTTCTCACCTCCAGGTTTTTACCTGGTAAACTAAAACCTAAAATTTGCTTACATGCTCAGTTACTCAGGCTTTCATTAAGTCTTTTTTTTATTCTACCTCCATTCCTTTTCCTGGTGTCCAGATGGTAGGTCAACAATGTCTATGTTGGCAATTAATAGGTTAACACAAGCAAAAACTTGATATGACTGTGGTAAACACATGAAAAGGCAGACATTACTATCTATGTGGACTCCTATTGGGAACAGTAAAGAGGACAGCAGTAGCGGAGCTAGGCACCTAGCCCAAAGCATGGCGAGGGAAGCAGTACACTAATCAGGGATCCACCTGCTCAGGCATCGACATTCACACTACAAAATGTGAAAAACTAATGTTGCCCTTTTCCTTGTTTCAGCCTTTTATTACTGTTGACCTATACATTGTGAACCTAATGTACGACACCCCGTTTTCCTAAATCAGCCATCCCCTACTCCCCTTCTTATATCTATTGTGTCTACTTACACCTCCCATAGATTGTAAGCTTTTATATACTTTAATTATGTAATTATAAAGTTATTAAATGAGTGGCTTTTGTTTTTTCATATGTCATTTGTTGGTTGTCCTATTCCCTTTAAATGTCTGTACATAACTGTTGTGTTAGCGTATTACATTGTTGTTTTTTTAGATCCAGTTTTTTTAGATTTTTAAATCCTGTCTGATTTTTTTACTACAGTATCTAGAGTCTTTTTCCTCTTTTTGCAGTTCTTTGGGAATGACAACTCAAAAAATGACATACGCAGAAATGACTAGAAAGAACTTACCGCTGCACATTAGGGTAACAAAATGATCAGTTTCTCATATCACACCTGATGAGTAACAAATAATCTATTTTTGTCAAGAACAATGACCTTACTTGCATTGTGCACACATGTAATTACTGTGATAAGATTGGGCTGCCTGAATAGATTATGTACCAGGCTTGACAGACTATGTAAGAATGGAAGTGGATGGATTCATTGTTGACACAACTGATCATGGAACAAAACAGGATTTTCTTGAGTAAACAAAATAATAGCTTTAAAAATTGCATCGTAGACACATTTTACAAATGTACATATGAGACTACAATACCAAATCAAATTAGATCTAAGCCATGAAAAAATTTCATTTGAGTTGGGCATATATGCTGCAAAATCATAGGAAATATTGGAGTAGTTGGCTCAATATTGCGTGCTCACAATTGCCAGTACTAATCCTATTAACATAAATGTGACAGGGCCATTATGATCAGGGTGATTACTAATGAAGATGGACAATATTGACCTGTTTGTGTGATTATCTTTAAAGCACATAGAACATACCTATTTTGGTGCTTTGTCCCTTATTCTGGTTCACTCTCAAAGGCAAATTCCTTCTCAAATGGACAAAACCATGTGCACTGCAGGTGGGGCAGGTATAACGGAGGTTATTCTGGTTGGTGCGGTCCGTTCCGAATTCTTTCGGAGCTGACCGAACGCCACGCTCTGCGGACATCGTAAGAAGAGACACCCACAGGTCCTCCGCATTCGGACGGACTCACTCAAGAGGGTGTGTTTTCGGACAACATCCAAACCGTGCGTGTGCGGTGGCCACACAAAGATTCTGCACGGTCTTACAGCGTCAGAACACACGGGAAGCTGCCCGTACGCACCGATGCGGTGTATTTACGCAAAACATACTATTATAATCGGAACTCATAAATCACACACATGACACACTTATGCAATTAGGCTACCTCATAAAAAAGGGATTGCTTTTATTGGTCATCAATTATTTCCTAATTGATAATTCAACACATTACTACCACTTTAAATTAAACCTTACTCATGGCTGGGACCCTGTGTTCAGCTGAGAGTGGTACAGGTGCGGCCGTACTAATTGGGCGATCCGAATGCCTAGCGCATGACCAAGTGGTGTCCGCAAAATAATACTTTCTTATGAAGACCGCATATTTCCTGCCTGTTGGTTCGTTTGCAGTCGGTGTGCTGTCCGAATGCACGCCTACCACAGTTAGTGCACTCCATCGTGTACGCCCATATTTACGCCCAGTTTAGCCCACTTTGAAACTACGCCCTTTTGTAGTTCCGAATGACGCCCATATTACGCCCATATTTCCCGAATGAATGCGGTGCACATTTCTGTACGGTATTAGTGAGAACGAGTACGGAGACCGTGCGTGGCACATGCGCATTGCGTTGCCTACGCATGCGCAGACGGCTAAAAAACGCCATCCGAAAGAATTCGGAACGGACCGCATCGACCAGAATAAGGCCCAACATGTGCAGAGAGAGTTAGATTTGGGTGGGGTTTTAATTCAAAGTGAGATCTATATTGCAGTGTAAAAATAAAGCAGTATATTCCCTGCACAGAAACAAAATAACTCAACGAAATCTAATTCTCTCTGCACAAGTTACATCTGCCCCACCTGCAGTGCACATGGTTTTGTCCATTTGAGAAGAAATTTGACTTTGGCATTTGTGTATTATACAATGACACACATTATACTACATATTTAAACATTTGCATAAATAATTCAGAATGGAATAACAAGCATTTAGATTCTGTTGAATTATCTTTATTAATATGTGTATTGAATTTTTGTCTAAAATTATATAGTTAAATGAACTATATTAAAATAACAAGGAAAATAAACAATTTGCACAGTATTATCTGAACTATTGTTTTCTTCAATTTGCTGCATTCACACATAACTTCAAAAATGTTCCATTAATATTAGGAACTGAGGGTGGGATGTCTTAAAATACATTGCTGCGCCACCGCAGCAATGCTATTGCATATGTACTAACATATGCGACTAGCATCGCAATGCTTTGATGGAGGCCTCCTGGGATACCTGTGATGTGGTGAGCGGGGGGTCTCCATCACAGCAGGTCACGTGTTCTGGCCGCCCCCTCCTTCCCCGTGCAGCTGGAAGGACCTCTGGCTGTGTTGCTAGGGGAGGAGGAGTTTGACGGAGGTATAGTATGCCAGGGACTCGTCGGAGTGCGGTCGGCGAAAACGCAGTGGCCAGGTGTTAGTACATTTGAAAATGCGGTAAATATTATGTATTTTTACCTTAGTACATCCCGCCCTGAGCATCCTCCAGGTCAGGATTTGTCAAGGCAGCATTTTATATAAAGCTGACCATACACAAGAGTGTTTGATGAGCGATCATATGTGTTTAAAAGGCACAAACGATCTACTTACCACTGCAAGCAAAGCCGACAGATCATACATGCAGCATGATTGAAGGATCGACCTCTCGACTCACTGGACCGAGTTTCCTACAGTATACCTCACGATGTGCACAAAATCGATTGCACAATCTGTCAAAATCGTGCAGATCGCCCAGATATCGCATCCCATTCCGGAGGGGACGCGGGCATGATGGTATGACTTCCGGCTACGTAAAGCCAGAAGAACGGGACTCCCTAAGGTGACCCGCATACTGGCACGCACGGCCATATTTTCCTTAAGGTTTTGTTTATTTGTTTTTATTTGACATGTCCTGTATGGAGACGTATCATCTATCTAAGTAAGATTGTAATAACTTATTGGTATTGTACCTAACTGTTCGGCGCTTTTTCCCGTCCATTTACTTACAATTGTCTACATTTACTGGGAAGGTAACTCCCAGTTTGGTAAAGTGCTGCCCTCATTTGCGCCGGAGATTATATTTCTTGATATTTTAATCGTTCTAGTGTATGACATGAACATTAAGTAAACATTCACAAAAGTCCACATGGTTAAAATCTGCCCCCCTGCAGTGCACATGGTTTTGTCCATTTGAGAAAGAATTTGCCTTTGCAAGTGAACCAGAATAAGGGCCTATGCGCATGCGAAAATTTTAACCATATTTACATTTGTGAATGTCAATATTTTTCTTGTTGAACTATCTTGTTGTCTTGTGTCTGTATTCTGACTGTCAACCTTAATTTGTTGACATTTTGACTATTGTATGACAAATCAACACAGTAAATTAATGGCACAAATATAATAAAGGAACATTGGGCCTGATTCAGGCTTTGTGAAGAACTTTTGGACATGAGCCAGACCCACATTGCTCCTGTGTAGTATGAGTCTGTGATGGGGGACACTGTTAGTGATTGACAGTTGGATGCCGATTGGGTGTATAGAGGGGGTGGCGATAGTCTCCATATCCCAAAATGGAAACATGTTGTTGTTTGTGGGGAGGAATTATACCAGGATCTCTGTCATAGGTTGGATATTTCCTGGCCCGTTTGTCGCGGATGCGTAGCGTGACTGCATGGGTCAAGTAGGCAGCTGATGGGGCTTGACACTACCTGCTGCATTACCATATTAGAGCTACAGTATCACTGTAGCTTCCATGTATATAGCAGTGATCGCTTCTAGATTCATATCTAAATAAGGCCTATCATTCTAACATTAGGGCCAGATGTATCAAGCTTCAAAAAGTGATAAACAGCCAGCCAATCAGCTCCTACATGTCATGTTACAGGCAGGGTTTGAAAAACGACAGGTAGGAGCGGATTGGCTGGTTGTTTATCACTCTTCACTTTATCACTTTTTGAAGCTTGATACATCTGGCCCTTGGAATGAGGCTGTTGTGTTCATAGCCACTTCTTTTGATGCATATACCTGTTTTATTGGCAAGAAGATCAGAAAACAAATCATAGAGTAATGCTAGGTACAGATGATGCTGCTTCAGCTATAACTGGTGCATTTTCCTGCAGCTACTTATAAGAGTTTCTATGCATTTCCTGATAAAAAAAACAACAATCTTTATTTGACACCAGGTCTAAGCTGCGGTCAGCGAACTAATGAATTCAGCCGACCTTTAAATTACCACAGACACTGACATAACCCTTTGAATCACTAGGACTAATGCAATGCTCACACTGACAATTTTTTTTTATCCTGGTTTGCATAAGTGGTTGGGAGCTAATAGGAGCATAAATAATTATGTTGCTATCATTATTGCGATTCCCTTCAAGCTCTATGATGCCAGAAAAAAAATTTGAGTGTGTTTATGGCCTTAAAATGTGAAATTTATTACACATAATGAAGAGATTTAACAAAGGATACTTACCAACAAAGAACACAGAGTGTCCACAAGTTACAATGAATTGGGTACAAACCAAGTAGTCATGGTTACGCTGACTGAGCCATGATTTCATAATGTACTTAAACATATATATATATATATATATATATAATATTATATTATTGTCATAAAATATACCTAAAGACTACATATTTTTATATAATTGAACCACAATAGCGTCCTTAATTATATAGCATTGCAAGTCAGATGGGACCCATAGCAACATTTTCAAGGAGCTCCTGTCCCAATGCTTCTGAATTGACTCCTCTCTGCAGCAGTTGCTAGTTATATGCCCCATAATAGTGCAGTGGTTCATTAGTTAAACCATAGTAGTGCCTTGTGTAATGTTTTATCACATTGTAGATCTGTCCAGTGGTGCTGTGAGGGGGGGGAGAGGGTACCCGTTACCCCGGCCCAGGTGTGATGGAAGGGTCGGGTCCTGCTACCCCGGCAGTGGGAGAGAGGGACCGGCTGCCACTGCAGCACGCAGCCTCTCTCCCCAGACCAGCACAACCTGCTCACTGCTGTGTGCTGTGCAGGCGAGAGAGGAATGAACAGCAGCCTATCCTCTCTGACCTGTGCTGTAATCGCACCCACAATTCCACCGGCGCCTGCCCGCAGAAACAAAGAGTATTTTTTCAACCGAAAGCCATGCCCCTTCCCAGGAGACACGCCCCCTCCGGTAGTCATGCTGCATAGATTTACCGGGGACTGGCTAACCTGTCTGCGCCCCTGCACAGTATCCCCAAGTCACATCATGACACAATGTCCCCAGTTCACATAATGCCACACTAAATTGCCTCAACTTCATATTGTTCCTAAATACAGTGCCCCAGATCATATTATGTAATATTATACTGACTTATGTTACATTATAATATAATATGTTACATTATAATATATTCACCTAAGGCAAAATTTTGTAATGGTCCCTTAGTATCATCCGATAGTGAATAATGTATATAACACATGTAACTGTGACAGGAAAGGTGGACCAATCACAGCTCTGGGCCCCATTGCATCTGCACTCCCTGCTCGTATAGTTGCTATACCCTTATGCATGAGTGTCTGGACCGCTTTGTACAATGAAGGTCAATCACTGGGATTTCAACTTTTGATTGGACCTCCAAACCACTCACTAAGCCAAATAAATAACATTTATTCATGTCCTCCCTCCCCCCCCAAAAAAAAAAAATTACCAGAAGTTAAAACACAGAATATAACATGGATATGGAAAAGCATTGAGACAAATCACAAATCTGCAAGCGCCCATGAGTTTGGGTGTAACATTTAACAAAAAGGTTGTAATGCAGTTTTAAGGACTGAGTATTCCATGAACATGTAGCTGCACATTCAATTAGCTGGGGGACATACAGTACAGTGCCGGCCCAATCAGGGCCGGCGCCACCACTAGGCAGGTCTAGGCATTTGCCTAGGGCGCCGGCCACGAGAGGGCGGTAATGAGCCGCCGGGGAGAGGTACCATAGAAAGCTGGGAGCGAGGAGCAGGTAAGACAGTGGGCTTCCACCCTCCACCATCCCGCCCATCAATCAACGCTGCCCTCCTTCCCCCCTGGACAAGGTATCGGCAGCACTGCAGCAGTATTCCCCTGCACACACACACCCCCCCCCCCACCTCCCGGAGCGTGGCTGCCCGCTGTGGTATTGCCCGCAAAACAGTCCCGTCCCCGTCACACACAAACACCCCCGCCCCCGGAGCCCGGGCGCCCGCCGCAGTATCGCCCGAACCCCCCCCCCCGGAGCGCGTGCGGGGGGTGCATGGGGCGGAGGTTTTGCCTGGGGCGGGGGTAGGCTTGCACCGGCCCTGGGCCCAATTCAATTCCTATGGATTAAGCCAACATTGATCCATAATGTTGTACTGTTCTTCTTAGCTTCAGGAGCTACAAGTCTGTTAGAAAAAGGCACCATGACAGGTTACCGCATAAGGGAAACCCATTGATTCCGCAGCTTACGCATATTCATGGAGCTTACGTGTGTTAATAGCTGATTTTTGGCACAGTGATAAAGCTAATTGAAAAGCATGTTTCTGTGATGTATGGTAATTAGCCAATAACCTTATTTGAATTTGCCCCTCAATCAGGGTATAAAAAAAAAAAAACATTTTAATATAGGTAACATTGATATAGCTGCAGACACAATTCACATTTAGAAAATGGGACACATTCATTTGCTCATACAGATTTGCTTTAATAAGAGATTGTGGAACAGCGCCATCTTTATACATTGTGACTTCATCAATATAGGAATAGATTTTTGTGCCTATGTTCTTCCTTATTTTTGTCACATCTATATCAATGTTCCGCCCACAACTCTAGGCCGTAACTAGCTGTGTGCGAGTAGTGCCACACACACAGTGCAGGGTCACCGTCGCTGCCCTCTTACACAAAATACCTCCTCCCTTGTGCTCCACTAGCTGCAGCTGCATGAGTAGCATGATTCACAGGTATTAAGGGGTGGGGCTTAATGTCAAAAAGTGCCCATTCCCATCCACAGTTTTCAAGAGCTGCTGGAGTCAGGTAGTATCCCCCCCCATGTCTCGCTCATTTTCTATCTGAAGTAATGTGTGTAGTGGGGCTTAGTGTACCGTGTAACGGTGGCCCTGCCTGGTGTGATGGGAGAGCAGACAGTGGAACGCACATATACCACAAATGGGATGAACAAGCCGGATCTCAATATTGATTTCACGACCGAGGAGATAATATTCAAAACAAATCACCAGGGCCAGATGGGATCCATCCGAGGGCACTAATGGAATTAACAGAGGAACTAGCGACCCCTCTATATTACATTTTTGATAATTCTCTATCATCGGGTAAGGTACCAAAAGACTGGAGAATAGCAGAGCTAGTGCCTATATTCAAAGAAGGAAAAAGGGATGATCCAGCTAATCAATAGTGGGTAAAATATTTGAAGAATTTTTAAGGGATGGTATCCAGAAATATTTAGAACTTCATATTTTACTAAGTTTCAACCAGCATGGGTTCATGAAAAATGGTTTATGCCAAACTAATTTACTAGGTTTCTATGAGGAGGTTAGCAAAAACCTTGATAATGGAAAAGCTCTAGATGTGATCTTCCTAGATTTTGCTAAAGCTTTTGATACAGTGCCACACAAGAGGTTGATAAATAAAATGGAGGACCTGGAATTAGGGGCAAGTATCTGTAGATGGGTAGGGAACTGGCTGTGTAATAGAGAACAAAGAAAGGTTGTGAACA
>NC_139217.1:123778380-123888380 GCF_055691185.1 Crinia signifera
CATAGATGTAAAAGAAAATATCCCTTTAATCCAGAACAGCTATCACTAGGTTGTGTAGCTGGCCTTATTTTCGTGGTTATATTAAGCCACCAAACCTCTGCAAATAATTTTAAAGGGATATATATATCCCCCTGACGAACTCCAACCAGTGACGAAACGTGTCGGGCGTTGCTTGATCCCTGGCGGAACAACGTCTTTGTCCACTGAACTTACAGCGTTTGGTGTCTGATCCTCGAGTGTGGTGGTGAGAGCAGCCCAGCTCGTGTGCTTGCGAGCAGGGCCCTCCTACCTCTATGTCAGTTTGTTTCTACCCAGTTTGTTTAATCACTGTTGTTACATATACACTGCGGTGGCACTCAAGACAAGACACGGATATATAAAATTTTGGACTGGTGCAGGATTCATCACAAACCTTTGTACACCTTGACAAAGGGGTCTTTTGTAGCCCCGAAACCTTGGAAAATTACTAAATCTTATTTGACTTTTTCACAAATCCTGCTGAGTGCTGCTGTTTGAATTCTCGCTGTTCTCCATACTAAATTGATTCAGAAGGCACCCAGGTATTCTGATACGCCGAGGTAGAGTGCCAGGCTGAATAGAACCATATATATATATATATATATATATATATATATATATATATATATATATATATATATATATAAAAATATATATATATATATATATGACAAATATACACGCACACACATTTGTAAATAATATAATTGTGTCTATGTACAGTGTGTCTGTATGTGTGTTTGTATATATATATATATATATATATATATATATATATATATATATATATATATATATATACATACACATTTAGCATAGCAATGCCTGCTTTGCATTTTTGCATGACTAAAAGAATCGAAGTGCAGACACAGAGGTGTAATTTTGCTCATCCAACGAAACATGCCCTCGGGATAGTGGTAAAGGAGAAGTGAGCCTCAGTAAGCATTGGTGTTAAATGTGACACCCTAGCAGGATGAGAGCTGTCTCCCCTCCCATCAGCCTGAGGACGACAAGGGGAGGGGCGTGAGGCTGAGCTCTCCTAAATCTCACCTTACTTTGCTACGACTTTCAAATGTAATTACTACCCCGGGATTAGCAGAAGTGTCCTACATGCACAGCACTGGTCCAATCCCACCTCAGCTGATATTTCTGTAGAAGATATTGACTTTTACACACTGAATTCTTCCGTCCTGCTCAGATAGCTGTCCGCATTTCTTTTTGCATGCTATGTTCTAGAACAGGCACAACTGTGATGAATCAGGGATTTTAGAGGATTTTGGAATATTCACCCTGACTCCAGAGCTGGAGAATCTAGAGAGAGAGCTGCATCTTATTCCACATAGAACCTTGTGCTCCCTGCCGTCACTTTCAGCACCTCTTTGCTTGGATTTAGTGATCAATCAATGGACCTTTTATGAACCCTGGGGAAAGTATGAAGGCTGTGAGTGTACATTAAGCTGGAGCAGTGGCACAGGAGGACGCTGATTCGGCTGCGGCTGGTGATTGTGGCTGAGGATCTATTCTACCCCCAGGAGAACCCCACGTATAGGTGTGTACATTTCTGATTACCAGGCTAGATCTCAATGAGCGCTGCGTGTGAGTGTGTTCTTCTTAAGGCTATCAGGGGATCTGCTCACAGGCAGTCCGGTTCCTGACCCTGATTGTATGAATAAGTAAGCAGGATGCTGAGTATTGCTTTCTGCATGTTACATTTTTTTTATTAGTTCTCCGGGTTCACAGAGAGACATTGTAGAGTGGATGGGCTGCTGATTGCATAACAATGTCTTTGGGGTCACATTTGAGTATAATGGAATGAATACATATTTATTACTGTACTTGTGTGTGTATTCTTACTTCTGCTTACTGGATCTTCTTCATGTCCCCCTACCCTCTTCTAGCTTCTCAGATGCACTGTTGTACAGATCAGGTCTTGCTGGCAGCCGGCCTGTGTAGAGGCAGAAAGTGCAAGTGGATGAGAGAGCCAGAGAAGCAGCAGCCCCAGAGCTCTGTCTTCCACTAGGGCAAACCCGTGCTGTGTCTTATGGGAGTCTTCTTATCCGGACTGAAAAGCATCAATCAAATAATTAAAGCTCATCAGACAAGAACCACGGGCTAATGCCTCTGGCAATCTGAGCAGCAAACTTTTTTTCCCCCATTTGCTCTATGCATGTGATCACCATTGAGATCTAATGAGAAAGGGAAGGAGATTTTAATTAAGGGAACCAGCTCCCCCACAATACAGCTCCTGCTCTCCTGTCACAGATCTGTAGATCCCCATCGCCGCAGAGGGCAATGAAAATGCTCCCCTGGGCCATCTTCTTCCTGGCTATGTGGACTTGGTGTGAAAAGTTATCCCTGTGTAATGGCCTTGATTACGACTATCCTTATTATGACGAGGAGGAAAAATCAGAGGTCATAGACTACAAGGATCCCTGCAAAGCGGGTAAGTCACCATTGTGTACCATTGTTACCAGTCCCCCTTACAGCCCAGTATCAATCTATCTCCCAGTTTCCTAATGCTGCTTTGTAGCAAGGGGATTTACAGCATTAAGTGTGCTCACGTGTGTCTGGCTCAGGGCTATTGGGCAGCAGAGGCTACCTCCTCCTGCCATATACTTCATTTAAAGGGGCATGGACTGTAGTAGTCAGCTTGTCAGTAATGGGTTATACTGGAAGACAAAAGAAAATGCCCTTTGTCTATAAATGTCCACAAATAAGTCTTACCAGTCACAATCAGCACATCATATAGATATAGAGAAGTGTTAGTATTGCACAGAGTGTATGGATAAGTGTTAGTATTGTACAGAGAAGTGTTAGTATCGCACAGGCTGCCTGTACACTCGCACAGGTGTGTGCTGTATTATGTCAAATCCTGACACATGAAAGTGACCCGAGGCACAAGCAGAATATAACCTGTCTGACATCAAAGGCACACTCCCGGTGATTTCAGGTAGTTTGCTGGAAAGTTGGCAGGACAGGTCTCATACTATGCAGATGAGTATAGAGAGCTGGTCACATTGTATGTAGCAGGGCAGCAGGAGGCGCTTAGGGAACCCCAGCTTTTGTGCACTTGCCTTTGATCTTGTGCCATATCCCATTTCTCTATGTTGTGTATTACTCCTGATATTGTGCTGACTGAGAGAATTCCCTTTTGTTTATTAACATGTCACATCCTATATCAGGCTTCACGTGTCAGGCTCGAGAGGGTGGAGGAAGCAGAGTTGGGTGTAACTTTTAAACAGGAGGAGGAGGTGCTGTCTCCTTCCTCTCCCATGCTTTATTACCCCTTGTGCATATCTGAGAGGCTGGGGATACCTTGCAGCCCGTTCTGAGTTGCTGCTCGCAGCCTGGGGCCCTGGCTGTCCCCAGCACTACTACCTGTGCTGCACTGGGCAGACCCTGTTAGCACCCCACACTTTGTAATAGGGACCTCTGCTGAGATCAGGTTACTGTCCTAAAACATGCAATCTTAGCAGTGTTGTACTAGATTCAGCTGCGCTGGGGTCTTGTGCCCTGTGCTGCAGATGTTATTAAGCATAACACAACGCTGCATTTTGTAGTAGAGATAGAGGAAACAACCTTAAAGGGAGACATTATAGCCTTATTGAGCAGTTCATTATAATGTAAGTTTGCATCCTACAGAAGTTATTCTAGTCCCCTAACCAAATGATTTCCTTTCTATATTGTTCCTTACATATTTTTTTTTTTTTTTTTTTACATGGAGAACTTATTTCAATTTACACCAAGGCTGAATTTTTGTAGCCTTTATCCTTTTTTTTCCTAACTGCATTCAATTAACGTAGTCTCCAGAGACAAACCATATTGTGTCATTATTTCTATGCTATTTTGCCACACTTGCTCTACAATGAATCGAAACACTATATTGCTGAGCAGTTACATAAATGATTTTTACTCTTCCACAGTGTTAGTAAACATAAAGAGTGGTATTTATTAAACCTAGATAAAATAGTGTGAATAAGGTACCAGCCAATCAGATTCTGCCTTTTTACAGACTGTGTTTGAAAAAAAAAAAATCACTTTCTAGTTGGTTTGTACTTTATCTCTCACAATTTTATCTCTCTCCAAGCTTTGATAAATACCCCACCCCCTAAGGGCCAGATGTATCAAGCTTCAAAATGCGATAAAGTGTAGAGTGATCAACAACCAGCCAATCGGCTCCTACTTGTCATTTTCCAAACCCAGGTGACAGGACACTAACATGACAGGTAGGAGCCGATTGGCTGGCTGTTTAACACTCTCCTTTTTAAAGCTTGCTACAACTGGCCCTTTGTCTGAAAATCTGGAGCTAAATACTGGTATACAGTTATTAGAGATGCAGAGGCTGAATATTACAATTCTCGGGTACCATGTGTATGGAATATCCAATTTACAGTATTTGACACACTGCATCCAGCCAGCATATACCAAGTGGAGAATGTCCATGATGTATGGCTGGCTGGTGGCAGGACATACAGAATCATTGGGAGATTAATAGGATGAGAGATTCAGAATGTGAGAGATTTGGTAAGAAATCTCCCGTTTTTTTTTTTTTAAAGCGACAATCGTTTACACTGCAAAATCAAACTGGTTTTGCAGTTTAAATCATTGACTCTTTAAAAAAACTGGAGATTTCTTAGCAAATCTCTCACTTTCTGAATCTCTCATCCTATTACATTTCCCCCATTGTGTTTATTTATCCTCCCCCTGAAGCCACCAGGAGAATATTCCATTAGCGATTGCCAGTAAGTATCAGTTTGAGTAGGTCTGTATAGTTAATGCAGCATTGCTTCACTCTCTGTCTTCATGCCTGCATTGGTCCGAATTCTAGTTGTGTCCTGTGTATGCCTAGGCTTACATATACCATATATAGATGTGTCTAGGTTCACACTGTTTATCAGGAAGCATAAAAATGATTTATATATTTCTATTTATTCTTTACCCACCACCTCCTTTATTTCTCATCTCTAGCCACATCGGTACTTTTGTGTGGGCCATCACTGTTACAATAATTGGTTAGATGCAGCACGCAATTCCAATGCCTTTGTTCAATGTACCATGTTTTTGATGTATTTTAAGCGACTTTGAGTCCTATGGAAGAAAAGCACTATATAAAAAAATAATATTATTATTATTATAAAACATAATTTAGAATTAAATAGCAAATGTCTATCCAGTCCCCACTGGCGCATCCTCTGCACAAGGCTGGTGGTGTGTAGCATTGTTAACCACACTCTGCTTTATATGCTGGAAAATGTATAATCTGCATTACGGTGTTGCCTGCCTTGTATAATAGTAGAGAAATGAGCTGTGCACAAAAAAAAACCTATTTATGCTGTATGTTTGGAACTTGCTGACGTCGGGCAGATAACACCGCAGTGGGGCTTGATGAGTGTGAGACCACATGCCAGATATTTTTGTGTGAACCTTATAGGTGCCCATTTAAGAATGATCACATATACCATGCAATCTGGGTGGGATCTTACCACCTAAAATCAGAGTGATCTACGATCCTAATGTCTTGATGTATCTCCATGCACTCGCATGGGAATCTGTATGCAGGTAGCGCTGACCTGTGCTGATCACACTGCCGGCCGTACAGTCTGTATCTAATCTGCTACAATGGGCTCCCACCATCTCGGGATGGTGGTAGCCTTGGGACTGGATGCTATGCTGCCTGATAGTGATAAGTTGGGCAGAATTGCATTCCTCATAGAAACCTATGGTGGTTACGGCTGTCGGCAGGGCTGTAGGGATCCTCCAAATGTATGTAGGAGGGAATCTCCGATCCCTACTGTGGTCCCTTCTACATACATTCGGGGGATACTTAATATTTGAGTCTAACCCTCGAAAACAGGCATTTACTGGGAATTAGCCACAAATAATATATGATAAATGGGCCCTTATACTGGAGAGAAACAGAATGTGATGCTTGAAAAAACATGCAGGCCCCTCCAGTAGTCTGTGCTTTCATGAATGATCTGTGTGTATACACCAGTTTTTTTTGGGAGGTGTTGTGAAATGTGGCTAAGGAGGGTAGTTATCATAAGATTGTGAGCGATAATAACCAATCAGCTTCTACCTCACATTTTACAGTCTGTGTTTGAAAATGACAAGAGCTGATTGGTGGTAGTTTGGACCTTATTCTGGTTGACTTGCAATGTTGCAACCTTGCGAGTCCCCCAGATGCTGCTCCCCCCCCCCCCCCCCATCACATTGCACGATCCCCCGCACAGCTGCAAATGTATGATTTGCAGAAATCATTCAATGGTTCACCTCTGTGATGTCTCGGATCTCCGAGCGCCCTGTGCGGGAAGAGGGCGAGTAGCTGACGTCACATCCCCCATAAAGGTGCTTTGCTCGTTGGAAGGCTTGCCATCTAGCAACAGCTGGTGGGTAAGGGTACAAGCCCCCCAACATATGCTGGGACGGTATAGTGAAAGAAAAGCTTTCTTAGCTTCCCACAGCCAGGGGAGCAGGAAGCTTAGCTGCGGGTGCATGACACAGGCAGTGCACTTTGGTCACATGCACCTGCTGTATATAAGACTAAGCCCCGCCCCCTGAGGTCACATTTTACCTCCGCGCTTCAGGATGGAGGAATCTGAGCCTGTGTCTTGCACAGACACACTAATAAGATCCCCCTCCCTCAGCAAAACAGACGGCCCTCCAAACATTACATGGCTGTGGCTGCTTATACCTCCTCTTTCTTCTACGATCCCCATGGCAGCCATGACAGTGGGATATTCCCCTCCTCCTACCAGATTAGACAGGACTTTTTTCAGGGACCGCCCCCCTTGGGTATAACAGCTCACACCTCCCTTTCCTCTGTGTCTTTTTCTCCTGTCTCCGTCTAGATAGGACAGGCAGGGCGTTATTTTATTTTTAAACAGGGCTACCTCTTTACACTTATGGGATGGCTTCCCGGGAAGAAGGAAAGCTGCGGAGGAGTGGGGCCTTTGAGATACCTGCCTCCAGCAGCTGCTAAGGGTAAGGACTGTGCTTAGCGCCAGTTACTTGCTAAAATCCCGGCAGCATGTCATATGCTAAAACCCCCGTTTTCTGTGTGGGTGTATAGCGGCATTACCTTTAGGCATCTGAGCTGTGGAACACGCTGGGAGACAGAGCTGGCAGGGAAGACTGTCGCGTGGCTGTCAGCGCGTGTAAGCGTCTGGCTGGGAGCCGACGCTGAGAGCTGCCGGGTGCTGAGACGCGTGCGGCGGAAGTGCACATAAAACGTCACTTCCGCCGGAGTGGTGCACCAAGTGTGCACCTGAATGTTGTCCCCGGAAACGGGGACCTGATTTTTGGTTCCGCTTTGCGGAAATAAGCGCTGGAATCGCCAGACAGAACCGCTGCTGGCATGTGAAGAGTTAAAGCTGTCCTAATATAAACGGACATGCAGTGCAGCTACTATGGCGTTGTACAAGCAGCAGAACCATGGAAGAAAGCCAGCAGCAGCAAGGACCTTCTTCCCAGCAGCCTGACATTGCCCCTTTGAGGTAAGCCCTTTGGTTTTTTGGGCATTAGTTTGATTTTATTTTTGCATGATACTAGTTAGGTTTCTGCTTTGTTTCCAGTGTGCCTAAATTACCTGTTCATAAGAAAAGGACAGCTAAGAAGAAATTCCTTACCTGCACCTGCATGAGTTGTGACAAGGAATTTGCTAGTGCTGATAAGAGGACTCTGTGTGAAGAGTGTGACAAAATCCCACAGCCTAAGGTGGATAAGTCGGACCAATCGGATGTCCTTAAAAAACTAATGGATTGGATGCAAAAGTCATTCGTCTCTAAAGAGGAGTTCTTGCAGTCTCAGAAACCCAAGAGGTCTCGGGAGCAGGCTGGAATGCTGACAGAAGGGGGTGGTTCCTCAGAGGAGTTAGAACCATTGGAAGCAGAGGACATTGAGGAAGGTGAAATAGAGGAAGATGTGAGATCTTTCAATCTCGAATTGGTGGAAAGTGTGTTGAAAAGCATTTACAAATCCATGAATTACCCGGAAGTTTCAGACACCACAGCATATCCACTTTTCGAAGATAGATCGAAGAAAGGAAGAACATTCCCGGTTCACAAAGTAGTCCGTGAGATGATCAATAAGGAATGGGTCAACACGGATAAAAGGATGGCTGGATGGGCGAGAGTGGATAAAATGTATCCTTTCAAAGATTAGGATTTCCTGAAGTGGTGTCTAGTGCCCAAGGTTGATGCAGCGGTGGCAGAGCTGACGTCTAGAACAACCATACCGCTGGAAGATGGGGCGGCGTTTAAAGACGCTATGGAAAGGAAGATCGAAAATTCGCTTAGGAAATTGCACCAGACCTCTGCGCTATCGCTTAAGTCCAGTGTGGCTATTGCTTCAGTGGCAAGGGCAATGAGGCTATGGTCGTCGGAGCTCCATACAGACATAACCGAGAAGATTTCCAAGCAATATCTGCTGAGAAGCTTACAGACCATACAGAAGTCTATCGAGTACCTGTGTGAGGCCTCTTTGGACGCGGTGTCGTTCTCGGCTAAAGCGATGGCACAAGGGGTGACGGCCAGGAGGGCGCTCTGGCTCAAACCCTGGAGTGCGGATGCCAACTCCAAAAAATCGTCTAACGGCACTACCCTTTGAACGCGGGTTCTTGTTCGGCTCAAAATTGGATTCGATGATCCAGAGAATTCCGGGGGGAAAATCCGTGAGACTACCCCAAGACAGGAGGAATAGGTTTCCCATCCCTACGTCTAGCAGGCAGAATTATAGAGAGGCAAGAAGTTATCGGCCCGGTCGCCAGTACTCCCGTAGGGGGAATCCGAATATGACTCGCCAGTCCTTTCGTCAACAGTATCGGAGAGGTTCCAAGTTATGACGGTGGTTCAATGGTGAGAGTTGGAGCCCGGTTGTTTCAGTTTTCGGAAATCTGGAAGACATCGATATCAGACAGATGGGTCAACAACATTGTGGAAAGGGGCTACCAAATAGAATTTCTAAGGAGGCCTTGGAAGAACAAATTTGTCAGGTCAAGAGTTCCAGTGAAGAAACTGGAAAAAGAGACTCTCACCTTGAAGATTCTACAGCTTCTACAAATAGGAGCAATAGAACATGTCTCGAAAGACCAAGTAGGTCTGGGGTATTATTCGAATCTTTTTTTAGTGGAGAAGAGTACAGGTGGTTTCAGGACCATCTTGGACCTGAGAGGATTGAATCTCTTTATCAAGAAACTAAAGTTCAAGATGGAAACTATAAGTTCTATCCTTATGGGTCTCAGGCAAGAAGATTGGTTAGCGTCCATAGACCTGAAAGACGCTTATTATCACGTCCCCGTCTCACTAGAGGACAGAAAGTTTCTCAGGTTCTCGCTTCTCAACCAACATTATCAATTCACCTGCCTTCCCTTCGGGCTCAGGACATCGCCGAGAGTGTTCACAAAAGTCTTGGTGACACTTGTGGCAGAGCTGAGGAAGCAGGGAATTAAAATCTGGCCGTACCTGGACGACCTATTGCTGGCAGGAAGATCAGTGAAAGAGGTCCAGATGAGTGTCAAAACTACAATAGAATTTCTGCAGGAGCATGGTTGGGTGATCAACCAAGAAAAAAGTCAGCTGCAGCCATCCCAGACAATCAAGTTCCTGGGTGTTCTTATAGACACAGTAAAATTTTCAGTGAGCCTGTCGGTAGACCGCTGTCTGAAAATACAAAATCTGACGCAACTGTTATTGACAGAAGGAAGTTGCTCCCTGAAGATGGCGCTACAGCTTCTAGGGATGATGACATCGTGTATACATATCATTCCATGGGCCCAGTGGTACATGAGGAAGCTACAGTGGCAGTTGCTCCCATTCATGAAGAATCAGACCCACGAGGGGTTCCAGATAGTCCTGAATGCCAAGACGAAGAATTCGTTAAGGTGGTGGAGCTCTGGCTTGAGGACAAGAAGCTCCAGTCTCTCAAACCCAGAATTTGTGGTGATGACGACCGATGCGAGTCTTCAAGGTTGGGGCGCTCACCTCGGGAGGAGTTCGGTACAAGGGTCTTGGACCACAGAAGACAGTGCGAGGTCATCCAATGTCAGAGAATTGCTCGCCGTTTGGGAAGCAATCTGTTGCCTACAAGACAAACTTCGGAATACCAACCTAAGGATCATGTCAGACAATATGACAGTAGTGGCACATATAAACCACCAAGGGGGTACAAGGAGTTTACCTGTACTGAGAGTGTTGGAGAAGATCATGTCATGGGCAGTGAACAACCTGCAATCAACAGGTTTTCAGTCAAATAGTCGCCAGATTTGGCGATCCCGAGATAGACCTGATGGCTTCGTTCTCCAACAAGAAGGTGAGCAGATTCTGCTCGAAATCCTTTCACCCACAAGCCACGGCGCTGGACACGTTTTCAGTGAAATGGGAGTTCACTCTGGGATATGTCTTCCTGCCATTTCCCATGATCAGCAGAGTGCTCAAGAAAATCAGAGAGGGCCGAGTGGAAGTACTGATAGTGCTTCCATTTTGGCCCAGAAGAGCCTGGTTTACTTCAGTGTTAAGAATGGCAGTGCAACCACCTTGGGTGTTGCCGGTGATACCAGACCTGTTGAAACAGGGACCAATATGTCATCCAGAGCCAGAGAGCTTCTCGCTGAGGGCATGGCGATTGAGCGGGCGACCCTGAAGCGTCATAACTTGTCTGAACAAGTGACCGAATTATTGTTGAAAGCAAGGAAAGAAGGTTCCTCGCTAATATATTACAAAACCTGGAAGAAGTTCATCTCATGGGGGAAGTTTGAGGGTCAGTTTGCCGATATCTCTACGGCCAAAGTCTTGCAATTCCTGTATGAAGGGTTCGAGTTGGGGCTGGCGGTAGCCACCATTAAGTCACAAATTTCTGCTCTCAGTGTGCTGTTGGACAGAAGATTAGCTGAAGAAAAGCTAGTAAAGAAGTTCTGCAGAGCAATCAAGGGAATACGGCCCCCAAGAAAATCTTTAGTGGCCCCTTGGGATCTGAATTTGGTGCTAAAAGCACTGATGCTACAGCCATTTGAACCCCTGGAAGACTCTTCGGTAAAGTACCTAACATGGAAGGTACTGTTCCTGATAGCTATAACATCGGCGAGGAGGGTCAGCGAGATTCAGGCCCTCTGGATCAAGGAACCGTACCTAGTGATCTTCCCTGACAGGGTTGTGCTGAGAACTCACCCAGACTTCATGCCGAAAGTCATATCAGCGTTCCACTTAAATCAGGAAATATCCTTGCCTAGGTTTTTCCCTGAGCCGATTAATGACGAACAGAAGGCCTATCATACGCTGGATCTGGTGAGAGCAGTTTCTGTGTATCTGGACCGTACGAAGGAGATCAGAAAGTCTGATCACTTATTCATTATTCCTGAGGGTCCGAAGAAGGGCTCTAGGGCCACGAAACAAACCATTTCGAGATGGGTACGAGAAGTTATCGTATTCGCCTACAAAAATGAAGATAGGAGACCGCCTCCAATCATCAAGGCACATTCAACCAGGGCAGTGGCCACAATATGGGCTAGAAGGGCCAAGGCGTCGGTATCGGAGATCTGTCAAGCCGCTACATGGTCATCCGTCCATACCTTTACTAACCACTATGCCTTGAATGTGTCTACAGCCCACTTTGGGAATCTTGTAATCGAAGAGGCCTTGTCCATAAGATAAGTCTCTTGAATAAATTACTATTGCATTCATATTGGCTCCCTCCCGTTTATTGTACAGCTTGGGTATGTCCCACTGTCATGGCTGCCATGGGGATCGTAGAAGAAATATGCGAATTATACTCACCGATAATTCCTTTTCTTCCTAGAGATCCCATGGCAGCCACTTATTTCCCACCCTTTGTGTTAGAAGTTTTTTCAGGGACGTTGGTGCGGAGACACTCGAAAGACACAGAGGAAAGGGAGGTGTGAGCTGTTATACCCAAGGGGGGCGGTCCCTGAAAAAAGTCCTGTCTAATCTGGTAGGAGGAGGGGAATATCCCACTGTCATGGCTGCCATGGGATCTCTAGGAAGAAAAGGAATTATCGGTGAGTATAATTCGCATATTTCTCTCAGAATGAGGTATTATTTAAGATAAGAAAGTTATTTAACCCTGTCAGGCCGGAAGACAGCAGGGAAGTTTCTGTGGAGAAAGGAGAGCCCAGTCAGGCAGAGTCTCCTCCTCCCCCTGCCTATTCTCACAGTGTTGTGGAAAGGCAAAAAGAAACAAACAAATAGTTAATATTTTTTTTAAAAAGATTCCTGTTCAGGAAATAACATCTCTTTACCAGGTATTGCCTGCAGTAGGAATACCTCAGAGGCATGTAATAGACCACCCTCTTTTGCCCATGGCCGGCACATTTTCCTGCCGGTGACCAGCAGTATGTGCAACAACGCACTCATTAAGGGACTAGTCACGACCGTACACAGTCCCCAGCTCACTCATAAAGGGAGGCTACCCCCCAGTGGATTGGGGGTTGTAGAATGTAACAAGATCCAGTGCAAAAATATCAAGTTCAAAGTAACTGACGCTGCAGGCCAGTATTATTTACCCTGGATAAAGCAGAGAAGGAATGGTCCCAGCGGACTCCTTAGAATCCCTGCTTACAAATGGTCCTATTGAAAGCTGTTAGTAATGGTACCCCGATGATTGGCCAGACCTTTAATTTTATTTCGAATGCCCCCAGAACAAGGCAAGCAAGCACTGATCTCTTTAATGTAGCATCTGCACCAGTGACTTATCCCTGACTTCATAGTCAAGGTTATATACTGCAAAAGGTCCCCAGACATTCAAGGGGCCCATTGTCCGGAGGATCATTCTGTTGGAGCCATCAGTTTGAACCAACAGCATTGTGACAGCCACAGAGTCCTCAGACGAGGCTTCTCCCAGACACCGGTCACGAAAGGTGAAGAGCAGGGCTATTTTTGTGCAGGCTCCAGCAGGAACTGTGGCCCTTATTCTAGCTCACTCTTTCTGACAAAATATTTCTTAGATGGACAAAACCATGAGCACTGCAGGTGAGGCAGGTGTTACTTGTGCAGAGATAATTAGATTTGGGTGGGGTTTTACATCTGCCTCACCTGCAGTGCACATGGTTTTGTCCTTCTAAGAAATATTTTGTCAGAAAGAGTGAGCTAGAATAAGGGCAACAGTTCCTGCTAGAGCCTGCACAAAAATAGCCCTGGTGAAGAGCATACCATTCTAAAGGTGCCCATACACGGTGCAATGATCGCACCCAATATGGGCTGCATCGCATCACAATGCATGCGTTTTGCGTGCAATGTGATCAGAAGGCAGTACAAAAAGTATGTGCAGCAACTTTTTATGAAATAGTTTAAAAATATGTGGCAAAAATAGACATACATACATAAATGAGAAATGATCACAACAGTGATTCGAGTAACACACACAATGCTAGTTTAATACTTTGATGTGTTTAACAATTTCCTGCTACCTTTTATTTGGTGAGATTTGAGTTTCCCAAAATCTAGGAAAGGAAAAAAAACAGTTTGTATCCCTATTGCACACTGAATGAGAAATATACATATAATAATCAGATAATACAGAGATCTTGGTTGCATATATCTGCAGATATATGCAACCAAGATCTCTGTATTATCTGATTATTATATGTATATTTCTCATTTAGTGTGCAATAGGGATACAAACTGTTTTTTTTCCTAACCAGATTTACCCCTCCCTGTTGGCACCTGAATGACAGACCTCTGATTGAGCAGCTTACCAATAAAAGTGTTGTGCAAAATCTAGGAAAGTATTTGTAGAGGTGGAATTCCTCTTGGACACAGAGAATAGAAACTGGTTATCAATAAGAAAAAAGAATACTCAATCTGCTCGTTTCTATTAAATACATATTAACGTATCTCTTCTTGTTTTTAGTAAATGCAAGATCGCAACATTGTAGCTCCACATGTATCAATTGTGTCAACACCTGGGTCTACATTAAGGCAATCACTTCCTTCTAGTGATAATTTTTCATAGGTATTGGTTTCAAGATATGGTACTTGTGTACTTTCACGGCTCCCATCGCATGCCATCGCATGCCATATGTGATGGCATGCGATGCGATTTTCCCGTGTTTTTATGCATTTTTGATAAAATCGCATGCGATTTTATTTTCATTCCCCCACTATCCACGTCGGCGTGGAGTTGAGAATAGAAAGTGCGCTCGTGAGCCACCGAGCCCAAAGCGTGGCGAGGGGACGCGGATACCTTCACAGGTATCCGTGTCCCCTCGCGGGCTTCACAGGTATCCGCGTCCCCTTCTGGGGCTCGCTGCGCTCGCCACGCTTCGGGCTTGGTGGCTCGCTGCGCTCACCACACTTTCTATTCTCAACTCCACGCTGATGTGAATAGTGGGGGTATGAAAAGGTCGTAGGACGCGTACCGCCGCCGCTCGCCACGCTTCGGGTTGGCGTTGATAGTGGGGGTGGTACAGTGTGAAAAATGACATTTGGGGTGCATTTTACATGATGTCAACTCATGTCCATAATTTCAGTGAAAAATGACATCGCATCGCATCAGATCACATGCGATGCGATTTTTCCATGTATGATGCACATCGTGGGAGCCGTGAAAGTACACAAGTACCCAAGATATTTCTCACATAAATAATACACCAAGCACTATGGAGAGAAGAGAGACAAGTTATCCAAAAACTTGTTTCCTGGACCGCACATCCAAGTGTAGGATATGTCCCTAATAAACCAAAGTGTGTAGGATAGTTAATGGTGGTATGAGGTGCCTTAAAGGGTGTGGTATAGGGGTCCGACAGTCGGGATCCCAACAGTTATTATCCCGATGTCGGGATCCCGACTGGCTGGACCCAAACAGCATGGCTAGCGCAACAAAGCCCCTTGCGGGCTCGCTGCGCTCGCCACGCTGTGGGCCCCGTGGCTCGCTACGCGAGCCACCTATTCTATTCTCCCTCTGTGGGGGTCATGGACGAACACGGCTGTCGGTGTTTTGACAGTCGGGATCCCGACGTTGGGTGAATGCCTGTCGGGATCCCAACTGTTGGGACCCCGTCCAGCACCCGCCTTAAATACTAGTCACCTAGGACTCTGCTGTTTCTGAGTCATGCAGTACTCTGCAGCGGACTCAGGATGAGAAGTGACAGGTGTGATTTAAGGTCAGAAACCAAGTCACACTTCTGCTGTCAGTTTTCTGTGATATAAGGGACCTGTTGCTTTAATTGCATTGCAGGACAACCTAAGTATCTGTACTAACTGATGAGAGCGTGTGAGAAAATTGTATGACAGGCAAAATGGCTTTTAATGCACTATATGTTATTTGCAGACATTAGTATAATATGAGTGCTTGTTGCAGTTTGCCAATTATAAAGTACCCAGTGCTTTCATTCTCAGCCCTCTGTCACCATTGGGTCATAATCACGGTAATAGTCCCAAAAATCAGAGGGGTACTGATTCAGATAAGCAGTTAGGTGAAGGAAGAAAGACGGTGGCTTCTACTGTCAGATGTTAGCAGTCCTGTTACTGCAAGGTATTGCAGGAACGCTGGTTGACACTCACTGATGAGAGAGCCGCTGGTTACCTTAAGAAGTGTGTGTGAGCCGAGTTGAGCGGGAGCACAATACAAGCAGTCTCTGCGTCCTTTGCCCGTGTACGCCGCCACCACGGGTAGTGTCGGATGACGCGTGTTTCACCTCGGGAGAGGCTTGTTTACATCGGTGACGTGGGTGTCAGGTAGTGGGCTTTAAATGGTACACAGAGCCAGCGCCCATATTGAGTGTGTTTCTGTTGGTCAACGGGTGTGTGCTCTCACGGGATCAGTGCTATGCCTTTTGGAATCAGCTGATTGCTGGCACATAGGTCCTGTATTACTAAGAGAGGAAGGGATTTGCACAGTGTTCTATTCGATATTTGGTCCTAATAGCTTGTGTGGACAGGTGGGGGGCATCTTCTCATTTGTTAATTTTCCTAGCCAGCTACACCCCTGTCCAGGGAATACTAGCTCCCTGCTGAATGACATAATATCCCTGTCTATTTAACAGGACTAGATAGAGTTGGTAGACAATTCCAAATAGGTTGGTTCAGTGCCATATCCCTGTAAGGAAATGGGACAGTTCATCTAGGCGTGTACTGTATGTGAAGTCTCTAAACCAATATATGAAACCTTGGTCTTGCCATATGAACGGTTTAACAGATATACTATTTAGGCTGGCCCAAGCTGACCATTGTATCTAAACAGACCTGAAGGAGGCCTTTAACATGATACTGGTACATCCAAATCATAGGAGGCATATAGACATTCCATACTACTGTACTGTTATGGTTTTCGGACTGTCCAATACAGTCTACATGCATCTTAAAGGCAGTAATTAAACACCTCAGACAGTAAGGGGCTCGCTGTATTATCTACCTAGGTAACCTGGTAGTGCATGCACAACAGCATTCCCCTTTTACGCCGCAGGTATTTTCCTGTCACTCCTCCAGAATCTAGGTTTTTATATGAACTTTGAGAAATTAATTTTAGAAACTTTCCAATCAGTTGTCTTTCTGGGGTCTTTGAACACTGATCCATCTGGATTGGGTGAAAAGAGGACCAAATTGGACTAGTATATGGGCACCTTTACTCAACTACCATCTATAACCACATCTCTTCTCACTTTTAATCAGTCATCTCTACCTACGACTACCTGGTAGTTAGCGGACATCTACTTGCTACCCTGCATCTACACTCTATTGTGTGCTAAGAATTGTTCTGCTAATTGTTACCTGTGCTCTGTTTTGTTTTTCGGGTAGTTATTTTTAGTTCTCTGTATTGTGGGTATGCGGTCACTGAGTAAACAATGTTTAGATCAACCACTAATGGTTGACAGTGACTAGGTAGACACCTCGAATCGGTCAACATACCCAATGTCGACATTGACAAAAGGTCAACACCATCTTATGGTTGACCTTTTTTACACAGTGTTTTTTTTCCATACTTTACTATTGAAGTGGGCATAGAATGGAAATATAACAGTGTGCCTAGCGCAGCAGTACTATTATACAGTGTCCATGTGGACATAGACAAAAAAAACGTGACCGTGTCTATGTCGACCATAAGCTTGTCGACCTTTTTTTAGTGTTCCCTCTAGGAATTTTTGGGGCAGGGCGCCGCTGCACGGGGGCAGCGCAATGGGGTGGACCTTGCTCGCCAACGTCAATGTTGTAGGCGGTCCCGGGTCGCCGACGTCGCTAAAAAGGGCGTGCCCGGGCTGCCAACCTCACTAAAGGAGGCATGCCCGAGCCGCTGCGTCACTAAAGGGGGCGTTCCTGGGCTGCCTCCGTCGTGCAAGGGAGCGGACTGGGCCCTGCTGAACTCCCTGAGCTGCCGGGGAAGCCTAGTGCCACCGAGATTGCGGTGCCTGGAGCTTCCCCGGGCACACCAGCAAGACAGGCAGCAGGCTGTTTTAGCGGGGCGCTGCTGGAGTGGCAGGGCGCATTTTGCCCTTTAAAAATCGGACAGGGCACAGCACCCCTCTAAAACAGTTTAGCGGGAACAATTCCAAGGTGTTAACCATTGACCTAGAACTTTATTTTACACTGCAATTTAAAGTTCAGTTTGAATAACTCCCACCCAAATCTAACTCCCTGCACATGTTAAATCTTCCCCACCAACAGTTACACATGGTTATGTCAATTTGAGAGAAAAATCAGCTTTGCCTTCAAGTCTGAATTAGGCCCTTTAATATTATTGCCCTTTAAAAGTTCCATGGCCAGAAATGTCACCTGGACTCTGGTCTGCAGTTCAGTGTTTGTTATCCACATTCCCAAATAGAGAAAATCACTCACATAAGGGGGTTTATTCTAGTTCATTCTTTCTGACAAAATCCTTCTTAGATGGACAAAACCATGTGCACTGCAGGGGGGCAGATGTAACATGTGCAGAGAGAATTAGATATGGGTGAGTTATTTTGTTTCTGTGCAGGGAAAATACTGACTGCATGATTTTACACTTCAATATAGATCTCACTTTGAAGAAAAACCCCACCCAAATCTAATTCTCTCTGCACAAGTTACATCTGCCCCACCCGCAGTGCACATGGTTTTGTCCATCTAAGAAGGATTTTGTCAGAAAGAATGGACTAGAATAACCCCCTAGGTGACTGTTGTAATCATCCACAGCTGAATGCTGCTGAGGTACGCAAAACCCTTGTGGCGCCATATAAATAAACGATAATATATTTTACATTAAATTGTACTTTCAAACATTCGAGTAGTAAGGAGGAGTTCATCTCCCCTTGATGTGTATAAGAAAATTCATATTGTTTTTTTTTTATATTTCTTTGTGTAGGCTGTTTGTTGTACCCTGACCAGATGAAGTTGGGTTCACTTATGTCTCTCCTCCCACAAACATATTATTTGATTTAATTAGTCAGCAGCCCGCTAGTACAGGCAGCCTTGCTGGCAGCAGTATTTCTGTAGATCTGAAATTTTGGGATACAAGTTTAAATAATATGAATGTATAATGAAGGTTAGGCAAATGCTACACAGATGCTTAGCTGTCATTCATTCAGAGCCGAGTGCTTTGAAAAGAAAAGATTTCTATTACCAAATTAAATAAGAATGATCCTTTAGATAGGACTAAACATGATATATGGATAGATCAATTAAAGGAATTAAGAGGTGGTTTTATAAAGGTGGGTACAAAATAAATGATGTGTGTACCTGGTCACCTCCTAATTTACAGGACCTATCAATACATACTTGCCAATGCCAGTCACTATGAGTAAAAAAGGGGGGGTGTCATGGCTCCCGCTATCTCCCCAGTCATCCTGCCTCTACAGATGATGATAGAGAATGTTGCTGAGAAAACATGGGAGCAGGCATCGTCGGCGATATCGTGTGTACTTCAAACGGGCTCTCAAGACCCACATCTTCACAAACCCAGCCAAATCTTACCTAAACTCTCTGTTACATGCTCACTGTCTCCCCATCTGTGCCACCCGTTTGTCTGCCCCTCTGCTTTAGAATGTAAGCTCTCATGAGCAGGGATACAGTCCCTGTCGACCGTGACCCATGTTGACCTACACCCCTGTCGTGCTTGCTGTACGTCGACCCAACATGTGTCAACCTAATGGCACTGAATATGAATGGCAAGCAATTACTTTCTCTACCGTCCAATGGGATACTGGGCTTCACTACTATGGGGATTGAGACCTCCGCAGGAGAGACCGGCACATCAAAGAACTTTCAGTGTGGGTGCACTGGCTCCTCCCCTCAATCTCCCTCCACTAGTCAGTTTTGAAAAATGTGCCTCAGGAGAGGCAGTGCTTCTGGATGCTCCAGAGTTTTTTCTACATTTATTTTCAAAGTTTGTTATTTTGGGGCGCTGTGGTGACCACACAGCTGTCCTGCTTCGTGGGTGTCAGGGGAAGGGTCAGTCCCCGACCTCTTCAGGTGCAGAGCTGACCCTGCTACAGGACAATTCGGTCCTGTGTGGGGCTTGTCACCGCACAGCATTGCGCTGTGGCGAGCAAGCCTCCTAGCCGCCGCACACCCCCTGACAGGTCTGAAGACTTCAAGTGGTGAGTACAGGCTGGGGGTCCCACAAGGGGACCCCGCAGCCATTTCTGGTGCGGCAAGACGACGGGCAGTAATGGCGGCCTTCTAGCAGGGACCGCGTGAACCCCGCGTCTGGAAACTGGCATAGGGGTGCTGCCGCTGGACACCAGGGACACCCCTCAGGGTATATGTATGTAATATTATACCTTTTTATTATATGTCAGTATAAACGTATGTAAGCGCCAGCTCCGTGTACAGGGGGGCGGGGCTTCACTCAGAGCGGGACCAAGCTCTGCTGGGCGCGCGCTGTCACTTCCTGCTTCTTTACACGCTGCCAGACTCCATTACAGAGGGCTCCTCACTGGCGTGGTGGATCCGGGTCCTTGCAGCACGGCGGAGACAGCAGGTTTTATAGCGATTTAGCGCTGCTGCGCTATCTGGCTTATTTTAGACACTGTGTTGTTGATATCACTGTGTTTAGCGTTACCAGCTCACCCAGATCTGTGAGTTCAGGTTAGGGGTGCACTTGGTTCCTCAATTGCTCTGTTTTTCCCCCACTGATTAGTTACAGACACACATAAAACAAGCACATAGTCTGTTTTTTAATCCAGCGGTGTGGTGTGTGCACGTGTGTGACTGCGTGGGGGTTGTATTGTACTGCTGTACACTGTAGTACTGTCTCATCATGGTGAAAAAGTTCACTTGTATGGTGTGTAGCACCAAGTTTGTGCCCAAATCACAGTCCCAAGTCACTTGTGAGGCTTGTATGTCACCACAGCCCAGTAGTGCTGACACTCAGATCAGTGGGGTGCCCCCACAGCTTGTGGGGCCATCTCAGGCTGACGAGCAGGAGCCTGTCTGGGCCTCCAACATAAAGACATTGTTGGATTCTGTGGCTTCACAGCTTTCCACTAACACTCAGCAAACGCAGAGGGTTCAGAGGGAATTGTCCATGTTAGCTGCCAGGGTGGATATTCTTCATACTCTTAATGTACCTCCTCCTGCCGCACAGCCTCAAAAGAGGCCGGCTGCTGCGATGGCCCCTGATTCAGATGATGATGATGAGGACATATTGGAGGAGGGTGAGGAGCAGGTTCTGCAGGAACAAGTCCCTGAGGCAGCAGTGCATGGTCCTGAACCGCTTATCAGGGATGTTTTAGATCTCCCGGTGGAGGCATCCGCAGAAGGAGATCCTTTCTTCATGACTCAGAGGAAACAGCCAGTATACTTCCCTGAGCAGGCGGAGTTAGAAACGGTTTTCAGGGCTGCATGGCAAAACCCTGATAAGAGGTTTACTCTTTCAAAGCGGTTCACTAATGCTTATCCTTTTGAACCTTTGGACAGGAAGAAGTGGGAGGAGCCACCAGTAGTGGACTCATCTGTCTCCCGCCTTTCTAAAAAGGTGTTGTTACCAGTCCCAGGTGTATCCACTCTTAAGGACGGGGCGGACAGGAGGCTGGAAGCTACCCTCAAGTCCATATACACGGCTAGTGGGGCCTCCCAGCGCCCAGTTCTAGCCAGCTGCTGGATGGTCAACCCAGATTCAGGAAGGGTTGTTAGGTGACATGACTGTGGCTCAGATTGGCCACAGCCTGCGTAATATTCAGGATACCGCTAAGATCCTGTGCGAAGCGCAAAAAGAATTGGGCGCAATAAACGCACGCAATTCAGCCATGGCGGTTTCAGCCAGACGGGCCCTGTGGCTGCGTCAGTGGTCTGCGGATGTGGACTCTAAAAAGAGTGTGGAGGGTATTCCCTTTACAGGAGAATGGCTTTTTGGAAGCGAATTAGACGGTTGGATTTCCAAGGCCACGGCAGGAAAATCTACCTTCCTCCCATCAGCTCCCACAGTAGCAAAGCGTACCTTCACAGCTACTTCCCAGCAGTCCTTTCGTGGGAACAGGTTTCGCCCCAAAGCTAGGGGCGCCTCCAATGCCAACAGAGGCACCAGAGGCAAGTTTAGGAAGCCCAACTCCTCCAGCACCCAGGACCGTCCCAATGCCGCGGCTTCCTCCAAGCCTGCAGCATGACGGGGTTTTCCCGCCACAAGACTCTCTCGCGGTGGGAGTGCGATTGTTGCATTTCAGCCAGGTGTGGGACGCCTCTGGTCTGGATTCCTGGGCCAGGGATCTCATTTCTCTAGGTTACAGGCTGGAATTCGACAAACCCTTCTCCCAGAAGATACTTCAGGTCGGCCCTTCCAGCATCCCAGGAGGATCAGGTTCTCCTTCAGGGGGCCATTACCAGGCTGCTTCAGTCTCAGGTAATTGTACCGGTGCCAAGCACGGAGCGGGCCAGGGATATTATTCCAACTTATTCCTGGTACCGAAGCCAGACGGCTCAGTAAGGCCCATCCTGAATCTAAAATCACTGAACCCCTTCCTGCGTGTGTTCAAGTTCAGGATGGAGTCCTTGCGCTCCGTGATTGCCGGTCTAGAGAGAGGGGAGTTCTTGGCCTCTATAGACGTCAAGGACGCCTATTTACACATCCCCATTTGGCCCCCACACCAAATCTATCTCAGGTTTGCCTTGGGGAACGACCATTACCAATTCCGGGCCTTACCTTTCGGCCTGTCGACTGCCCCGCGGGTTTTTACAAAGGTAATGGCGGAAATGATGTCACTACTCAGACTTCGAAGGGTGAATGTCGTGCCATACCTGGACGACCTGCTAATAAAGGCAGGGTCGGCAGAGGCTTTGAGGAGTGCTCTCAATCTGTCCATGCAAGTGCTAAGAGACCACGGGTGGATCCTGAACATGTCCAAATCATCACTGGTTCCGACCCAGAGGATGGTTTTCTTGGGCATGATCCTGGATACATCGGAGCAAAGAGTCTTTCTGCCGATGGAAAAGGTCAGTGCAATACAACAGCTGGTCAGGGAGGTCCTACAGTCTCCTCTGGTACAGATCCATCTTTGCCTCCGGCTTCTAGGCAAGATGGTGGCTTCATTCGAAGCAATACAATTTGGCCGTTTCCATTCCAGGGTCCTGCAATTGGATATTCTGACAAAGTGGTCCGGCTCCCCCCTGCAGATGCGCAGAAGGATTGGCCTTGCAACAAGAACCAGGATCTCGCTACAGTGGTGGCTAGATTCATCCAATCTGTTGGCAGGCAGATGGTTCCAGATCCAGGACTGGACTTTGGTAACCACGGACGCCAGCTTGAGGGGCTGGGCAGCTGTCAGACAGGGAGTCCGCCTCCAGGGTCGATGGTCTCCACTGGAGTCGGGCCTTCATATCAACAAGCTGGAGTTGAGGGCGGTCTACTATGCCCTGTTACAGGCAGCTCCATTGTTACAGGGCAAGGCGATCCAGGTCCAGTCGGACAATGCCACCACTGTGGCCTATATAAATCGGCAGGGTGGTACCAAGAGCATGCCTTGCATGAGAGAAGCGTCAAAGATTCTGTCTTGGGCGGAACAGAATGTCCAGGCCCTGTCTGCCATTTTTATCCCGGGAGTCGACAACTGGGAGGCGTCACGATCTTCACCCGGGAGAGTGGGGCCTTCACGCTCAAGTGTTCGATGCCATAGTGGATCTGTGGGGGCTCCCTCAGATCGACCTGATGACTTCACGATTGAACCACAAGGTAGCAATGTACTGTGCACGGACCAGAGACCCAGGGGCGATAGCAGTGGACGCTCTCACCTGGACCTGGGAATTCCAATTGGTGTACCTGTTCCCACCTGTTGGCTCGGGTGCTAAAGCGGCTCCGGCATCAGGGGACGGAGGCCATACTGGTGGCGCCAGATTGGCCAAGAAGGGCCTGGTACGGGGACATTCAGGCCATGCTAGTGGAAGACCCGTGGCGTCTGCCCCTAAGAAGAGACCTGCTTCTCCAGGGCCCGTTCGTCTTTCAGGACTTACAGCGGCTACGTTTAACGGCCTGGAGGTTGAGCGGCAGATCTTAGTCAACAGGGGTCTCCATCCCTCTGTCGTCACTACAATGATAAAAGCCAGGAAGCCGGTGACTGCTTCTCATTATCATGTAATATGGCGAAGATATATTGCCTGGTGCGAGAGGAATGGCTTGCCTCCGGCCAGTTTTCGATTAAATAGCCTGTTACGTTTCCTCCAGGCTGGTTTGGATAAGGGACACAGATTGGGTTCCTTAAAGGTCCAAATCTCCGCATTGTCTGTGTTTTTCCAGAAAAAGATTGCGGCCTTGCCGGAAGTGCAAACCTTCTTACAGGGGGTTCTGAGGATTCAGCCCCCCTTTGTACCTCCCACTGCACCATGGGATTTGGAAATAGTTCTTACTTTCTTAAAATCAGCCCGGTTTGTTCCTTTGGAGGAGTCTGAGCTGCGACACCTTACTTGGAAGACAGTTGTTCTGCTGGCTCTAGCTTCGGCCAGGAGGGTGTCCGAGCTTGGGGCCTTATCTTGTCGGAGCCCTTACCTTGTGTTCCACAACGATAGGGCGGAGCTCAGGACTAGACCACAATTCCTTCCAAAGGTGGTGTCAGGGTTCCACCTAAACCAACCTATTGTGGTTCCTTCTGGCGCGGCACACCCGGATATTCCAGATACCTTGGATGTGGTCCTCACCCTTAAGGGGTATGTCAAGCGCACAGCTAGGATCCGTAAGACAGACAGCCTATTTGTGCTTTATGATGCGCAGAAGAAGGGTTTACCTGCTTCAACGCGTACCATTGCTAGGTGGATAAGATGTACTATCCAACAGGCTTATGCATCAGCTGGTCTATCGCTTCCTTTTTCAGTAAAGGCTCATTCAACCAGGTCTGTAGGTACCTCTTGGGCTGCTGCTCGAGGGGTGCCGGCTATGCAGCTTTGCAGGGCCGCAACTTGGTCAGGGCAACACACATTTGTGAAGTTCTACAAGTTTGACACCCTGGCCAGGGAGGATTCCCAGTTCGGGAATGCGGTTTTACAGCAGACTCCGCACGTTCCCACCCGTTCTGGTAGCTTTGGGACCTCCCCATAGTAGTGAAGCCCAGTATCCCATTGGACGGTAGAGAAAATAGGATTTTGGGTACCTACCGGTAAATCCTTTTCTCGTAGTCCATATGGGATACTGGGAGCCCACCTCGGTGCGGCTTTTCTGCTGTCAGATTCTACTTCATGTTAGGCTTATTGCCTTGTTTTCTATAGCATAGATATGTCTATAGCCTTGTTTACAGTTACAGGTGTCCTCTAAAGTTGTTAGGATTCACCTCTTTTTATAAGTTGCTTTCTTCGTTTGGGTGTGCTGGATGAATCTCACCACAATACATTATCACATACTCCTCACATGCTCTCCTTCGGCACAGTTTTTGCATTAACTGACTAGTGGAGGGAGATTGAGGGGAGGAGCCAGTGCACCCACACTTAAAGTTCTTTGATGTGCCTGTCTCTCCTGCGGAGGTCTCAATCCCCATAGTAGTGAAGCCCAGTATCCCATATGGACTACGAGAAAAGGATTTACCGGTAGGTACCCAAAATCCTATTTCTTGCACATATTTAGTGCCAGTTATAGACGCCTCAGTAGTGCTTTTAGCAAAAAAAAAAAAACATTCTGGAAACTAAGGATAAGGGATACTCAACCTGTATAAATAATAATTTAAATATATCAAATATTTTGACCACGTCACCATCTAGATTGCAAGTTCGCGGGCAGGGTCCCCCTACCTCAATGGCGGCCGGTTACCACCCAGTTTGTTTTATCACTGTTGTTTCCAATTGTAAAATGCAACGGAGTATGCTGCGCTATATAAGAAACTGTAAATAAATAAAATGTCATATTCTTGAAAGTATTTATAAATGTCAGTCTTGTGTATAATTGCAGGGTTCTACTTTTTAAGTTTCTACTTTTTAAAATCTAATTTTAGATATTTTACAACTTGAGTCAGATATCACGGCCCGATATCACCCAGAATTTGCACAATTCTGTAAGCAGCCCTAGTGAGCTTCAAAGAAAACTGTGTGGGTCCAAGCTGCTATAAAGTTAGTCGGTACTCTTTACCTAGCACGGCGCCCATCGCGGGCATCGCGGCCATCAAATGCACTAAAAACCGGGTGCGACGCGATGCCCGCGATTTCCCATAGGGATCAATGTTAAAAGTGTGATTGGACGCGATTTTACTGTTCAATGCCTCAATGCCCGCAATTTTTCCATAGGAAACAATGTTAAATGGGCCACAGAGCCCAAATAGTCCCCCTGAAGTCTGAAATGGCCCCCACAATTGTTAACGCCACCCCACGATCAACGTGAACCCGAAGCGTGGCGAGCGCAGCGGTACGCGTCCTCCGACCTTTTCATACCCCCACTATCCACGTCGGCGTGGAGTTGAGAATAGAATAGTGTGGCGAGCGGACGCGGATACCTTCACAGGTAAACGCGTCCCTTCGCGGGCTTCATAGGTATCCGCGTCCCCTCGCAGGGCTCGCTGCGCTCGCCACGCTTCGGGCTCGGTGGCTCGCTGCGCTCGCCACACTATTCTATTCTCAACTCCACGCCGACGTGGATAGTGGGGGTATGAAAAGGTCGGAGGACGCGTACCGCCGCCCCTCGCGGGCTCGCTGCGCTCGCCACGCTTCGGGTTCACGTTGATCGTGGGGTGGCGTTAACAATTGTGGGGGCCATTTCAGACTTCATTGGGACTATTAGGGCTCTGTGGCCCATTTAACATTGTTTCCTATGGAAAAATCGCGGGCATTGAGGCATTGAACAGTAAAATCGCGTCCATTCACACTTTTAACATTGATTATCGCGGGCATCGCGTCGCACCCGTTTTTTTAGTGCATGCGATGGCCGCGATGCCCGCGATTTTTTACCCCCGATGACCGCGATGGACATCGTGGGCGCCGTGCTAGGTAAAGAGTACCAGTTAGTCTGTTACCGCACTAATTTGTGGGGTGAGAACTTCGCCTCTAAGTGTGTTTTTCATACAAAAGTTTGCAGACTCTGAAGTTACATTATTATTCTTGTAAAATCCCTTTTTTTGTGTGTACAATTTAGTATTCTAGAAAATTGTAGACTGGATATATTTCAGTGAGCCTGTCATATAAAATGTATTCTTTGTCTTGTTTATAATTGGGTGGAGTAGATAGTATTTTTCACCACTTGTTGGACAATGATTTTATGATGAAATGTGTTGAGGCAGCAATGTGCCAGAACATTAATGAAATGATTACAGTGCACAGCTGAAGAAACAAATTATGTAGTGCTTCACTTTTGTACTCCTTGTTTTGCAATTTAAACCATAACTAGTTAAAAGCCCATCAAAATGACGGCTTCTGCAATGTACTTTCACTTTGAGCTGTGAACGTGTGTTTAAAAAAAAAAAAAAAAATATTTTCAAATTAAATTTTTAAATTAAATTTTTATTGACAATTTCAAAACAATACAATCACATAGAAGACCACAATCAGTAGATATATTACGAAGCAAAAATAGTCAAAAGTTAAACAGGATGGGAAGGGAGGGTAAGGTGTACACCAAGCAATTGTACCAATAATCAAATAGGCAGAGTGAGGCAAATGTTATCAATTCTACACCCTATAGCAGTGGTTCCCAAACTATTTTGAATCACGGCGCCCTAGAGCATCAAAATATTTTCAAGGCACCCCTAGGTCAAATGCTTCTTATTGAGAAATTCAGAAAAAAAATTAAATTAAGTGCATAGTGTTTTATATGTCACAGTAATCTGGTGAGGGACAGGATTTGCTTCTGTTTGTGCACATATATTATGATTGGCAGCCACAAGCTCTGGTTTTGCCTTTTACATAAATAATATGAATTGATCTTGGTCCACCAACCCATGGCACCAGTGGCGTAACTACAGAGGGTGCAGGGGATGCAGCTGCTATGGGGCCCGGGCCCTTGGGGGGCCCGAAGGCCCAGCAGGCTGTCCCCTGCACCCTTGTGATATTTTTTCCATACACAGTACTGCTGCAACACGGCAAAGGCTGCACGCACCAATGTCCAGTGTCTGGGACTCGGCGCGCCGCACAGGAGATCAGTGGCTGCCTGCCTGAGCCACTTGCAGGAGCATGGGGCCCACAGTTCATCCGGCACACAGGAGATCAGCGGGTGGATCGGCAACACTTGCTGGAGGCTGGAGCGCCTGCGATCACACAGCACATCTAGGGGAGATCGTCGGCGCAGATACCCGGCGCACAGGAGCAACTTGCAGGGGACGGGGCACAGTAGCGCGTCAGCTGTCCTGCGTCTTGCAAGAGACTCTGCGCAGGGGAAAGCAGGGGCCAGGCTACGGATGCAGAACAGAAGTGCCGCAGCGACCCGGAGCTGATGGCTGGTGAGAGGGGGAAATATGTCTTTCACAACCCCCCCGCCCCCCCTCCTCCCTCTCTTTCCCCTCCTCACCTCACTCCCCTACCCCTCTAACAGAACCCCAGGCAGGCGCACACTTTAGAAGCCGCTTGCAGGAGCCCCTGCTCACAGGAGACACGCACACCTCACCACTCACTCCGTCCAACTCTTCCCCACTCTATCTAATTTTTCTCCCCCACCGCGTCTCTTACCTCTTTTTTGCTCTCTCCCTATCCCCCTTTCTCTCTCCTTTTCTCTCCCCTGCTCTCTCTCCCCCCTTTCTCCCTCTCTCCTCTCTTTCCTCTACACTTCTTTTTCTCTCTTATTCCTCCCCTCTGTCTCCTCTCTCTCTTTATTTCTCTCTGCCATAGTCTCTCTTTCTCCTCTCTCTCCTCCCATCCTCTCTTCCCACACTTCCCCTCTCTCTTTCCGTCTGCTCACTCACTCACACAGAGAGTCTGTCATTCTCTTTCTATAACCTTCTCTCTCACTCCATCACTCCCTAACACCATCTCTCACTACCTGTGTCTCCCCCTCTCTCTTGATGACACCCTCCTTCACTCGGTGTCTCTCTTTCTAACCATGATGGCATCCTTCCCTCCCTGTCTCTCTCTCTCTTTCTAGACAATGGTTGGGGGCCCTTACAAAAATTTGCTATGGGGCCCACACAGTTCAAGTTACGCCCCTGCATGGCACCCCTGCAAGTGTCCTGAGGCACACAGTTTGGGATCCACTGCCCTATAGTATACAAATTTCACAGAGGAGATCACTGAACAAGAGGAGGATTCAGTGTTAAAGTGTTGTACAGAAAGTCGATATATATCAGGTTCCGAACAATTGGTCAGATTTGGGAGTTGTGCTAGTGTTAATATTGATTGGGGTCTAGATAAAGAAGTAGGCATCCGGGACAGCCAGTATTCTGTCCATCGGAACCATTTTATAACAGGGTTTAGAAGCTGACGAATAATCCCGACTGCTGTGACCGTTTTTAGCCCACATACTTTCCACCCTGCCCACAGTCCCTATCTGCTCCTACCTCCAATCTGTCTTCAAAGCTCCCTTTCTCCATATTTATTTATTTATTTATTTATTTACAGTTTCTTATATATAGCGCAGCAGATTCCATTGTGCTTTACAATAGTAGACAGTGATAAAACAAACTGGGTAACAGACAGAATTGGAGGTAGGAGAGCCCTGCTGCAAGCTTACAATCTATATATCCTGCAAGTTTAAAACCGGTCAGTGTCCATTCAAAAATTGTTTTCAATTTGTTCTGACGAGTGGCCTCTAGTGGTCACTGGCATTACTTCACCTCATAGAGGTGAGGAGTAGTTAGAAGTGCCTATACACAATAGTTCCCCAGTAACGTACAGAAGACTTTTCACTGATCTACCCTATTAGCATTCTGGGATAAAAGTTAAGTGTATGCAGAAGGGATACAGTCCCTTGTTGACCTAGACCCCTGTCGACCGTGACCCATGTTGACCTACACCCCTGTTGTCCTTTCTGTATGTCGACCCAACGTGTGTCGACCTAATGACTGTCGACCATCCAATCCCAACCCATGCAGAAAGCTTTTCTGATTTTATTGTAATTCCGACAAGCTGTTGCAAAGTAGTGTACAAGCAGTAGTGCGTATAGTTGCGATCTTGATGGTATTTGATTGTTCAGCATTTACCATGGGATGTAGGTAATATCCCGGGTCACAGATCCCCTATGGTCAGAACGCCATCAGTGGTATACAGTGTAATTGCCAAATGTAACGGACCTATGGCTTTAAAAGTCAGGCTAGGTAAAAACATCACATTTGGAAAGTCTCTCTTCTCCGTTCCTTGGCTTTTTAGGTCGAGGCATGGAGGTTCTCTGTTCTCTGAAAAGACTTTCCTTCATTCATATGAAGGTTATTTAAGAAGAAGTCTTCCTAACTCTACTCCACCCCTATGTTGCTAAAGTTGTTAGGACTTCTGTAGCCTACACTTAAAATGCTCTGTCGTGTCCAGTGTTCTTATTGAGGGTAAATCTGCTGCAGTTTATTACACTCAAATCCTCTTCTTTTCAAACAATAGATGCAATGACTGTTAGCAATGTACAAATAATATCTGCATGTAAGATGGGACATTTAAGATCTCTTCTTCGAGTTCACCCAAGGAGGACATTTTTCTATATCCCCTGTCCCCAGAAGACACCCTAAGATCCCCAAGTCCATTTGAATGAAATAAAAACCAAAAAAGTATAAAGTCACATATTTGTGAAGATGTGATGAATCTGGAATTTATTACTAAATGCCATCCATGATGTCCAGATCCGCCTGTAGATGTCTTATTGGGAACAGTTAAGAGATTGCAAGGTCTGATTAACCAATAGGCTGATCAGGCTGCAGCCTAAAGGGGTGGTGGCGCTGCGCTGGCACACTAGATTGCATTGGGATGGGAGTGCTTACTGGTGCCACTGGATTTTGGGTAAGGCAAGGCCTCGGTTCAGGGATACCGATAAAGGCTATGATTGATGCCACTGCTGCTGTTGCCAGCAGTGCTAGTGCAGTAAGTGGCAATATGAATGGAGCTGAGGCCCAAGCCTGTTACAGATTTTTTCAGATTATGAGCGAAAAAAATGCTGGGTGGCTGGAACCCTTAATCCGGCCCCAAGAGATGGTATAGGAATTAGGGATGGGGAACCTTTGGCAATCCAGATGCTGTTGAACTACTCATCCCAACATGCTCTGCAATAATTTTAGTATTGCTAAATAGCAAAACTGCAGCAGGGCATGCTGGGGTATTTAGTTCAACAACAAGTGGAGTTCCAAAGGTTCCCCATTCCTGGTATAGCAAATAGCTCAGACTACTTGCAATAATTTGTTATGATAATTTCCTGTGCAATTTTCTTAATGTTTAATGTAAATTATTACCTGTGTTTCCTCTTTACCAAACCTCCATCTTCTTTTCAATGCAATATTATATTATGATTAAAATTAAACCTAAAGACTTGCTTGCATGTTTATTCACCATTCTCAATTATTTTATTGATAAATAGAAACTTCACATAAAGATTCACATAAGCTGACTCTCCAGTGTAGTAGGATTTCCATTGTTTTCACATGAGTCCTTATTTAGATAAAATGACTTTTTTATTGCTACTACAGATCTATTGTCTTAAAATTCTACAGGGGCCTACACACATGGAGATGTTGCTGAGTGCTTTAGCAAGATCGCTCAGCATATGGTGATGCGTCTGTCAGTGCCAGTCTACTCCGGTGAGAACATTGGCCCTGACCAATGATCAGAGGAGGCTCCTGCTATAGGGCGGCAGGGCTGCAGCCCCTCCAGTTAAAATCCCCAAACCAGAGACACAGACAGACAGCACCAGAGCTCCGGTGCTTCTCACTGTGGGCACCCCCCCACACCTACGAAGCTCTGGTGCTTGCTGGCTGTCTGTGACACGCTGGTAACCTCCTCTCACCAGGCTCCATGAAGCAGCAGTGCAGACACAGCAACAGCCCAACCCTGTGGGGAGGAGATCAGCATGTAGTAGATTTATATTGGAAGCTGCTACTGCTCATCATACACAGAGCCACAGAGTGGGAAACTCCTCCCCTTCTTGGGCTGTCAGTACATGGAGCGATGACACCCATAGCTTTCCAGCAGGAAGCCATTCTGTGCAAATCTCCAGAGCTACAGTGCTTCTATGGGCTGCTGTCTGTGCAGCCCAGCAGAAGCAAATCCCAGACTTCAGTGAGTCACTCTGTGTGATGCAGCTGAAGGAAGGTATGCATTTGCACCAGAGAGGTGCATGTAAGATTATTTTATTTTAATAATATTTGTGTGTAGATCTTTATTAAGAATATCATTTTGCATACTTTAATTAATATTAAAGTTATTGCAAGTGTGTATTTTGCTCTGTATCTGTGTATGTGCATATGAGTACATGATTTATTTACAGTAATTGCATACAAACACTAGTACAGCGCAAATCAAACTAATAACCTGCAAATAATTAATGACTGTTTGCAATGAGCAGTACCCAGGAAATTGCAGCCCCCCTTAAGTCTAAAGGCAGGAGCCGCCACTGCCAATGATTAATGAGATTTATCCAGCATGGCGGATCTTAATCGATGGGTGATACCTATCACTATTGCCCTTACACACGGAGCGATGTAGGGGCGTTTTTTTAAAGCCATCTAGTGAGATGGCTTAGAAAATGCCCTGGAATCGTCCGGGTGAGTGTAGGCCCATTAGAAAACATACAGATTTCCTTTCTTCCTAATTCAGCTATATATACAATTGGAGAGAAATCTGGCAGCCCTGCAGGTTCAGTATACTGTATCAAGGCCTTTCTTAATTTTAATTTAATTAAACACCTTAAAAAGAAAAACGATGTGCTCTAACTGTGTGAAGTGGAGGTGTGCTATGGAGATGTGATATTACCCTCAAGCATTAGATTATCACTATTTGCTACATGAAAAATCAAACCCTCATTTTAGAATTTGCATGTTATTACATGCTCTATTTCTAAGTAATATCTAGTTTCATTGATGTCCCAGATCTTGAAGATATGATGTATTGATTTAAGATTAATTGAAGTAGGATTAAGTGCGACTTAATGTTTTTTATTAGATTTTACTTAAAGGAACCCTTACTTTTCTACATTTATGACCGAGCTTCTATAGCGAATGTGAGTTATTTTCTTTTAGTAGGGCCCATAAAAATACCATAAATACTTGTTTCCATCGAAAGCAACTTGCCATAAATTCACCAGGCAGAGCTCTAAGGGAGATATTTATCAAAGCTTGCAGAGAGATATTGTGGAGAGAGAGAAGTACCAGCTAATCTGCTCCATCCTAACTGCCACTTTATGGGCAATATATAATGCAGTGTGTAGGTAAATGCTAGTAGAGCATGCCGCGGTTTATTCCAAGCTTGCATCATTCTTGAGCACATATTTTGAATTATTTATTTTACTTGAAAAGTCAAAAATAAAACTTAACACAAAAGATCTGCAGTTTGCACATGCTTGCATTTCCTTCCTCATTCCCAAATTTTCAGTAGTGTTCATTCTAGCACCCGCCATATTTGAAAACCGATCCAGTTCCTCTTCCCTGCCTGGGGTCTCGCTATCTGCTGTGGTGTTTCTAGCACAGTGTGGACTGTATATCAGCACTGATATGCAAACCAGACCTGTGCTAGAAACACCACAGACGACGGGAAGAGGAACTGCATGGATTTTCAAATATGGCGGATGCTAGAATGAACACTATTCAGGTGTAGGTGATTGTAAGTTCCAGCATTATGTAAGTCTCCATATGTGTCTGCTTCTTAGGCCCATAGGCATAATATAATTGGTTGCTCCCCATCACATCACTGCCCCTTTTTGTCAGGACCAGTGTCAATGCCCTCTGTCTATCTAGACCTAACTTAAACCCCCTCTTCCACAACAATTTACGATGGTTGGTATCATGCATATCGTTTAGTATAGCCTCTAGTTTGTGCGCACCTTTAGGGAAATCTGACCCTGCATTACCCCTTTGACACTACATAAATTACACAGATTATTGCCAGGTTAATCAGCTATGTGTGCAAGGGCTCCCCCCCCCCCCCCCCAAAAAAAAATAAAAAAAAATAAAAGTGGTTTTACTGACCTATGAATAGGATAAGTTTTAGTTTTACTATGTTTTTGATCACTCCATTCCTGGAATTAAGGTCTGAATGCACCCAACGAGGATATAATTAGCAAAAACGAAATTGTGATTCCTAAGTGGGAAATTAGCTGTTCCATTATGGCTAGTAGAACAGTCTGATTTTAGCTCTTCTAGCAGTCACACATATGTTTCTTCTTTAGAAAATGTGGCTATGAGTGGACCTAATTCAAGGCTGATGTAATGGGCTTCCTCAAACAGATGCAACTTTTCCTAAAACAAACAATTAGCTCCTTTTGTTTCATTGCTAATGAGTTGTGAGTTTAAAGACATTGTAGATGTTTTCTTTGCCCTTATCTAACCTTGTCCTTATCAACAAGCAAGTAAACATTAACACTAAACATAAGGGTATGTGTAAATGTAAACACAGCTCACTAGTATTGTATATACCGGACGCATTGGGATAATGGATGTTCTCAAATTGTTCTTTTACATTTTTTTTTAATTGAACAGTATATGTATCTAAAACATCGTATATAGAAAACCCTTAAAAAAATGGTGTCCATTTTAAGGTGTATGGTCAACCACTGTTACATTGAGTTAAGTAATTTAGAGTAAAGCAATGAATGAAACTCCTTTTGTACAATGTGCACATTTCCTAAATCATACCCGGGAATGGCTAGCTACTTAATAGAACAATTGTATATACTGTACTTCATCTTTTAAATATGGCCATAACCTTGTTTCCCCAGTAATGAAGCCACCGACAATTTTTTTCATAACTATTTTATTGAAGCACCAAATGCAAAGAATGTACAGGTAACTCCGCTTAATATCGCAGCTGTTATAGATAACAAAAGATTAGTTTTACAAACCGTTATACAAATGTATACATATATAAATATAACACTTGAGATGAGCTGTAAGAGTTACAGACAAAGACAACTAATAATCAAATAAACATTAAAGAAAATAATAGAAAAAAGTCGTGGCCCCTATCAATTGGTATAGATGGGTCACCACCTACGAGTCGTAACAGCTACTACGAAGGATGTTTAAGGCCTGAATTAATCTGATTTCTCATGATAATGGGTGAAATTTAATAGGATGAGAGATTCAGAAAGTGAGAGATCTGGTAAGAAATCAGGGTTTTTTAAACTGGCAATCATTTAGTAAGTAAGTATGTATAATTTATATAGCGCACTTTCTCCAGGAGGACTCAAACCAGTTTGGTTTTGCAGTGTAAATGATTGCCGCTTTAAAAAACTGGAGATTTCTTACCAAATCACTCACTTTCTGAATCCCTTATCCTATTAAATTTCAACCAGTGTGGCAATCTATGTTTTCCAAATTTTTCCACCTTTTTTCCTTCTCCATGCAAAATCAATTTAAAAGTTTTGTTTTAAATAGGGAGAAGGACGGTAGGAGAATTGTGTTTTTTTTTTTTTTTTTTTTTTTTTTTTTTAGCAGCTGCAGTTAACAAGTGTGTATGTCCCTTTGTAACCTTGGCCCCTACAGGGATAATTCCAAATATTGCCCATGCAACGTGAAAAGGTACATAATTGGCCAAATGATTTTCAGCATAGCGTTTCATTTGAATCCAAAAACCTCTGACTATCGGGCAGGACCATAAGCCATGAAATAGGTCTGCAAACTCTGTACCACACCTATAACATGTATGCGAATTAGATCTCCCAATCAAAAAACTTCTATGAAGCGATACATAAGTTCTATGTAGAGTATTAAAGAACATTTAGGGCAGTACGGATGGTGTAATGATTAGCATTACTGCCTCACAGCACTGAGGTCATGGGATCGATTCCCACCATGGCTCTAACTGTGCGGAGTTTGTATATTCTCCCCTTACTTGCGTGGGGTACTCCAGTTTCCTCCCACAATCCAAAAATATACTGGTAGGTTAATTGGCTTCCAACGAATTAACCATAGAGGGGGGAATTTACTAAAGGGAATTTGTAAAAAATAGGTGTATTTGTATCCAGAAATACACTTATTTTTGACATTTACTATCCCAAAAATATTGCAATTCGTATTCGTATTGATAGCACATCAATACTAATACGAATTGCCGTATTTTCGGGATAGTAAATGTCAAAAATGAGTGTATTTCTGGATACAAATACACCTATTTTTTTTACAATTTTCCTTTAGTAAATTTCCCCCAGAATGTCTGTGTGTGCGTGTACATGTGGTAGGGAATATAGACTGTAGGCTTCACTGGGGCAGGGACTGATGTGAAGTTTCAAATATTCTCTGTAAAGCGCTGCGGAATATGTGTGCGCTATATAAGAAACTGATAAATAAATAAAACATTTCCTTATACATGGATGATGTGATTAACCCACAGAAGACGTTGTAAGCCCCTTTCAAATCTCGGACAGTTAATTCAGGGAAATGCTGAATCCATTGGACCATTTCAGTAGTGGAGGATTCATGGTTCAGATTTGTTCTAAAACAATTATAATAGTATGAAATAGCTTTTTTTTCACAATTGGTGGATCGGACAGAAAAGTGTATTTTTTTGATTATTCCAATCTACAGTATGTCTGAAAAGGAATTGTATAGTGCTTGTAGAAAGGCCAGAGGGAAACTTGAAACTGAACCATATTTTTCTCAAGGTTTCCTCCAAAAGTTAAAACTATGTGATTTATTTTTCAGACACTTTTTTATTGTGAGGTCGGAGGTAATGTTAATACTGTATAATAATTACTACTAATAAATAAAAAAATAGTATTTGCAGCCATAGTGTTTTTATTTTTTATTTTTTTTGGGGGGGGGGGGGGAGGTGGGGCACCCCATTTGACTGCCTTGCCACCAGAAACCCTAGTTTCAGTCCTGATAAACAATAGATTTTGATGAGGATTTGTTTCTAGAATTATCGTACATAATAAACTCTGTTATACCCCTTTCACACCGCACTTGTTAAACGGTATATTGCCATTTTTTTCCATTTTAAAACATTTAAGGCTGTAGTGGGAAAGCACCAGAGTTCATTTACCGGTTAAAGATAACCGATATTTCAAAAATGTTTAAAAATCAGAGTCCTACACGTTTCAGAGCCGTTTTTTATGAAGTGAGAATGGCTCTGAAACGGTATTTAGTAAAAACAACAGACAGTGGCGGGCTGGGCCATTACATCTAGGCAGCACTAGGGCCGACACCGGATTACAACAGGCAGCGGCAAGGAAGCAGGGTGATTGTCATTGGTCAGTAACCAAAATCACCCTGCCAGCTCCATGCCATTCGGAAGCCTAGGGCCGGCTCTGTATTATAGCAGCAGCGGCAGGCAAGCAGAGCAGGGTGATCGTCTGTGGTCTGTAGCCACAATCACCCCACCAGCACCGTGCCGCACACCCGCTAATAGCGGCGCTGTCCCTCCTTCTCCGGGGCCACTGGGAAGCCTAGTCTCCCAGAGCGTCAGCGTCACACTGCGTGATGCAGTCGCGCTTGGCATTATGGGAGTGGCCGTGGGGAGAAGACAGATGAGGAGCATCAGTGCTCACAACCAGTGTACTGCATCCCTCAACAGCCAGCAAGCCAGCCCACCAGCCATGACACAGGAGGTGGTGAGTGGCAACACTGATCTTACAGGGGATTTGCATATGTGGCACTTTACTTATGTGTAAAGGGACATGACCTATGCCTTTTTTTTGGGGGGGGGGGGATTAATGTAAAAAGGAGCACTGGATGTAGCGAAATATACGGAAAATTACTGGGTGGCATAGGGACTGATTCAGTCCGGATCACACGGCTGCAATTTCGCAGCATGACGTTTATCGAACAGCTGTGCATGGTATGCAGTACGCATGCGCAAGACGCCCGTGCATTTTTGGATGCCCGCAGGGTGATTGACCTCCTGCAGGCATTTGGGGGCGGTAACCATGCGGTTTCTGGGAGTGCCCCAGTAAACGCAGGCGTTCCCTGGATGCTGGGATGGATTAGCACTGACATCATCCGCGGCCTCCTTCAACCCTTTGCCAAAGCAACGCGGTCTCATTCCTGGCTTACTCAGCGCTGCGTCCAGAGGGAAAACCATTTGATGGTGAGCAGCTGCTGACGGGATGCGAATAGATGTACACCCGTCCACGTTCCTTCGCAAGGCGAAGTTTTCACTGGAGCAGGGCGGAAGAATAGGTGTGCTTGTGTTTGCCCCCCAGGCTGAAAGTGGCCAGCCAGCCCCTGACTACAGACCTGTGATAGGCTGGCTGCCTTAAAACGTGTTCAGTTGATTAAACGGGTTGACTGATGTGAATGGTATTTAAAACTGTAATCTACTGCAATGTAAAGACTCAGACCCGTTTTAAATACCGTTTCAAAATACCGGTTTTTAAAACATTTTAGTCAGTGTGAAAGTGGTATTACACTATTTATTTTTTATCCATTCAAAATAATTCTCTCCAGTGTATAATAATTCCCTCTGTTTCCTGCGTAGTAAAATAATCGGGGCTTGTATTAATAATCCTTGCTATAATAGTATTAGTTTAGAGACTCTTTCTGTTTTACTTATGCTAATGCTGCCAGCAGAGAAATATCCCATGAATAAGCATGCTGTTTGTCAGTGAAAATATGGTTTATTACTAGTAACAACAAAAGTTTATTAACCTGTATTTTGTTTTATTTGATATTGGCTAAATGTAAAGTTCTTTATACTGTACATAGTCTGTTTTGATTTATTACCTAAGTAGCAATTGTTAATAAATACATACTTTGACTCTCCTCTTCCAGCCAAGTCCGCATAGAATAGCAATGGCTATGCGATTGCCAGCTCATTTATTACTTGTGTAATTTAAGGCCCCTAAATGCTCTTTGCTGTACATTCCCATAAAAAAAAAAATTGACAACCTCTGTAGATTTTCCTTCCTAAAATTGAAACTGTTTGACCAATGGCCAATTTTGTCCGCTTCTCAAATACTTTATTTCTATAATGTGATGCATTGCTTTTTAGACTTTGCAAATACAACATATTGCTGTCCAAAAAGGTTAGAGTGTGCGTGTGTGTGTGTATATATGCATACACACATTTATTGCAATATTTTCTAATGCTTAAGTGAAAAATGGCAAATGTTGGAGTCTGCACCCAAGGTGGTGGCGGAGGCCACGAAAGGGAAATAATTGGTGTATATAGCAATTATATGGTGGTATACTAGCCTCAAACAAGTTCTAACCCTTCTAAAAGAATCAAGGCATGCCACGTGCATCAAAAACACCTGCCGATGTTGTGTGTGGCACCATATAGATTAACTCTAGGTTTAGGTGTAGTGGACAAGTGGAATAGTCTCCCATAAGAGGTGGAAGAGGCTTAAGGCTCTACATTTAGCCAACTTGTCCTAAGGACAAGTATACCACCAACTTCCCCTAAGCTTCCACGACAGGTGCCGGGGAGAGCTCAATAAGATTTGGTACTTGATGTGCCATTTTTAACATATGATAAATTGGATTTATCAAATTTAAGCCAAGGGGGTGGCAGAATTGAAATATTGTATTCAAAAGACTGGGTGGCCGCTGATTGGCTGAGAGACCTCTCTCAGTAGCTGCCCAGTCTCTTGAATAGGATTTTTCAATTCTCCCTCCGCACCCTGATCCCTGCCCGCTGCATCTGATGCGATACGTCGTGGGTGCTTAATATCAAATAGGGTTTAAGGGTAACCATATAGTTAAAAAAGGGGCAGACTAGATGGGCCTACCGGTTCTTATCTGCTGTCAAATTCTATTTTTCTATGTTAACTCCACTGTAATCATGCCTTTCAACTTCATGTGAGTTGGTATAAATATGTTGAACACCTGACAGTCCACGCAAGTTACCCCACCACTAGTGTTAATTCTAGCACCCGCTATCTTTGAAAACCCATGCAGTTCCTCTTCCCTGCCTGGGGTGTCGCTGTCTGCTGTGGTGTTTCTAGCACAGGTTTGGTTTGCATATCAGTGCTGATATAAAGACCACACTGTGCTTGAAGCACAACAGCAGACAGCGACACCCCAGGCAAGGAAGAAGAACTGCATGGGTTTCCAAACATAGCAGGTGCTAGAACGAATACTACACCACAATGTGTAGGCAAAGGTTTGGTGATACTGACTCGATAGTTATAGTAGTATGAGAAAAACTAAGCATTCTTTTATTTTTACAGCGTTCTTATGCAATACAGGAATTACTGTGTGCATGCTTGGTTTCTAATGACGTCTCCTTCAACAGCCTTTTGGGAGATTGAGGTAATGACAGTTAAAGAATCTGTTTATCAGCGTAGCCATTCCCCATGATTCTGTTTTTACTAGAGGCTTAAGCTGATAATTGGTTCAAGACCATGACAATAACAACTTCAATTAAAAACATCTAGCCATGATTATTGGTTTTATGTTATGTTAAATGAGAAAAATAGTGTTAAAATTTGCGCGGTAAGGATTTTGCAAAACTGAATGATTTGTTTGTCAACATTTAAACGTCCCTCACTTTTTATTTGTGTATTTGTTGGGGAATTACCATGGTCTCGAATTAAGAATTTCCCAAGGAAGATTGCTTTTTTTTTTAAAGGGAACCGATCAATATAAGACTGTGCTAATGGGGATGCGTTCAGTTTACTTTACTAAGACGCTAATGAGTAAACACTATAAGCCCTAAGGGTTTTTTTTTCTTTAAGTTGTATACAGGGATCTTTTCCAAAGTGTTGTCTGTAAGGAAATTAGCAATGTGGTAACCTCATTGTTCCTTATAAAAGGATTTATATAGCTGTAAGAGGATTAAGTATTTCAGCTCCTGTCTCTAATGCTTAACCTGTGAATGCTGGTCTGGAGCCAGTGTCCCTTGTATGCAAATCTGCTGTCCTGTGCTTTGATGTCTTTATATTCCGCCTGTCTCCATCAATAGTAAATTATTCTTCCAGTCTCACCTAAGTGTAAGAGCGAAGGTAGCCTCTCTCATACATCTCTGTAGATGTTTTATTGTATCAGAAGAGGTCATATCATGGCAAGTTCCTGGTGGTCGATACAGAAAAATGCAATCCCCTATTAAGCATAGTTCTTTGTCTTGAGTGGAAAAATCCTTCCTGATCCGATGTTGGCAATCTGACAATTCCCAGGATCAGAGTACTATATTCTGTTATCAATGCAAGTAGCCCTACCCAATCCTTTCTTAAAGTGTCCCAGTGTCTGTCGATTCCAGTTCTTGCAGGAGTGCCTTTTTCTACTTCTAGTACAGTAAAGAATGTTTTTCACTGCCACAAGCAGTAGCCATCTGTCCTCTGTGATGACCTTAACCTCTTCAATGCTACGCAGGAGCGGGATTCTTCCTTAGCATATACCCCAAAAGAATGTGCATATCTATAATGGGTGCAGGGTGCGTTTTGCAGATGGGTTCATGGGTACAGAGGGGGCTGCACTGAGTATGGGGGTGTCCCTTTGAAGGAGAGTGAAGTCGAATGCTGCATTATTGGTGCAGAAGCACAGTGATCATAGACACAGCGCTGCTGATCCCTGGGACATGCATCCAGCACATATGTTACATAAATGGCTAAATGTATGTTTATATGTGCAAACTGGGTCCCCCTCTATAATATGCAGTCAGTGCTGCAGTAGCCCAAAAAAGTGCAAATGTTATTATTTATTTATTTACAGCTCCTTATATAATGTGGCATATTCCGTTGTGCTTTACAATTTGAAACAAAGCTGGGTAGTAAAAGATCGATATAGAGGTAGGAGGGCCCTGCTTGAAAGCTTACAATCCTATAAAAAACTATGTATAAAATCCTGATTTTTGCTGTTTTGAAGAGGTGGAATAGCAAGACGGACAAGGGCATTTCTAGAGTGGTGATTAGAAAAAAATCAAAAATTTTATTTTAGTTCACGATCTTTTAGTTTTTTTAATAGGCATTACCGTGTGACAAAATTATATATTTTAGTACAGTTTGTGTGGATATTGAGTAAAATAAATGGATCAGCACATACGGGTTAAACGGAAAAGATATTGACTAACTGCTTTTATCATTACCATGTTCTAAATTGGGTATAAGTGCACTGGCCCTTGTTGTTTTTTTTGTTTTTTTTTTGTAACAGAAGTTTTGATTTTAGTTCAGTTTTTGAATATGTCTGTTTTTTAAATATGCACAAAACATACAAACACTAAAATCGTGTAATTTTGGCCTGCTGTTGTTCCTACCATATTAGTGCAAAATATAATTTTGTCACACGGTAATGCTTATAAAAAATGAAAAGATCGTGAACTAAAATAAAATTTTTGATTTTTTTTCTACTCGCCACTCTAGAAATGCTTTTGTCCGTCTTGCTATTCCACCTCTTCAAAAAAGCAAAAATCAGGATTTTATATATAGCTTTTCATAGGATTGTAAGCTTGCGAGCAGGGCCCTTCTACCTCTATATCGATCTTTTACTACCCAGCTTTGTTTCACATTGTAAAGCACAACGGAATATGCCACATTATATATGGAGCTGTAAATAATTAAATAATAACATTTGCATTTCCAGTCAATTTTGACCACCTCAAAATATTAGCCAAAGGCTGACTGGCTAAACTAAACAACAGAGAAGCATAACAAACACAATTTATTCCCGTTTAAAAAGGGTTGCCAATTCATAAAGTATTGGAGCAATTACTGATCAACATGTCTAGGCAGAAAAAAACATCCCTAATGCTTCCCAAAAATACAGCCTATTGTGAAAAGAAGTGCTGCAAGATGGAATTGTTCTTGGGCCATCTCACCCTTAAGGCCCATACACACTGGGCGACTTTGAGCTGAAAGTCGCTTAAAACAGCATGTTTGAGCGGTTTTTAGCTCAAAGCAGCCCAGTTTGTATTCCCCGGCGATGAGTGGTGAGCGCTGCTGCATGCTCCCGCATCATCGCTGGGAATGCCATTCATCTTCTGTTAATACCAGCATATAAGCGGCTTTGAGGACACCTTTGCATAACGCTGCGCTATGCAAAGCCATCCTCTCCCCGCTAATGGCGCCGGGCAGGAGGATAGCCACTCAGTGTGTATGCACTGAGTGGCTTTCCCCCCAGCGATGAACGTGATCATTGCTGTCCATACATGCTGGGCATAGTCATCCAGTGTGTATGGACCTTAATGTTTTATATTAAAAAGACATACACACTTTATCAAACCAAGCAATTCAGTAACAGAGACTGACACATTTGTGGGTGAAGTGCTTGGTTTGTTTGGGCCCCCACATAGCAATTTTTAGGAAAGGAGACCTTGATCATTAGAGTTTGGTGGAATATGCATATGCTGGTTTAAAATTCTGGTAGAGGATACTGAACTGCTTGTTTATTGTTTTAAAAATGAATTATAATTTTACTAAATAAATTAAATTACATAACATGGAGGAGGTGCCTAGATAGTTACTGTCTGCCTATCAAAAAAAATCAAAGATGTCTATGAGGATCCTTGTACTTAATGCAGGTGGTGTCTGTGGAACTTCTAAGACCTCACCTCCATACTTTCTCTTGAGGCATACTTCCCTACTTTGCTACCCCATCTTCCTTGTACTCTGTTGTGGGTGGTAAAGGGGAGGGTGCTGTGGGCCTCCAGGGAAAGCAGAGGACTTTCCCACCTTCCCATAGGGCTGGCAGGACCACACGGTTTTTGGAAGCCTCCCAGCCATTTGGAATGTTAGCCAAGTATGCCTTAAGGGGTTGGAAAGTGGTTATTGGTGGCAACATGGGGGGGGGCTGCAGGCAGTAGGTTGACGTTTTGTCGAGGGTGCTGAGAAGCCTTATACCGGCCCTGGGAAGCTGCTACAAGTAAAAAATCCAGGGTTTTTTTTTCCCCGGTCATAAGCAGGAGTTTACCGGGTAAGCTGCAGTGGAAAGAGCTCTTTCTTGTAATTTTTTTTTTTTTGTTACCTGTGAATTTCCTAAAAGCTGCTGATTGGTCCCTCCTGAGCTCTTGCAGCTGATGTCACCAGAGGAGATGCTGGGAGGGACTGTTTTCAGCCCGGGCATAGAGTGCAGTGAGAATGGGGACATTGTAGAGTGAAACCGGACAATCCCAGGACTTCCAAACTAATATCCTCAATTTCGGACATCATCACCATATTCACCTGTTCTTCTCATTCCTCTATTTACAGAGGATGCATAAATGGTGGAAGCATGAATTTCTATAGGTATATTATCAGAAATGTTATATTGCACATAGCACTTGTTGATGCCCTTAAGCCGTGTACACGTGGGGCTCAATCCCGACCATTTCGTCAGAGCCCCGTGTGTATCCAGATGTATTTAAGCCAATTGAGAGACAACAAACTACGTTCTGTTAGCCCCTTGGGAGACACAGCCAAATTCTATTTGGCCGGACAATAGCGGGGCTGCGCATCCCTATCGCCCCCTGTGTACACACAGGTTTGCCTGACTCGCCCCAAGTGATTTTGACAATGTAGTCAAAATTGCTTTAGAAGAATCGCCCCCTGTATACACTCCTTTTAGAATCTCCTCAGGGATTTGTTACATTTCTGAACACACAGTTTGTTTTCCAGGCTTAGTGGGTTTTTCTGCACTGATTTGCCTGTTTTACATTTGATACATTTCTAGGACTACCACTAACAAATAATTGCCAAGGCCTGAGCCTTTTCCTGATGGTGTGTGGGATGTTGGAAATGCAGGAGATAGAGGACCTTATTCTGGTCCATTCGCTCCCCTGCGCATTCATACAGGGGACCGATGTTTCGTGCATGCGCATATGCAGCTGTTTGGTGCGAGCGGACATGGAAAATTGCTTATTCGATGGCTCGTTCACATCTAGCATTGCGGTCAGGGGGTGGTGGTGAGAGGCTGCGCCTATGGGAACGCCCAGCAATTCATGGGCGTCCCCATGAACTTTGGTGTCGGTGCATGGGGCGGACAGCTGAAGTCAGCAGATGTCAGCTACCCGCCTGCTTCCTGTACAGGGAGCCCGCAGATCTAAAGGCCCCCATACATTAGGCCAACTTGTCCTTAGGACAAGTCGGACCCAATTCTCCTGTGAGCCGCCCGGCAGCTCCCCGGGAGGCTCACATAAAATTTGGCACTTGATGAGCCAGTTTTTACATGTGATAAATCGCTTGCGATTTATCACATGTAAAACAAATGGGGAGCTGCAGGGCGGTGAGGAGCAGTGGGGCGGGCAGCGGCAGTAGTTGGGGCGGGCAGCGGCAGTAGTGGGGGCGGGCGGCGGCAGTAGTGCCTGGCCGGCATGCTGTGGTCACAAATAGCAGCGCTGCGGGACGGGACGCACAGTGGCGGCTATTAGATTTTCAAAATACCTGTCAAATGACCGGCCGTTCTGTGATTGGCTGAGAGAGCTCTCAGCCAATCACAGAATGGCCGGTCATTTGACAGGTATTTTGAAAATCTAATAGCCGCCACTGTGCGTCCCGTCCCGCATCGGCAGCGCTGCTATTTGTGACCACAGCATGCCGGCCAGGTCAGCATCACTCGCCGCACCCGGCACCCGCCGGGAACTTATTTGTGAGCTGCCGCCCGCCCCCACTACTGCCGCCGCCCGCCCCCACTACTGCCGCTGCTATTTGTTATCACAGACGGCCAGGTCAGTGTGTCTGCCCGCCGTGCTCCCCCGCCCCCCGGTATCTGCATGCATATGCCTGACAGGTGGGCAGGCATATGCATAGCATACAGGGAGGTCGGATGATCTTATGTGCTGACCGTCCGACCTCCCTGATCCGGTCCGATGCGCACGGGACAGCGCATCGGATCGGATCATATATCACACACCTGCGATTTTGGGGTGATTTCATCCGGTTATCGGCCCAAAGTGCCGAAATCGGATGAAATCGTCCCAAAATCGTATAGTGTATGGGGGCCTTAAGACACCATAGAGGTGTCTTAGATCTGCGAGCACTTGCAAAACCATCAGATGGTCAATGGATATTCGGCATGCGAGTGGGGGTGGGTGGCCATGAGGGTGGCGTTTAGAGGACTCGCAAAGCTGCGAAATTCACAGCTTTGTGAGTCAACTAGAATAACCTCCAGAGTGAACTCAGCTGCAGAAGCATCAATAATGAGCCTATTCCACAGCAGGTTTCCCCAAAAGCCTCTCTACAGCAGACAGAACTCGATCTGGACATAGCAAGCAGGGACTGTCTGGAGATCATGGTCAGCCAGGCAGACGCATTCAAATTATTTTCCCACTAAGGGCAACTTGTGTCATCTGCCATTCAGAGCCTTGTGGAGGCAAGTGAATGGTCACATTTAAATGTTTTTTAGGAACCTAGGATGAGCTGAATACACATTTTGCATGTCTATGACCTGTGTTTACAATCTGTCTAATGACCAGTGAAATGTCATAGACTAGTCCTTTTATATTATAATTTGAGTGCAGGAATTCCGGTTTGTGTTTCCTGCTGATTGTTATACACACTAGCATAAAGGTAATTTTACAATTTATGCAAGAATGTGTTTTTGATTCATGTATTTAAAGGTCAATAATTGTATGCTCTTTTTAAAGATTGAAATACAATGTATATCAGTTAATAGTTCAGCAACTAATTTTTTTTAGGGCGGTATTCAATGCTCTTTTTCGAGCTGTGACAGCATGCAGTGCTGATTGCTCCCTGTCACAGCTCACGAGTCAGTGTTCAACTGACCCCTTCTGCACCCGCCATTTCCACTTCGCTGAGTTTTTACAAAACAGCGAGGCTCGCAGCTAAATGCAGCGGGCTCCCTGCATTAGCCGCAAACCTCCCCATTTGGGGAAATCCTCGCTGTCCTCTGACAACTAGGATTACCCCGGAACATTGAATACAGTGATTGGCTGGCGCAGGGTTTAAAGGCGAGGGTCACTTGTTTTCGGAGATCCTAGTCATTTAACCCCCTTGAATATGGCCCTTAGAGTATGTCAACCATTTTTAGGTGTTGATCTAGTGATTGCCAACCTAGACATTGTATACTATTTAGCCCAGAACCGTGAAGGATTTTACTTATAAAACTCTTCCACTGCTCCCCATTGAGTCCAGGTTCTCATCTTGGCTCCTGCAGCTCTCTACGCATGATTTTGATTATTAAAAACTTATAGGGGAACAAATTTTATTATGAAGGAGGTGCAAAGTAAATGTTAGATATTAGAGGGGGCAAACCTAGATATACTGATTTTATAAAGGGGCAACATTTCCTTTTTTCTAATCTTTCATAGAACTATGCAGCATGACTTCTTTCGTTAGACCGTTTTGTTTTATTTTGTTTATTTTTGTGGTGGTTTTCCAGTGGTTTGTGTAACCTCACTCAGGTACTTTATCTGCAGTTTTTTTTTTTTTGTTAATGGAAAAAAAAATTTGGATGGCAACTTGCTACCTTGGGTTGGAAAATCGTAAATGTTTAGACCATTCTGGAGGTTCCCCCCCAAAAAAAAATTATAATTTTTTTTAAATTGACATTCAATAACATTCACCTTGATCTTTTCACACTATAGAATATATTTCCATTTACTCTTCTTTTTTTTTACTGTTCATTTGTATTAACTAAACATGTCATACTGTATGTTTCACTTCGTTTAATTGATATTTTTGTATTTGACTATTGTTTATCACAATTTCTGCTTTGGATGTGAAAATAATTAGACCCCTTTTACACCGAGGCAAAAACCGAGGAGAGAGAACTCTTATGGGCCCTACATACACAGATATTTGTGCCAGAGATTCATAACAGGAGATTCAGCATGGGAGATTTCACTCTCTCAGATAATGAGCCACATTCAGAGAGATTTGTGTCAGAGATCCATAATGGGAGATTCAGCAAGGGAGATTTCAAATGTCATGGGTCATTATAAAATCCGTGCATTAAAATAATACATAAAAAATGGCTTGCCCCCCCCCCCTCCGAGCATGACCAGCCCCGGGCTCTGGGACCAGTCCAGTCCAAAATATTCCAGAAACAAGCACCGGGCTCAAATTGCCATCAGGGTAGTGCCACTGGCAAGGTCCCTGGGGGAGTGGGGACCCCCCAATAAAGGGGTCACCCCCCCTCTAGGGCTCCACTGGCCTGGGCTGAAGCCCGAGGCTATCCCGGTGGGCGCCAGGCTGATAAACGCTAAAATATTGGTGGCCAGTAGCCTTATAAATAAACATAGGTGGTACAGTGTACCCCCCCCCCCATTTTTTTTTTTTACATTTAAGTTTTACCCCACCAAAAAAAAAAGTTTAAGCATTGGTGGTACAGTGTACCCCCCCCCCCCCCCACACTCTCAAAAAAGAGAGTTCTCATTGGTGGTGTAGTGTGACACAGGGATTTACATGTGTTTTAGGGATTTTCTGAGTGATTTGTTAAAATCGCTCAGAAAATGCCTGAAAATTGTGCTCTGTGTGGGGCCCTTTAGCGCTGGAGGGTTTTGAAACAAATTGAGTAAATCCAGTCAATCACTTGCTAAACAACAAACTTTAGAAAAAAACAGTAGAAGGGAAAAAAATAGCTGCACAGGTGAGTGAGTGGATTATGGATCTTCCACACAAATTTACTTAATAAATATGGTCAAATGTAACAATATTTATAAAAACAATATTCCATTTGTATACATTGACATTAATAAACAAATTTAAAAAAAATCAGAATATAATAATTGGGAGCATTCACCAATATACTTACATTGAGTTATAAATATTTATATGGTATGGTTCCACTGTGTTTAAAATCAGAATACTTCTGATAGTTCTTAAGAACAAGAGAGCCTGTTCTACTGCTGGAAATGTGAATGGTTATATACCATACCATATGATTGTGCAGCTCTTGATTCTTAAAAAAAAAAAAGATTAATAAAAAAAATACTCTGTGCTGAGTATTTACGTACCTGAGCGTTAGCAGTCCATTGCGCCTGGGTGCAATAGAATAACAATCTCCTATTGCAGTAGGATCTGTGATTAAAGCAGGCTGCCTTTGTGGGATTACCTACCAAAAATACTTTTATATTTTGTTATTGTATGCAGGTGGTTTAAGGCTGCCAAGTAAACAAACTTTATCTAAGATAAAATTCAGTGATTTAAAAAAAAAAAAAAAAATACATACACCTCCTCTCCTTGCATGTATGAATTATAATCTATCTATTTGCCATCTGTGATGAGTATGGGGCACACAATGCCCTATGCTAATGGCTTACAAGCTTTCTTGAATCATAGGGCCCTAGCGTATTAGCATTTATTTTCATGGCACCCCCTAGTTTTGCATTGATCATTTAATATTTCATTCCAAATTTAAGTAAATTGTGCCTATTATTCATTCTTAGGATCAATTTTGTTGTGGTGTACATAGATTAGGGTCAGTTATGTTGTGCTCCTGATTGATTGATTGTTTACATATTTTATTATTGAAAGAAGCTAACATTGGTTTTGTCTATCACTTTGACCATTTATAAATTGATTTGGTAATGGACCACTGACCCGAGGCACCGCTGAAAGAGCCTTGCGGCACGCCAGAGTGGCTAGGCAAACCGGTTGGGAACCACTACCTTATGCAATGTGACCGATTTCTATTATACTTATATTTTGGACATACAGCCATGAAAAAATACTTTGGTACCAAATGTGTACAATATTTATACAATAAACTATTGGGAGAAAAATAATGAATTTATTTACTTTTTTGTAAATTAATTAATTTCATTTTTTTCCCATTACTAATAAATCTTAGTTTAATTCAAGTTTCAAGCAGATTTTGGTTCAATAGTGAACTATAAAGTAAGTAATGGTATAATCCAGTGGTTCTCAAACTGTGTTCCGTAGCACACTAGGGTGCATTGGGACACTTTTAGTTACATAGTAGTTAAGGCTGAATAAAGACTTGTGTCCATCAAGTTCAACCTTTATTATTAAAGTGCATGATCTATTTGCTTCATCCCTTATATAAACTGAAATCTAATTTAATTATATTGGTTTGGTGGTCCAGGAGTAATTCAAATTCAAATTTGTCAGTATAATCAGCAAAAATAGTGCTTGTGGCTTCCCATCATACAATATATGGGCACACAGAATCATATTATGTCTCTCCCCACATATCCAACCCTAAGGATGATATATAAAAGCAATATACTTAATTTTTCCCCCACATTTTTCAATAAGAAACTATCGGCCTAGGGGCGCAGTGAAACAGTTTCTGGATCTCTAGAGCGCCATGATTCAAAAAAGTTTGGGAACCACTTGTATAATCTATTGTGGAACGGAACACCTTTCTAATCACTACAAGTGCCATACAAATGTTCAATATAAAAATCCGTCCAAGATAAATACATGAAACATTAACGTTGCCAGGTATTCCTGTGTTTGTTATTGTAAGGAAGACATGATATGAATTATTGGCTCTCGACTTATCTAGTATCATCTTTGCTATTAAAGAGCAGAATGCACATTGCCAACCTTTTCTTATCTAGTTTCCCGACAGCAGTACAGTATTATACGTTGCCAAACCTGCTTATATTATTTTTATTTATTTATTTATTTTAAACAGCATTTGCCATTGACTTGTTATCTCTTCCTGGTAGGCTGCATCCTGCCTCTTAGCTGGAAATGTCACATACTCTTTCTCATTCATGCTTCCTTCAAAGAGATTTTCTTAAGTTACAGACAGAAATGGCGGATAAAGCATAATTAAATGTGCTTTTCAATATAACTCTATATTGGGGATTAAGATAGAAAGAATTGCTGACTATTCTAAACAAAGGAAGGTGCATCTAATTGGAAATATGTACATTTTAAAGGGTAATTTTATCAATATATAATATACAGTTAAACTTTACTTTTAGTGTTTAAGATGCAAAGTTTTTCAAGATCACATTTGATTTATGTTGATCTGCCACCTATATTCTTAGTTCCCAATTCACATTCATGTGTAAGGGAAACATCCATATCACCCACCCAAGCCTCCATATGTAAGAGTAACTGTTATCACTATTACCTGCCTTTGTACTAGCCCCATCCTTGATGCATAAGATCAGTGAAGTTGGGCAAATCACTGCATACGCTCATTTTTAAATAATTAGTAATTCTGTCTACCTTCTTATGATCTGCCTACAGGACACTTATATAGGGCATATACAGTCAGACTACCAGGGATATCCTATTACCCATGATTGCTGATCGCATGTAATAGGCCCGCATGGGGGTATATCTAATTAGCCCCCAAAAATCCGGTCATGCCATGGCTTATCAGGAGTATTGTTTTGCCTGCTTTAGGCATGCAAAGCAAAATCCTGGACAGACCCTTTTTCCATTGGAAAATGGGCTGAGGTAGCTGAAAACACACAGGTTTCAGTAAGAGTCTGGGTTGTGGGAACTCATGCTTTTTTATTCGGCAATCCATATTGGATAACCTGATACAAATAACAACAGTAAAACATCGGGAAAAAGTGCGATATTTGCATTCTTCACAGGGAAGGAAACTTTTCCCCATTATTTCCCTTTTACTGAATAGTGAAAATGTTGGGTGGCCACGGCAGTACATACACTGCTAGATTTCCTAATTTTCAGCATGTCTAATGAAAATGATAATTAGTGGTCGATCACGGCAATACACAGTACAATTATTTGGCCACAATCTATATTCTCTACCACATGTACACGCACACACAGACATTCTAGGGTTAATTTTGTTGGAAACCAATTAACCTACCAGTATATTTTTGGATTGTGGGAGGAAACCGGAGTACCCGGAGTAAACCCACGCAAGCACAGGAGAATATACAAACTCGGCACAGTTAGAGCCATGGTGGGGATCGAACCCATGACCTCAGCACTGTGAGGCAGTAATGCTAACCATTACACCATCTGTGGTTTGCATATCAGTGCTGATATACAGAAGACACTGCTAGAAGCACTAAAGCAGACAGACAACCCAGGCAGGGAAGAGGAACTGCGTGGGTTTTCAAAGATGGCGGGTGCTAGAATGAACACTAAATAGTGCATTGTGGTTTACCACTCTCAGCTCCTGTAAATTAGGAGCTGGCAACAAGGATCACCCCCTGTTACTTCATACATTACCCATGGAGAGTGTTTTTGAGTTTTTTTTTTTTTGCCACCTAGGTTGGTAATATCAAACTAAAAGGATGATGTCAGTCCCTCCAACCATCTCAGCCTTTTGTAATGTAATATATCTATGGAGACATATGTTAATTACGGAGGACTAGCCATTTTGTGGAGAAGGGGTGGAGAACAATTACAATCATTTGTGGGCACAGTCAATAATAATGTTATTTATATAGCACTTTTTTCCCAATAGGTCTCAAAGTGCTTTACATATGTCTTTACAGCACAAAAACAAAGCAAGCTAAACCGTGGATATTCGTTAATTGCTTGAGAGAACAGGAATGTATTGAGCCTATTTTTGAAGGAATACAGAGTGGGTACTTCTTGCACTGAGCGGGGAAGAGAATTCCACAAAGTCTGAGCCATAAATCTGAAAGCTCGACCGCTCAGGTAGGTTCTAGGGACAGTTAATACTCCATCATCTGCAGATCATAATAATTGAGATGGGCAGTAAGAAATCAAAAGCTGCTTCAAGTACTTTGGGCAGTAAAACCTTAAAAACTGTTTGCCATCTTACAGGTAGCCAGTGAATGGAGTAAATAATAGGAATTAAGTGGCTGGTTGGTTTAGTCTGGCAGCTGCATTTTGCAGTGCAATTATTTTGCTGGTAGACCAAGGTAGAGGGCATTGCAGTAGTCTAGGCGTAGTGATGCAAATGCGTACAAGACTGTAGTCAGATCTTCCGGGGGAATTAAGTGCTTGATTCTGGCTATGTTCCTCAGTTGAAAGAATGAGGCTTTGATTGTGGCTGATATCTGATGTTTAAGGGTCATAGTTTACATAGTTACATTTAGTTACATAGTAGTTCAGGCTGAATAAAGACTTGCGTCCATCGAGTTCAACCTTGGTTAGCGTGTATGATCTATTAGCTTCTTCCCTTATTATACGCAGTGTATTCCGAGGTTCAAGCTACTATCAACAATGCCAAGATTCAAATTTTCAATGTATGTTTAAATGTTGTCTAGTATTATACATTTGATAGACCTAAGAAGTTGAAGAGCTTTAAATCGGTGAAAGGAATTTTAATCTAACCAGTGGCAATAATGACCAATAATCTACTGTTCTTTGGGAATCTTAGTTGCTAAATCTGTATTATAAATGTTGTATTAATATTAAAGGCATGTGAATGTGTTGTACAGTACTGAGGGGGGTAGATTTATCATCCGGCGATCAAGGGAATATGCGCTATCCCCATGCGGTATGGTAGGGGATATCGCTTCCCCTGATCTAGGACACCCACGATGCGGGTGTCTAACGGGCGGCAGTGTGGGGGAGGAGGCTTAGCGCAGTGACGTTATTTTATATTGGGCGCCTGCCTCCTACCTAATGTATGAACAGTCAGAATCATTGACTGTTCCGCCCACCGACTTTGACAGCTGCAGGTGGTGATGCCCTATGCACACAGCTGCTGGCTCTGAGCTGCGCTGACGTGCTGTCTCCAGGATGGAACATTGCCATAGGAGGGAGTTTGCACTCCCCCACTTCGGCAGGCAAGATGTTCATACATCTTGTCGGTCTCCCCTCCTGCTTTGCCTCGTTTTGCACTCAGATTATTGGCCCATTGTTCCTCTGCTCTTTCCTTCCACCGTGTCATCCATACTAATCGTAGGCTGTATGGCTAGTTTAAGTACCAGAGTGCCCAATTAGACTTCATAATCATTCTCCTAAAAATCATGTATTTTTTGCTTGTGCTGTTTGCATTCGGCCAAATGTCATCAGAATTTTTTTTTTTTTTTTGCTGTCTGATCACTTTTTTTTGTCATTGACAATACTCCTATCCTATTTGAAGGCATCATGACACATAATCTTGATAGCACTGAATTTAGTTGAACCTGTATTTTAAAACCGTTAACTCGAAGGGCTGTGTTTAAATTATTTTACCATTTAAAAATGTTTCTGCTTAATGTACTAACTGTATAATTGCTGTGCCCCATTATGTTTATTGCTACTCTTGATCAGACTCCGGACTGCTCACATTGTAAAATTTTATTGTACTATATACAATAGTATTTGTTGAAGGAAGACTGACTTTTTGTGGTATAGTGATTTAACCTCTTTCTATAAGCTTTGAAGCGACTAATCGCATCATGAGCGGTCAGAAACCTTCATTCATCTCTATGGAATTTTTCGCTCCACAGCTTACACAAGGGACCCTTAGTCATCCACAACATTCCTAGGGACAATAGCCGCTCATTAATTCCAATGTATGTTTAGGAAAGATCTTGGGAATGGCTCTCAAAGTCCATTAAAATGGTGTTAAACAAGTAACTATGATCCAGCCTAGTAATAATATCATGCATCGCTTCCAAAAAAAGAATGCTACTGACAATTCATTAGTGGCTTTCTGCTTAGTGGCAGCTTTGACTTTGCCAGATAATGCTGCCAGTATTCGGCAGCATTTCATTACTCTGCAAAATGCATTTAGTTTATTTTTTTGTTTGCAAAATGAATTATTATTATTTAACAAAATTGAGAAAATTGAAGACCTGATCATTTATTTTATTTTTATTTCAAATCATTCTGGTAAATATAGTTGTGATTCTAATTGTCCACATATTTTATGATTACCAGTCACCGGCATTGGTTTAGTCTATCACTTTAACCATAAATAATTTGTTTTGGTCCTCGGGCATTAATCTAATTCAGCCACGGTGTTGTCTTGTGGCATCTCAGAGTGCCTAGGCACACAGTTTGTAAACCGCTGATCTAGACCATTTTTTAAAAACAATTTCTAAGATTGATTAAGCTCTATCTTAATTGAGGCGAGGCTTCCAGGACTAAAACTCAATTTACTAACCTTTTAAAAATGAATATAAAAAATTAATTATTAAAATCCACCAGAGTACTGTCTATCCCTCCCCCTCTGTTCTCACCGCAATTCAATGCTGTCTCCCAACCCCGGTTTGTGGGGATTCCCTGCTGCTGCCCCCACCGCCATTCACAGCAGTGTTCAGGCGTCAGGTTCATGGAGACTTGGGCAGCTGAACTTCCGAGCTGCCCAAACTTTCCCAAGTTGCCGCCGGTGCCTGCTCAATGCTGCATTTGGTGGTGGTTGCAGCAGCAGGGGAGGCCAGTGGCAGTGTATGCCGGGGTGGGGAGTCGGAACTGGCTGGGGGTGGGGGGGGGGCGGTGGGGGAGAGAGTTACAGGAATTGGGGTTGGTGCCCTTAGAGGTTGATTTTTTTTTTTACTTAAATTTGCATAATAACCATATAGATGGTATGCCTGGGAATCTTCCGGGAGAGCCCACTCCTGCAGCGCTGCTCACTCAGGAGAATTTCCGGGCATACCACCATAGTGGTATCCCCGGAATTTATGTTTTTTATATATATATATATATATATATATATATATATATATATATATATATATATATATATATATATATATATATATATATATATATACTATAATGTATTATTTATGAATTATAATTTATGGAAGGGGCTTCATTCAGTTTTTTTTTTTTAATGCTTACTTTTATTTCGTATGGACCATATAATTAGAAAAATGACACATTCCCCAATTTAAAAAAAAAATATTAAACACACCATGCAATAGTGGAATTTAAGTTAAGGAAACCTAACATCATGCAATACAGAGTTAAGAAGTACAGCCTGATTACATCTATTTTTTAAGTTTTTTTTTTCTTACATGGTATTTTATTTAGCTTATGTATTGTGTTGCCACATTACCAGTTTATTACAAAGGAAACCTGAACCTAACTTATTACAATATGGGAAATGTTCCTGACATTGTTTAACCCCTTCCTGACAGAGCCAGTTTTTGCGTTCCTGACAGAGCCCTTTTTTTCAAATCTGACATGTCTCACTTAAGTGGGGATAACTTTTTTTTGCTTTTACTTATCCCAGTGATTTTGAGATTGTTTTTTCGTGACACATTGTACTTCAAATTAGTGGTAAATTTGGGTCGATACAGTCTGTGTTTTTTTGTGAAAAATACCAAAATGTCGTGAAAAAATGGAAAATTTAGCAATTTGCAAAATGTTAAATTTTCTGCTTGTGAGACAAATAATCATACCACTCAAAATAGTTAATAACTAACATAGACCATATGTCTACTTTATGTTGACATCATTATTTCAACTTCCTTTTCATTTTTTTGGACACTAGGAGGCTTACAATATGAATAGCAAATTCTCAAATTTTCAAGAAAATTTCAAACACTGATTTTTTTAGGGACCAGTTCAGTTCTGATGTGGCTTTGAGGGACTTGTATGTGAGACACCCCCATAAATGATACCATTTCAAAAACTGCACCCCTCACAGTATTCAAAACAGCATTTTGGAAGTTTGTTAACCCTTTAGGTGTTTCACAGGAATTAAAACAAAGTGTAGGTGAAATTTCAAAATTTCATTTTTTTTGCAGATTTGCAATTTTAATACATTTTTCTAAGGAACACAGTACATTTTACTAGAGAAATGTGACTAAAAATTGATTCCCCCAATTCTTTTGTTTTCATAAATATCCTATATGTGGCCCTAGTGTGCACGTTGACCAAACCACAGGCTTCATAATAGAAGGAGCACCTACTTGATTTTGGAGCCTCCTTTTTATGAGATTATTTTTTAGGCACCATGTAGGTTTCTAGGCACCATAAGATGCTAAAAGTTAGGAACCCCCCCACAAGTGACCCCATTTTGCAAACTACACCCCTCAGGGAATTCATCTAGGGGTATAGTGTACATTTCAAACCCCCAGGGGTTTCACCAATTGTGGTACAACTGGGCAGTGAAAATGAAAAATTTAATTTTTTACACAAAAATGCAGTTCTGGCTCAAAATTTTTCATTTTCAGAAGGTATGAAGGAGAAAAAGCACCCCAAAATCTGTGCCCCAATTTCTCCCGAGTACGGCAATGCCTCACATGTGACCAAAAAATACCAGTTGGGTGCATGGCAGGACTCAGAAAGGAAGGAGTGATTTTTGGATTTTGCAGCTCAGATTCTGGTGGAATGTTGGTGGGTGCTATGTCGCATTAGCAAGACCCCCCAAGCACCAATACAGTGGAACCCCCCCACAAGTGACCCCATTTTGCAAACTACACCCCTCAGGGAATTCATCTAGGGGTATAGTGTACATTTCAAACCCCCAGGGGTTTCACCAATTTTGATACAACTGGGCAGTGAAAATGAAAAATTACATTTTTTTACACAAAAATGCAGTTCTGGCTCAAAATTTTTCATTTTCAGAAGGAATGAAGGAGACAAAGCACCCCAAAATCTGTGCCCCAATTTCTCCCGAGTACGGCAATGCCTCACGTGACCAAAAAATACCAGTTGGGTGCATGGCAGGACTCAGAAGGGAAGGAGTGATTTTTGGATTTTGCAGCACAGATTCTGGTGGAATGAATGGTGGGTGCTATGTTGCACCAATACAGTGGAACCCCCCCACAAGTCACCCCATTTTGCAAAGTACACCCCTCAGGGAATTCATCTAGGGGTATAGTGTACATTTCAAACCCCCAGGGGTTTCACCAATTTTGATACAAGTGGGCAGTGAAAATGAAAAATTACATTTTTTACACAAAAATGCAGTTCTGGCTCAAAATTTTTCATTTTCAGAAGGTATGAAGGAGAAAAAGCACCCCAAAATCTGTGCCCCAATTTCTCCCGAGTACGGCAATGCCTCACATGTGACCAAAAAATACCAGTTGGGTGCATGGCAGGACTCAGAAGGGAAGGAGTGATTTTTGGATTTTGCAGCTCAGATTCTGGTGGAATTTTGGTGGGTGCTATGTCGCATTAGCAAGACCCCCAAAGCACCAATACAGTGGAACCCCCCCACAAGTGACCCCATTTTGCAAACTACACCCCTCAGGGAATTCATCTAGGGGTATAGTGTACATTTCAAACCCCCAGGGGTTTCACCAATTTTGATAAAAGTGGGCAGTGAAAATGAAAAATTACATTTTTTTACACAAAAATGCAGTTCTGGCTCAAAATTTTTCATTTTCAGAAGGTATGAAGGAGAAAAAGCACCCCAAAATCTGTGCCCCAATTTCTCCCGAGTACGGCAATGCCTCACATGTGACCAAAAAATACCAGTTGGGTGCATGGCAGGACTCAGAAGGGAAGGAGTGATTTTTGGATTTTGCAGTACAGATTCTGGTGGAATGAATGGTGGGTGCTATGTTGCACCAATACAGTGGAACCCCCCCCACAAGTCACCCCATTTTGCAAAGTACACCCCTCAGGGAATTCATCTAGGGGTATAGTGTACATTTCAAACCCCCAGGGGTTTCACCAATTTTGATACAAGTGGGCAGTGAAAATGAAAAATTACATTTTTTTACACAAAAATGCAGTTCTGGCTCAAAATTTTTCATTTTCAGAATGTATGAAGTAGAAAAAGCACCCCGAAATATGTGCCCCAATTTCTCCCGAGTACGGCAATGCCTCACATGTGACCAAAAAATACCAGTTGGGTGCATGGCAGGACTCAGAACGGAAGGAGTGATTTTTGGATTTTGCGTCTCAGATTCTGGTGGAATTTTTATGGGTGCTATGTCGCATTAGCAAGACCCCCCAAGCACCAATACAGTGGAACCCCCCCACAAGTGACCCCATTTTGCAAACTACACCCCTCAGGGAATTCATCTAGGGGTATAGTGTACATTTCAAACCCCCAGGGGTTTCACCAATTTTGATACAAGTGGGCAGTGAAAATGAAAAATTACATTTTTTACACAAAAATGCAGTTCTGGCTCAAAATTTTTCATTTTCAGAAGGTATGAAGGAGAAAAAGCACCCCAAAATCTGTGCCCCAATTTCTCCCGAGTACGGCAATGCCTCACATGTGACCAAAAAATACCAGTTGGGTGCATGGCAGGACTCAGAAGGGAAGGAGTGATTTTTGGATTTTGCAGCACAGATTCTGGTGGAATGAATGGTGGGTGCTATGTTGCACCAATACAGTGGAACCCCCCCACAAGTGACCCCATTTTGCAAACTACACCCCTCAGGGAATTCATCTAGGGGTATAGTGTACATTCCAAACCCCCAGGGGTTTCACCAATTTTGATACAAGTGGGCAGTGAAAATGAAAAATTACATTTTTTTACACAAAAATGCAGTTCTGGCTCAAAATTTTTCAATTTCAGAAGGAATGAAGGAGACAAAGCACCCCAAAATCTGTGCCCCAATTTCTCCCGAGTACGGCAATGCCTCATGTGTGACCAAAAAGTTGCAGGACTCAGAAGGGAAGGAGTGATATTTGGATTTTGCAGCACAAATTCTGGTGGAATGATGGTGGGTGCTATGTCGCATTAGCAAGACCCCCAAAGCACCAATACAGTGGAACCCCCCCACAAGTGACCCCATTTTGCAAACTACACCCCTCAGGGAATTCATCTAGGGGTATAGTGTACATTTCAAACCCCCAGGGGTTTCACCAATTTTGATACAAGTGGGCAGTGAAAATGAAAAATTACATTTTTTTACACAAAAATGCAGTTCTGGCTCAAAATTTTTCATTTTCAGAAGGTATGAAGGAGAAAAAGCACCCCAAAATCTGTGCCCCAATTTCTCCCGAGTACGGCAATGCCTCACATGTGACCAAAAAATACCAGTTGGGTGCATGGCAGGACTCAGAACGGAAGGAGTGATTTTTGGATTTTGCGGCTCAGATTATGGTGGAATGAATGGTGGGTGGTATGTGGCATTAGCAAGACCCCCGAAGCACGGTGAAATTATGAACCTAATAATCCATAGATGTGTGGTATATTTTAAAACACTCCTTTATACATAGGCCGGGTTTGTCGGGGCAAGTGTCACACTGGAAAATAGTTTGCTTTCTTATTCCCTTTTTATAGCAAACTTTGCACCTTTTTTGTGTCCTGCCCTTTTTTCCAGTGGAGGGGATTTCATCAGGAAAATGCTGCCCTGGTACAATACGGGGGCCAGTACTAGAAGTACTGGGGCCCTCAGCCTGCTGGTTCCCAAATATTAGGCCCTTTATGACTTCCTCTTGAAAGTGCATAAATGTCCCCCTCTGGCCGGTAGAACGGAATAGCACGTAAGCGTTATACAGTGCCATCTGGATGATATACACGGCCAGCTTCTTGTACCAGATTTTTGTTTTCCGCAGGGCACTGTACGGCTTCAGTACCTGATCTGAAAGATCCACTCCGCCCATGTACCTATTGTAATCCAGGATACAATTAGGTTTGGAGGTGTGGGTACTGGTACCTCGTACAGGGACGGAGGTGGTACTGTCTCCGTGAATTGTTGTCAGTATAAGGACATCCCTCTTGTCCTTATATTTGACCAACAACATATTTTCGGTGCATATTCCCCTGCTTTCACCCCTTCTCATTACTTGGGCAATGTGCGTTTTTGGGAGGCCTCTTTGGTTCTTGCGCACAGTACCGCAAGCTGCTGTACCTCTTGAACCAAGGGCCTTAAACAGGGGGATGCTGGTGTAAAAGTTATCCACATAGAGGTGATAACCTTTATCCAGGAAGGGGTGCACTAAATCCCAGACAATTTTTCCACTAACACCTACGAGGGAGGGGGGGCATTCTGGCGGTTCAATTCTTGAATCCTTCCCTTCATATACCCTAAACCTGTGGGTGTACCCTGAGGTGCTTTCACACAACTTATACATTTTTATGCCATACCTTGCCCTCTTACTGGGAAGGTACTGGCGGAATTTAACCCTTCCTTTAAAATGTATAAGGGACTCGTCTATGCAAATGAATTTATCTGGGATGTACATGTCTTCAAATTTGGCACTGAAATGATCAATGACCGGCCTGACTTTGAATAGCCGGTCAAAGGTGGGATCATCTCTGGGTGGGCACTGTGCATTATCGTTGTAATGCAAAAATTTAAGGATCGTCTCAAATCGAGCCCGGGGCATGGCCATACGGTAAAATGGGGTGCTGTACAGAACATCTGTACTCCAATATTGCCTAATTTCTGGCTTTTTTACTATGCCCATATGAAACACCAGACCCCAAAACGTCATCATCTCTACTGCATCTACAGGGGTCCACCTAGCAAATGATGACGTGGGGTTTTGAGCAATAAACTGCTGGGCATATAAATTAGTTTGGTCCACCATTAAATTTATAAAATCATCAGAGAAAAATAATTTGAAAAAGTCAATTTCTCTGAGACCTGTGGAATCAAATTGGATTCCTGGCATGGCCAAAAACTCAGGAACCTGGGGCTCAAAATTGTCTGGTGGTGGGGTCCATACGAGATCAATTATTGGGGGGGGGGTCTCAGCTGCTCTACGGGGGCGTCTTTGAGGGGGTCCCTCATCATCAGAGGAGGAAGAGGAGCTTAAGGCGAATCCTTCAAATTCCCCGCTTGCATCACTGGCTGTGTCAGAGTCAGAAGCAAGCAGGGCATATGCCTCCTCCGCTGAATACATTCTTCTGGATGACTGGGATGACATTTGGGATGCCATTTTTATTTTTGTGTTACTGGTAGTGAAATGTTTCAACACGTGTATAGTGTAGGGGGGGGTACAAACTTTATTTCAACCCGGGGGGTATGTAGTGTGTAGTGTGTATGTAGTGTGCAGAAAAAAAAAATACTTTATACAAAAAAAAAAAAATGGAGGGGTTAAAAAAAAAAAAATTGAAGGGGTTAAAAAAAAAAATTGAAGGGGTTAAAAAAAAAATTGAAGGGGTTAAAAAAAAAAAAAAAAAAAGGTCCTGCGCCAAAAATTGAGCACAGATGTTGGTCAGTAACGTCCGTCACTGAACAGCGCTGAAAGGCAACAGGAATTTGATAAAAAAAAAAAAAAAAATAGATCAACCCTGTGCCGAAAAAGATGATCAGTGATGTACGTCACTGATCCGCGCACAGCGGCCACAGGACACCCACAAAATCACAGTGTGTGTAAAAAAAAAAATTAAAAAAAGACCCCACAGCACACACAAAAAAAAAAAAAAGGTGATCAGTGATGCGACACTGATTACCAGTGAGGGGTAGCAGGTGCAACTGACAGTGCAACTGGCAGGTATATATAAAAAAAAAAAAAAAAAAAAACCTCTGCACCCCTAAAAAGTTGCTGATCACCTCAGATATAGTGATCAGCACAAAAGGCGGGGGCAGCAGACACAAAATTTAGCACTCTCTATCACTCTCTGTCACTATCTCTCTCTATCTCTCTCTATCTCTCTATCTCTCACTATCTAACACTCTATGACACTGCAGCAGCAGCAGTGACAGGTATATATATATATAAAAATACCCTGCGCCCCCAAAAAGTTGCTGATCAGTTAATTTATACTGATCAGCACAAAAGGGGGGGCAGCAGTCAGTTATATAAAAAATATATAGCACAATCTGTCACTATCTCTATCTCTCTCTCTCTATCTCTCTCTATCTCTCTCTCTCTATCTATAACTATAACACTGCAGCAGCACAAAATATAGCACTCTCTGTCACTAGGCCTCTCTATCTCTCTCTCTCTATCTCTCTCTATATCTCTCTATCTCTCTCTATCTCTCTCTATCTCTCTCTATCTCTCTATCTCTCTCTCTATAACTATATCACACTGCAGCAGCACAAAATACAGCACTCTCTGACACTATCTCTCTCTATCTCTCTCTATCTAACTAACGCTATTACACTGCAGCAGCACAAGTTCACAGGAAGTCACAAGTAACAGGATCCAGGAAGCATCCAGCACACTACAAGCAGATGAAGCAGCCAAGATATTTGCAAGGATCAGGTAAGTATTTTGCCAGGTTCTGGTCAGTATATCACGGCAGATTGGCACGGTGACCGCACTGCACGCAATTCCAGACCGGAATGGCGTCTGCAGTGCAGTCACCGTTAGTTTAAACCCCCCTCCATGGCTGTGATTGGTCCGTCGGTCCGACGGACCAATCACGGCCTTTGGGGGCGGGCGGGGTGAGGTGGGGTGACACCAGTGTCACCCTTACACCCCGCGGTGATTGGTGCTGTACTTTACAGCACCAATCACCTCCGATCGCGTGTCACCGGCGAACGTTATTCGCCGGTGACACAGAAAACGCTGTAATTGGCTGTTCACACTGAACAGCCAATCACAGCGATCGCCGACGGGGGGGCGGCATCGCAGCCCCCCCTGGGCATGCACGGACATGTCTGCTGTCAGGGACAGCAGACATGTTGAAACTGTCACCGCGTCTATAGACGCGGTGACAGTTAAATGCCATGACGTACATTTACGCCATGTGTCGGGAAGTACTTCCCGACCATGACGTAAATGTACGTCAATTGTCGGGAAGGGGTTAACATTGGCTCATTATTTGTCTTTTTTACGCATTTTATCATAAAATACCACCAGATCCTGATTAACATTAAGGCAACTGGAGCAGTACCCCAGGGTCCCGTACCTAAAACTACATAACCAGTTTTCAAAGGGCATAGCTACAATAATTGCAAGGAGTGCAATTGCTATGGGTCCCAGAGCTGAGCAGGTTCCACCTTCTCTAAGTTTTATATACACTTTTCAACATTGGGTGGCCCTTAAAAACGTTTACCGTAGGCCAACAATGTTGCCCCATGGGTGACATGCTTCCAGTGTGGAAAACTTTGTGCCATATATGAACCAATATTTGTGAGCGTAACGGGGCCTGCGCTGCAGGCATCACCATTGCGGAGTTAAGAGTATTTACACATTATAATTTTTCTCCATGATATCATTTTGACAATTTTACAGATACCATATTTTGCCAGCTGTCATGGTCGGCAATTTTGTAGACTTTTATATAGAATATATAATGGAATTAGAAATAAATTTAGTGTCACTGTAATTTCACACCTCTTCAAAATGTTAAGAATGTTCGAGTTAAGACTCTATTGAACTAATGTGCATGCTGCAGTGTTTTCTGCCTGGTTTAGTAGAACCACAAAATAAAAGTATCTGTATGATTTATGTACTCCATGACCATGATCTATAGTTTCTATCCTTGATGTTTCCAAAAATTATCTACAGGTCTAGTTTGGATCTACTCTTGTGCAATTGCCTAAATGGCGTCCACAGCTGCTAAAATGTTAACTGGTGTAATAACATTAGCTGTCTGATGATGCGGTTCATAGCAAAGTGCCTTTTCATTGCAATTAAACCCCAAGTGCGACTTGACATTTAAAATCTAGACAAATCTAACTGGCAGAGCTGTCTCTGTACAATTAGCGCTGTGTGTAATTGATCTCTCTTGCACTGTAGATCTTTAAATAGATTAATCCTATCCCTAATTACTGTTAATTCTTCATTAATGGAGGCTTTATTTTACATATTGAAAGGAGTCTTCCTTATCTTTATCTGATGAAGGAATTTGCCAATATGTTTGCTGACTGTGAAATAGATAAACTTAGTGAAGATTGCTCTTGGAGCGGAGGACAATGGACATGCCTGACTTATTGTGATGCCTTGGATTACAACTTGCCATTTGTTATAAAGTGTATATAGATTCTTAGCAGAAGATAACAGTGATGATGTATCGTGTACTCAACCACTGTTCAACTGCTAATAATGCTATAGAATTATCCTTGTTTATCTAAGTTCACAGTAAATTTGCAGCCAGTAGAATACAGAGGACAATGGACTCTGACCTCCTACTTCAACTCTGTAACACATACAGTACATACATATGATGCTTTGAAGGCATACTGTATGGTTTCCACATACCTGTTCCCATAATCTCCCACCCCCCATTGCTTCAAGTCATAGTATGTCCATCAAAGTTCGCTATATTAATATAAAAAAATTCGGTACTTGTGAGTTATCTGGGCGTCCGATTTGGGTACTTACGATTTGCATGCGATTTGCATGCGATATCGCATACGATATCGCATGCGATATCGCATGCGATTTACGATTTGCATGCGATTTAGCATGCGATTTGCATAAGATTTGCTATTCATTTCATTACCCCACTATCCCCAAAGTGTGTCTATCAACGTGAACCCGAAGCGTGGCGAGCGCAGCGAGCCCGCGAGGGGCGGCGGTACGCGTCCTCCGACCTTTTCATGCCCTACTATCCACTAGGGCGTGGAGTGAGAATAGAATAGTGTGGCGAGCGCAGCGAGCCACCGAGCCCGAAGCGTGGCGAGGGGACGCGGACACCTGTGAAGCCCGCAAGGGCACGCGGATACCTGTGAAGGTGTCCGCGTCCCCTCGCGGGGCTCGCTGCGCTCGCCACGCTTCGGGCTCGGTGGCTCGCTGCGCTCGCCACACTATTCTATTCTCACTCCACGCCCTAGTGGATAGTAGGGCATGAAAAGGTCGGAGGACACGTACCGCCGCCCCTCGCGGGCTCGCTGCGCTCGCCACGCTTCGGGTTCACGTTGATAGACACACTTTGGGGATAGTGGGGTAATGAAATTAATAGCAAATCTTATTCAAATCGCATGCTAAATCGCATGCAAATCGCAAATCGCATGCAAATCGCATGCGATATCGCATGCGATCTAGTACCAAAATCGGACGCCCAGATAACTCACAAGTACCAAAAATTCAGTCAACATAATACAAATGCATTTGGGCTGAGCAACCAGAGTTACTGCAGCTTTACCGAAGAGCAAATGAATCAGCCAATAACAGCTGGAAAACCATGGGTCGCTTAAGCCGCCTTCAGACAAAGCTCATATTTCATATTAGACAAATGGTTAAAGAAATAAGAAATACGTTTTAGAAAGCTCTTTATATGCAAAAACACGTTGTTTAAAGAATGTTCGTACAGACCAATAAGTGGATCAAACTTTTATATTAGTTACATAGTTAGTAAGGTTGCAAGACGTACGTCTATAGAGTTCAACCTGTCTAAGAATAGATTGCTTAAAGCTTTGATTTGTGAAGTTCAATAATTAGATTTAAAAAACAGGGCGTCTAGCTGTTATAATGTCCATGCTTTGTGCTCTACTTGCACTACAGTTGAAATTGTAGTGACACAATTCATGTTAATTGTGGTAATGGGACATACTTCAGTTTATATCTAGCATATTGTTGAAATGTTATAATCTAAGTTGGCATGATTGTGTGTGTTATATACTAAAAAGCTAAATATAAAATAAAACACAATGACCAAACATTGCAATTATAGAACATGTCTACCTCTAGCAGAATCTGACATTAGACGTGAGATGTATAACAAGCCGTATTCTCTCTAAAGTGCTCTAAACTAGGTTAGTAAAATGTGAGCCTACTACTGTCCGCAACTGGTGTGGGCATATGTATGGGCAACACTACTACTGATGGCAACTGGTGTGGACATATGTATGGGCAGCACTACTACTGTCAGCAACTGGTGTTGGCGTTACGTATAGGCAGCACGGTACTTGTTTCCTAGTACGGCGCCCCCCGATTTTCTGTCGTATAGCATCGTATGCATTGTATCGCATCGCATGCCATATAGCCGCATGCGATGCGATGCAATTTAAACACCCTATACAATGTTTTAATTGTATAATCACCCTAATGGGTGCTTACAATGTTAAATGCACCCCCACGCCACGCCCACTATCAACGCCAACCCAAAGGGTGGCGAGCGCAGCGGTACGCGTCCTCCAACCTTTTCATACCCCCACTATCCACGTTGGCGTGGAGTTGATTTCATACAGTGTGGCGAGCGCAGCGAGCCACCGAGCCCAAAGCATGGCGAGCCCTGCGTATTACTTTACATGTATTCGGCGTCCCCTCGCTGCGCTCGCCACGCTTCGGGCTCGGTGGCTCACTGCGCTCGCCACGCTATTTAAAGTCAACTCCGCGCCGACGTGGATGGTGGGGGTATGAAAAGGTCAGAGAACACGTACCGCCTCCCCTCGCGGGCTCGCTGCGCTCTCCACGCTTCGCTCGCCACGCTTCGGGTTGGCATTGATAGTGGGGGTGGCGTGGGGGTGCTTTTAACATTGTAAGCACCCCTTACGGTGCTTATACAATTAATAATCTTATAGGGGGCCCATTTAACATTGAAAGCACCCATTAGGGTTTTTATACAATTTTAAATCGTATACCATTGTATATGGCTTACAATGCGATGGTATACGATTTTAAAATTGTATAACATCGGCTGCCATCGCTTAACATAGCATCGCATACCATTGTATTGCTTATGGTATACGATGTGATGGGCGCCGTGCTAGAAAACAAATACCGGCAGCACTAATACTGTCAGCAACTGGTGTGGGCATATGCATAGGCAGCGCTACGACTGTCGGCAACTGGTGTGGGGATATGTATAGGCAGCGCTACTACTGATGGCAACTGGTGTGGACATAAGTATGGGCAGCACTATTACTGTCAGCAACTAGTGTTGGTGTTACGTATAGGCAGCGCTATTACTGTTGGCAACTGGTGTGGGCATATGTATGGGCAGTGCTACTACTGTCGGCAACTGGTGTGGGCAAATGTATGGGCATTGCTACTACTATTGTCGGCAACTGGTGTGGGCATTATGTATAAGTCGCCCTACTACTGTGGGCAACTGGTATGGGCGTTGCGTATAAACAGCACTACTCTTGTCGGCAACTGGTGTGGGCCTTATGTACAGAATAAGTTGCGCTACTACCGTCAGTAACTGTGGGCATTATATGAGCAGCACTACTGTTGTCGGCAACTGGTGTGGGCATTATGTATAAGCAGCGCTACTACTGTCGGTAACTGTGGGCTTTATCTATATATAAGCAGGGCTGCTACTACTGCGTTACTACTGTGGGCATATGCAGGAGTACTCAGGGCATTATGTGTAGCAGAGTGTGTGTCATAATGTCATATGGGAATTATGATGTGTGGCACATTGTGTAAGGGATATCATGATGTGTGGCATAATGTATAAAGGGCATTACTGTGTGTGGTGTAATGTGTTATGGGCATTACAGTGTTATTGGTACTGATATATAGCCACGCCCATTCCTTGTGAAGCCATGCTCCTATAGTTTGCCGCGCGCATTCGTCACGCACTCTCCCTATTTTGACTGTGGTAGTGAGGCAGTCACCAATTACCTTTCTGGCACAGAGACACCAAAGTGGTTGATTACATCACTGGTGCTATGTAATGTGTATAAGATTGTGCTACTGTGTGGTGTCATTTGGAATGAGAGTACTATTGTGTGGCCATACCACTTCCTTGTAAGACCACACGTCTTTTTTCGGTTTGCGCTGTCCCTTTGTAAAGTATGTGAGGGCGCAAATTTTAAGTCTGCAGTATGGCGCTGAACACTCTAGCACCGGCCCTGGATAAAGTACCAGCCAATCAGTACCTAACTGCCATTGGTGATTGGTTGCTAGTTTACCTCTCGCCACTTTTTGTTTCTTTCTACAAGGCTTAGTACATCTGGACCATTGTGTGATAGAGCTGCTTATTAAGGAGCCCATACACGCTCCGTTCTCTGCTCCGTCCGTTCTGTACTATATTATAGTACAGTACAAAAAGTATGTGCTGCACATACTTTTTGTACTAGCTTTTCATCGCATCGCATGCACAAGGCATGTGATGCGATGTGTACTATTTAAGTACCGAACGGATCCGATGAACGGAGCGTGTATGGGCTCCTTTAGTCTGAGCTCAGAACAAATAGACCTTTTCATGATTGGCTGCTCACATGTGTAGCCAATTTGGGACGTTATTGCTACTCTTACTACTTATTATTTCACAATCTGTTGCCCTTATTATAACCTATATTTAAAGAAAAGCAAATAAAGTTTTGTCTTCATATTTAAAATTAGGTCTTGAAAAATACATATTAAAAAAAGGTTCTAGCCCTAGATCATTTCCTTTTTGCATTTTTGTCTAAAGTAAATATAAAGTTATGAATTTTTCTCATAATGTCGTTACTGTTCCCATAGTTCTTCTGTCATCCTGTTCTATTTTATTAAGGTGTGGTAATCCTTTCACAGTACAATAGTATAGGGTATGGCTTATTGGCAAGGAATCTATGTGATGAAATTGGGAAAGCGCTGTAAAAGACTGATTATGACACAGACCATGCACATCCATCAGACCTTGCTCCTGGTCCACCCAGAACACTTACCCAGTATATACAAACCTCTGTTCTAAATAAAAGTCAGCGGATGAAAGCTTTGAGGTACCAGTCTGTATAATGGTCTCCCTGAGTAAAACAATGGCGCTGCTTATGTAATTAATCATTGAACATTTTTAAAATGTTAAACTGATGCTATGAAAGAAATATTTACAGTTTCCTAATTAAGTACATTATATAATTCATTATTTGATTAATATAATTTTTTTTCCCTGATACTGTTCTTTGGTATCCTGTGTGGAACTTTTACACCCAAGCGTAGTTGTATTATACTAGGCCATTTGCTTTTATTCCTAAACAGGTATTTTTGCTAGGAGGGCATACTTATTAAAGCAGAATCCCTGCCAAAATGAAGCCCTTCACCTTCTAATGTTCTTATTTATAACTTGCCTATGAAATGCAGCACTATTCCATAAGCCATGCTTTTTTGCAGAATAAGCAAAAACACCAGTGTCTAGCGGTTCAATAAAGGTTCCCTTGGCAGTTTAGTTCTCCTGACATTTACACTAAAGAAACTTTACAGTCCTATAATAACCTCCAATGAAAGAGTAGCCCATGGTAACATGTGTTTTTAAAAGTTAATCTCATCCACAGCAGTGCCAAATCTAGGTGCCCCTAGGGCTCATGGTTCCTAGCTCCCCCCCCCCCCCCATGGCTAATAAACAAACAAAAAGGTGCAGCTCCTGATTCTGAAGAGCCTCCCAACACTCTTACAAGCTGGGTGTGGTATGTGACTCCGACAGTCGGGATCCCGACAGTCATTATTCCGACGTCGGGATCCCGACTGCCCGGAGTCAGACAGCCTGGCGAGCACAAAAAAGCCCCTTGCGGGCTCGCCGCGCTTGCCACCTATTCTATTCTCCCTCTATGGGGGTCGTGGACCCCCACGAGGGAAAATAGCGGGTGACCGTCGGGCACCCGGCTGTCTGCGTTTTGACAGTCGGGATCCCGACGTCGGGTAAATGACTGTCAGGATCCCGACTGTCGTGAACCCGTTTGGCACCCTTACAAGCTTGCCTAGTTTAAAGAGATACTATAATGCCTGGGATGTGTCTTTGTACTTGGGTACTGTGTGAATATATACAAATGCTGCAGCCACTGGGATATATTTGGAGAATCCAAGTGAGTGTACAAAGACTCCGCATCTGATGCAGAAGAGTCCATTAATGGCCTACTCCATAACCCTATGGCTATTCAGAATGGCTGTCACTCAGAAAGTGAACATAGGCCCTTATCCTGGTTTACTCGCAAAGGCAAATTCCTTCTCAAATGGACAAAACCATGTGCACTACAGGTGGGGCAAATGTAACTTGTGCAGATAGAATTAGATTTGTGTGAGTTATTTTGTTTCTGTGCAGGGAAAATACTGACTGCTTTATATTTTCACTGTAATACAGATCTCACTTTGAAGTAAAACCCCGCCCAAATCTAATTCTCTCTGCACAAGTTACATCTGCCCCACCTGCAGTGCACATGGTTTTGTCTATTCGAGGAGGAATTTGCCTTTGCGAGTGAACCAGAATAAGGGCCATAGGGGGTTATTCACATTCATTCTGTCCTCCGTGCATTTGCACGGAGGACCGATGTTGCGCTTCTGTGCAGGCGCATTTCTGCATTTGTGCAGACGTAGGGTGCGTGCACCCACGGTGAACTTTTGGTTACGGGGGCGGAGACAGGCGGGTGGGCATCGGGCTGCCTCATTACCATATGGGAATGCCTAGTGTTCCATGGGCGGTAATGAGACGGTGACGCGGGTGCAGGGGGGCTGGCAGCTGACATCACTGGATGTCAGCTGCCCGCCCATATCCGTCCCAGCATGCACGGATATGTAAGTGACTTGAAAGTCACTTTTATATGCGTGCACCTTCTACATCTTTCGATGGTCATCGACCATCGAAAGATGTGGGAGGTTTCCCGCAGGCATACGAATGGATGTTTATGCTAATCATCCATTCGCAGCCTGTGCGGGCAAACCCGCGCTGCGAGGGGGGGGGGGGGGGTTTGACGTTCATTTGCCGGATGGGGTTTGGTGGATTTGCAAGGCTGCAAATTCTGTACATTCATGTACAGTTTCACATACAGTTCCAGTGGAGTTCATTTCAAGTGGTGGGGACTTCCTTGAACTATTACTGTACAACACCTTGGGGATACAGCGCTTGTGACCTCCCCTTGTAATTCCAGTTTTGAAGCATTGATACATCTGGTAGTCTGGTTCCAGGTTGACACACTTAAAGTGTCACATTTGCACAAATGACAGATACCTTATAGATGGCAATGCAGTAAATATAATAACGATGGGACATTTATTATTTGTGATACATCTGTGAAGTAGATTCAGTCAAATAAATCTTCTCATATCTTTGATTTTTAAACATTATTCACCTTGTAATGGTAGTGTATTACTTTTTGCCATTTTTTCCCTCTTTTTAAGGACTATAAACTTTAGGATTACCCAGTGTCAACTCTGTTGCAAATGTATGTTTATGAAGTACATGTGAATTGAGAACTTCCTTTTTAAAGCCTTACTCCTTTGGGTTTGTTTATAATCTACAACAAATAAACTAAAGACCCCTATACCCAGGCGATTCAGCTGCAATTTGTGCTTTTATCTTGCAATTGTAGCAATCAGTCACAGGAAAAGAGCACAAATTGCAGGTGACTGACAGCGGGTCCTATTCAATGTCCCGTGCATATCAGTTGCACCGGCGGGAGAAGCAATCTGTAGAATTGCTTCCGGCTCTGGGCAGGCTCGGTGGGGATTGCATGTGATATATCGCATACTTTCTTGCTGCCCGGGAAGGTCCCAGGAGGCTCAAGGGAGCACTGCGTGTGACATCTCCAAGAGGAGAAGTCACCGCAGTGTATGGGGACCAAGGTAGGTAGGTCTCTACAACTAATGGCTGCAAAAACAAGTTGTCAAGAAGAGATCAAGATAACTCCTGAAAAGGGGGAAGCGGAACAGTCCATAGATCATGTCCTTCAAGTAAAAAAAAAAAAAAAAAATCCGATTGGTCGCAGTACTTTATAGCATTAAACCAGCCCTGTATTAGTTGGAGACCTAACAATCTGTGGCGATTGTATGTAAATAGTTTGTATTTGGCAACTGCATTATGATTTACCGTAATATAAAGATCGTGATAACACTATTTGCAAGACTCTGTAATTATGAAAAACCTATTACGTGGCTTATTTAACAACCTTTTTTTTTTCAGAGAATACCTGTAGAAATTAAGTGTTCCTGTAAAGTAAGGTGGGGTGGCTACCTTAGGAGGGTGCCGGATGGGTCCCGAAAGTCAGGATCCTGATAGGCCTTTACCCGATGTGTGGCAAGCACAGCGAAGCCCGCAAGGGGCTTAGTTGCGCTCACCATGCTGTCTGGGTTCAGCCAGTCGGGATCCCGACGTCAGGCTAATGACTTTCGGGATCCCGACTGTCGGACCCCTGTACCACACCCCCGTAGGAGGTATCTGCTGCAGTGCCTCTGTTTTTTTGTTTGTTTATTGAACAACCCCTATCAATTTTTATATAGGGCTACTAAGATACATAATGTAGCAAGCTCTGGTAAGTATGACCATTGTATACGATACACAATTTCGACACGGGCTCAACCTATCCCCCTACCACCTAACCATAACCATCCCTGCTTGCAGCCTGACACTAACCCTCCCTTCTTATGCCTAGCAACCCTCACGCCCCATCACCTAAACCTAACCCCACCCTCGCCTGCAGCCTTACCTCCCCTTCTAAGTGCCTAAACCTAACCCTTTGACTGTGCAGTGTAACCATAAATACCCCTCCCCCCCCCACTAGTGCCTAAACCTAACCCCTGGCCTGATTCAAACCCGCCTCAGCATACTTGAGTTCGGGAAGCCGGCTGTCAGGATTCCGGTATCTGCATCCTCACCCATGTTAAAGTTATAGTTCTGATGGCAGTCAGGATCCTGACCGCCGGGATTATAATTGCATCCTGAGGTCATGGGATCAATTCCCACCATGGCTCTACCTGATAGGCTAATTGGCTCCCAACAAAATTAACCCTAGCATTTCTATGTGTTCGTGTACATGTGGTAGGGAATATAGATTGTAAACTCCACTGGAGCAGGGACTGATTTGAATGTTCAAATATTCTCTGTAAATTGCTGCGGAATATGTGTACGCTATATAAGAAACTGCTAATAAATAAATAATCCTAGGTTTAAACAACAACATGCTATAATCAACCCATAGATCAATACATTTCCTTGCAGCTCCTACTTACTTTTTGGAAGGGGACTGCTGCTACCCTCTGCCAGAAGATGAGACTGTTAATTGTCCTGGTTCCTGGCACCAGCACAGCAGGTGTTGGGCCTGGGTCAGGCGCAGTCACCGTGGTGCGACTGCACAAACTCCTGGCATCTATAGATCGTACCGACTGTAGCCCATAAAAGCCGGTTTGAGAAGGCAGGAAGCCAGCTCTCTACTTACTGCAACACAGACTGCCAGTCTTGGAGGGAGCACCTTCCAGTGGGACTGGTTGTGTGTCTGTGACTGGCAGATTGGACTTCCAACACTGAGAAGGGTGGCAGATTTTACCTTTTTTTGGCGGTGTCTTGCAGCAGGTACTTAAAATAAACCACTGCAGTTAACAGCCATTTTCTATATGAAAATATTTCCTCACAGCTATCCAGATCCCGACTTCAACTGTTCCCCACTTCTTCTCACCAGCTTCATAATTTCGCAGGAACTGTAAAATGATGTATCTAATGAAAGCCTGTTCAGATTTATACAAATGATTTAGTGGGCGCCTTACTTCTTGGAACATATACAGCGTTGATACATTGGGTCAGAGATAAGTGCACTGCGGGAGTACAGAGCAACTTGTGGGTTCACATTTCTTTCTAGTGTGCTGTTTCTAGTGTAAATTATTCTTAATCTTAAAAATAAACTGACTTCTGAAGATACTCAAACTGCTGACAGCTTTAGTAGCCCACGTACATCTTTTTTTTTTTTTTTTTTGACAAATTGCTTCTGTCAAATGTTATAAATTCTAACAATGCTTCTTAGCATATATTGCTGTGTGACTGTGTACTTGAACTAATCTGTTCGCTATCTTGAACAGAACATTAATTTTGTATTTTATTTGTAAAATGATTTTTATAACCCTCCCTTTTACGTTTTCTTGTTTTGAAATGGTCTTCTTTTACCATTATTTACATATGACCAGTATGCAATGAGAATTTTATCTATCCCTTCCCTGTTGCAGCATATTCTGCACATATGTGCACATACACAAGTCCGTTTTGTAAGCTGCAATGGTAATGCTTAATCCGAGTGGCATAGTAATTCTACCCCAAAGGCTTCTTTATAAACCTTTTGTAGTTGCAGTATTTCTATATACTGTACCCATAGTGACTGTTTATCTGTGTAGTCCAAGGTAGGTGACGTCGGCAAGTTCGTGGTTGCTATGGCTCAGTCAATTTGGCATTTAAAAGCATTGCTGATAAATCATCACAAATATTCTAAAAGTCTACTTTAAGGCAGTTTCTTCACATGGCAGTTTTTAACCACTTCTGTGGTACTGTGTCACCGGGATGAGATCAGAGAAAGGGATTCCAAAAATCCCTTTATTAGCCCTGCCCATAAAAGCCGCGAATCGTGGGAAAGTAACTCTGTTGCGGGGGAGATGAGGGGGGATGATTGGCCTCCAGTTGTCCACCTTTCCGGGTGGCCGGAAGGGATACCCGACCATATACTGTTCTAGCTTTATTACTGTACTAACCTCCTTACATGCCCGAGTTTGTCTGCTAATTTCAAAGAATTTTCTCTGTCCAGAACTTGTATTAGGTCCAGTTCCAAACCAAATCAAGAACTTTATGTAGCTAGCAAACAAATAACATAACATTGGCTAATCCTACAGACCTGAAGCAATTTCAAGTGCTTGTATATTGCTGCAAATATTCACCCAGTTTTGGGAAGAATTTATTTTCCCATTCATCTGGTTTTCAAAAGAGATTATTATTATTATTTTGGCTTTCTAATCAAAATTGAGCATATTGGTAGTTCATTTTGCACAATGTGTAGAAGAACTACTGCTAAAGGTGCCCATACACTACTGTGATGTATCACAGTAGTGTATAGGCCCTTCGACTCCCTTGAGCTGCCCAGGACCTTCCTAGGCAGCAGGATCACATGCGATATATCACATGTGGAACTGTTACATGCGATGTATCGCATGCGACTCGCTTCCTGCCGCCGGGAGGGGGGACCAGTCAGAGGTCAGACAGGCAGCAGGTCCTACCTCCAGAAGAAGGCCCGATGCGCAAGGTACAAATTACTTGGCCTGAGCAAGATTGAACAATATCAGGCCACATTAGACTGTGATCAAGAACAGAATATCTGTAAAATGTAACAACTGTAAAATGACTGATCTTTAAAGATGGAAACAAAATTCATATATACAATAAGTACAGTAATTAGAAAACAAGAGCCCTTAATCTGAATTTGTACAAGTCAGTGTTAAGGTGCATACATTTTGTCCAGAGTGTATGCCCAGGGATGATGCTGAAAATCGCTCAGTGCATACTGACGCTATGGAAAGCCAGTCACTCCGCCGCTCATCTGTTAGTGATACCAGTAGATGAGCGGTGGCGGCCAGTGATGATGTGGGAGCACGCATCAGAGCCTATCGTCTGGCCATATAAACTGGGCGGCTTTTGACCTCAAAGTAACTCAACGGTTAAAGTGAGCTGCTTTCAGTTTAAAATAGCCCAGTGTGTATGGGCCTTTAGTTTGTGTAATTACAGGTTCAACATCTCGTCTGGGAGGTCTTATTATAAAGACACATGACATTATGATCAAAATTGTGTCTTTTTCTTATGCTAGGTACACATCAGAATGATGCTTGGTACACACCTGCAGATTTATTTGTCAGATCTATCTGGTGGGAACAAAAACCTGGAAATATAAGGGAGAAATGACAATCAAAAATTTGTTCCTAAATACAGGAAAACAGAAAAAAAAAACATGCTTGGATAAATTTATTATATCAGGTTGATTTAAACAATTTGTCTGAGTGATCGGAGTCTGTTTTTCAGTGTTTGGGAGTACATTTTTGATTGTCCTTTGCTCCCATACATTTCCAGGTTTTTTTGTTCGCACCAGATTGGACAGATAAATCCATAGGTGTGTACGCACCTTGATCCTGATCATTAGCAAACCGTGAGCAGATCATGCTATGGTTGCACAAACTGTTGGAGCACATCTGCTTACGATCTGCATCCGATCTGGACCCAGTTGAAGGGATCTTTTACAGATCCTACCTGCAGCAGGTAGGATCTGTAAAATTACCAAACGACCAGCGCATCGGATCGGATTCAGATCTACCTACAATCGGTCAGAATTGGATTGAAATTGGGGGAATTGAGGTCAAATTGTTCTGGTGTGTACCCTATGTTACTTGTACTTCATATTGTTTGTGTATTGTGTGTGATCTATATAAACTTATAATGTAATGTGTGCATACGTATACATTGCACACGTGTAACTGACCATAACAGTAGTCCTGTTCTATCCGTTTCCTGCTGCCCCTTATACATGCTTTGCAATAGGCATCACAAAAACAATTGACAGTTTGAACTATTTTACAATCTGTTAAGAAAAGTATCTGTGGGAGAGGAATAGCAATAAATTGGCAATTTAAGTACTAAACCACTTTGCTCTGCGCTATCGTGCTGCTTACGAAGTATGACAAGATATCTGGCCAGCACACAGATGCTTTAAATATTTTAAGTTTGAGCACATCACGATAAACACAAACTCAGATGCCATTGATTGTAGGTGTTGCTTAGCAGGTGGATACTTACCAAGAAGTTTTATAAACCAATAATTACAAGACTGATTACAATGCAAAAATGCAGCTGATAGCTTTTTAAAGAATCTTTTTATTGACAGAACTATTGATTGACTTTTGGTGAGCATTCTGAAGGCTATTGCGTGATAAATCATTGCAGCAGTTTTAATTTAACGGTGTTGTAGCAAGACTTAAGGATCGATTGTACTCTGGAAATGCAGAGTGCATTTATTACCTCCCAGTAAACGCATGATGGAGTACGCAGCCATGGGAACTCCCAAAACAAGAATCAGCACAAGTGGTTTTGACAAGTATTAATTATGTTGTTGTTTTTTGTTCCCCCTAAGGATGTGTTTTCCTCAATGATTTTAATTTAATTAAGAGTATAAGCATTTTTATAGACCATGCAATAGTATGTGTAAAGATACTAGTTTTAGTAACCTGAAAACAAACATTGAATATTCTGTGCCATGGATAAATAAAGTGAGCTCACGGTTTAGTCTACATTGTAGAACCTCTACTTGGTGGCCTGCAAATATAAAGTAGCTTAAATTCATTCATACACCTAGGGGCAAAATGAGATCTTAAAGCTGAATAAACTGTTGTGTTATACATTTGTTAGATATATTAATATGTTTATGGGCCGATTCAGACTGATTCGGTCGTCAGTGCTCATGCGCAAGCTCTTTGTGCGATCACAGTCAGCGACAGCCTGTGATCGCAGGCCGTATGCTGGGTGATTGAATTTGACACCCACCAGCTGTTTGTGGGTGGCACTTCTGTGTTTTCTGGGAGTGCCCCCTCCTGGACGTTGGGAGGGTGGGATGCTGATGTAATCAGCTGCCCTGATCTCCCAGCAGCCATCACAGCGATGAGTAAGATTTTACTTACACATGGAGATGGGGTTGGTGGGGAAATTAATTAGATGGTCGGTGATTCCAAATGAATTTCCACCTCTCTGTATGGCTTCGATCGCATCCGTAGCCATGCACAGGGGGGAGATTTCACTTGGGCATCGGGTGGCTACCCGGTTGCTGGGCTCCAAATATTTGCAGCCCAACGCCAGGGATCAGGTCTGAATTAGCCCCTTAGTTTCATTGTTTAATGCATGTCTGTTATTTGTAGGCACACCCGGAAGAGCTGTCCTTGGTACAGTATCTCTCAACTGTTATCTTCATGTAGTCAGAAGAGCAACACTTTATTGTACCGACTTACAGCATGTCTCATCACTCCACATAGTACTGACTGCTCAATCTGTTCACTTGGATTATCAGTATCTGACCAACCAGTTTGTGGCATCATGTTCTACTAGATAAATTCGTTATTGTTCTGTTGCTGGGACAGCTGCTCTGGAATGTATCTTTCCCGACAATCCCTAGCACTGCCACTATTACTGTTACTCGGTAGTGGTGAAAAATGATTGATCCAGCGCAGTTATTTATGTGCATACATAAACGTAGAAAGGCCAATCTCAGGATTGGCGGGATCCCAGGATTTAGGCTCAAATTGCTGGATTTCAATCCCAGGTTTGGAGCTTCCAATTCTGGGAATTCTGGATTAATTTGCACATGTGCAGTTGACTGATTTATGCTAGGCAAGATGAGCACCAGCAGTGCTCTGCTTAGATGCTGCCCAGAAATAAGGTTGTGTGGCTGTGCAGCATGATTTTAGTGGTCACCCGGTGTAGCTTTAAAGCTGTCCACCCCCCTGCACAGCAGCGTGATGTGGAGTCTATAGCAGTGGTTCCCAACTCTGGTCCTCAAGTACCCCCAACAGTGCATATTTTCCAGGTCATCCAGCAGGTGCACAGATTATTCAGGCACATTTTAAAAGATCCATAGGTGGAGCTAATTATGTCACCTGTGATTCTGTGTGGAGACCTGCAAAACGTGCACTGTTGGGGGGTACTTGAGGACCAGGGTTGGGAACCACTGGTCTATAGGTCCATTCTGGTTATCTTGGGATTGAGCATTTTCCAAACCCAAATACTGGGATTGGCCTCCCACTGCATTGAGAGTGAAAAAAAAAAACACTGCTGACAGTTGGGGAAAAACAATAACTTAACACAATATCTAACAAAATGTATTTTGCTTGAGAATTCTCTAAAAATATAGACCCCTTCTATCAGTACAAATATTTGTTTAAAGTCAAAATACAATGCAATGTACTGTAGCTTCCAAAGCACAAATGCTTTATAAAAAAATAATTTTATATATATATATATATATATATATATATATATATATATATAAAATTATCTATCTATCTATCTATCTATCTATCTATCTATCTATCATCAGTAATGGTACATCTCATATTCTTATACCATCTCTCCTAGGTACATGAAAGGGAGGATGCAGTTGCAAACGTAAATAATATCTGCTCTGAATATGTAGCAAAAATGCATTTTGTTTTTGTTTCTTTACCTCTGAATAAGGTGCATGCCTAAATGAATAGTCTGTAAATAGATGTGAGGTGACTAGTGTGCTTTCCGTCTGCTGTGTGACTGGGGTAGGTCTGGAAATACTGAATACCAAATGACAAAGATACAATTTGGAAATTTGACTACAGTACAAAATGCACTCTCACCTGAATACACAGTATATTGGATATTTCTTGTTGTGTGGGTTTGTCTCCTAATACTTGTATTCTCATAATCTATGACGATCTCTACCCAAAATAAAGAACATGCCCATTTTTACATGCCTGTTTTTAAAAAGATGTGAATATTTTTTCACCCATGTGAACATTGTCTAAGAATGCAGAGAATGTCTGTCACATATTTCCAAATGGATATACTATACATACAGCAAGAATATGGCAGTGTATGGTGAATCAGTCTGAAATAATATAGTTGGTGGCCTCTGTAATGTATTGGAATGTTGCCTCTCATGTGACTGCTAGTGCTAGCTATTCTTTTTATTAACGTGGGAAAAAGAGATGGCTATTGATGTTCTTCTTTTTTTCCTTTTAGTTGTCTTTTGGGGAGATATTGCCTTAGATGAAGAAGATTTAAAAATGTTTCAAATAGACAGAACAATTGACCTCACTCAACATACAAATGAAAACTTGGGACACACCACAGGTAAGATTCATATTAAAGCTATGTATTTTCACTTTACATAATTAATCCTGTTTTTATTATGGAAAATGGTAATTAGGACTTACTGAGTGTTGGAGCACATTTGTGTTATGTACAGAAATTTGAAGGTGATTGTTATTATATATTGAGGTTTTAAGAGGTGATTTGCTGGTTATATACTCAATGACGTCATCGGTAGCGGAAGAACGGTTAATCATATTCAAAGCTGAGAATCCGAGGAGTGCTGAGTAATATACAAATCATGTGACGTGATCTACAAATACATCTGACTTGTTACCAGCCTGTCAAAATGATGGAACAACATAGCAGTAATGTTCGGTACCATCGAGTGGCATAGTATTCATTCAGGTGCCTTAGAGTGGTCACCAGTGCACACAACACTAGGGATCCACCATCAATAATTCAAACATCAATGGTTCAAGGCCGATGTTGAATACTTTTGCAACCGATGGGGGAGAACCAGATGTTTTTATTTTCAAAGTTGTGGTACACGGAGCATAGCTAGAATAGGGGTTGGAAGGAGAGGATCAAAAGGGGGGGGGGATGACATAACATGGAGACTTGCTGACATTATTATGTTGAAAGCAAAAAAGGCATGGTATACATAAGACATACACAGTTTTCCAGGGATCTCCCTAGGGAGCTTGTAAGAGGCTGTGGTGCCAACCATCTTGTATTGTTGTGTTTGGAGTACCTTGGGGTTTCTTCAGAGGAAAAGGTGAATCAGTGTTTCAACTATACCGATCAATTCAATAAAACATTCCTCAATGAGGCCTGAGAGAGTCTGCAACAAATTGGAACTCTAGAACATATTAATGGCCTACCCTAGACTTAAGTCATTTATGTTTATGCTTGATCAAGAAACTAGCTAATATAGTAGTGTACTGATAATATCCATGTGTCATGACATTCATGGTAGACAGCAGGGGTTAAAGTGAGGGGGAATGGGGTGGAACGGAGTTCCACCACCTCTAACGGTGAGGGGGAACATTTTAACCTCCACATTAGCCCTAAACAGTAATTCTCACAGAAAAACATTCTACTTTGCAAGGGGATGCCAAAAACCCTACCACTGGCCCTGCCTCTACCTAATGGGGGTAGGGGAGGGGGGTTAACTAGGTGGCATACAGAATTGAGTTCCCCCACCTCTGCATGACCACTTTAAGCCCTGGTAGACAAATCTAAAAACCTCTCCGCAGTTGGCATTTGCCAACAATGTCAATTTAATATGAGCAGAATCTTTCTTGGGGAAGAATGCGGCTGCAATCCAAGTTCACAATTCCATACAGGCCATGCATGGTGGACCATCACCACATTTGATTTTATGGTTTTATATTGATGCTTCCTTTTTAGGGTAAGTATGTAATATATATATATATATATATATATATATATATATATATATATATATATATATATATATATATATATATATATATATATATATATATATATATATATATATATATATATATATGTATGTATAGAGTATTGACAAACTGCGCCCAAAAGTCAGTCAACTTTATACCAGTTGGAAAGTCCACTGTTTGTAACAAGCAGGGAGTATGGCACCAAAGTTCCAATCAAACTTGCAGCAGCTTCTTTCTCAATATGGAAATCCCTGGAACCCACAGGGCAAAAGATCTAGAGAGAGGCAGAAAGAAGGCGCTTCATGGTGCAGTATTTTAGTAATGAAAATTTATTTTAAAACGAAAATCCAGGGTACAGTTTAACATGAACTCGTACCGTGTGTTAAAACACTGTGGACTGGGTACCACAAGGCATGGGTTTAAAACCAAAGGCAACACTGCTCACACTGTACCGGGACCTTGGTGTCACTCGAAACGCTGCAGAGCTGGCTTGCAGGGAAGCGTACGAAAGAAAGCCACGTCCAGGAAATCAGTGTCCAGAGTAGAAGGAGCGTCGTAGGCCACGCCCTGACGCGTTTCGTCACTGCGGACTTCGTCAGAGGGCGTGGCTACTACGTACGCTCGTACAGAATATAAAGGACTGTCCCCGTCAATCAAGGAGCAGGTAAGTATAGGGTAATTGGATACCGCTGGTGAGGAGGCGGCTAGAACACATCACGCGTCATCTCAGTGACGCGGACAGGGCGGGTAAATACACTGGATTGGCCGCCGCTAGTGAGGGGGCGAATAGGGATAACATGCGTCATCCAAGTGACGCTGACGGGGCGGGTAACTGTACGGTATTGGATCCCGTCAGTGAGGAGGCGGATACAAGTGTCCGGCATAATGCGAGTGACGCGGGCAGTACAGATAGGAATGCCGTACGTAACACTAGTGATTTTTAAGGGGCGGTTTTAAACAGGCATAAGCCAATAGATGCCTAGGACACATTAAGGGCATCATGCTGCGTAACCAATATGGTACATCTACTGCTTGAGAGCCCGGGCCACTATAAAGTGTAAGTTAACACTGGGACATATAAATGAATGAAAACAAATGATTACTTAGTAAAAGACAGCAGCTTAAGCCGCAAGAATTAAATGGAGTAGCAGCAAGACGGAGTACAACGCCTCAGCTCGCTGTCATGGATACATGTAAATAAAATTGGTCACAGGAGATATGGGCCAATAGGAGAAAAGGAGAAACAAAAGGGGGAGAGGGGATGCCACATGGTAAACAATCTCATTAAATGAGACGCCCCATACTATCAATGTATATTAGAAAAACAGGTATCTCGCATTAAATGCGAGCTATATGAGAACAGAGGGCAACAAAAAAGTGCCCGGGATGGGAATGATTATACACAATATATAATATGCCAGTATAAAATGTACCACTGGTACTGATACTATGTGCGAGCAGGATGCCTCTTGGAATAAGACATAATTAAAACATTACATTCACAGAATAAATTTCTAAACAGAAATACATTGATATATTTCATAACAACTAACTAGCACATACACATCTAACTAAAATCTCTCCAATGGATTAATCCATAAATCCGAGAGGTGGAATTATCGTTAGAAACAAATTATGAATTCATACATAAAGTACTTGACACAGTTTCATGAAGCAATCTAGTAGACCTTCAGTATTATATGATTATTGATCACGATTACTATAATATGTATTCATATAAAAAATGTATATATTCTTATAAAAAACAACGACCCAAAATCCAAGTAAGCTTAAAGCACTAGTAATGCAGAGCTAGTAATACAATCAAAATGATTCTAGAATACAGCACTCCTTATTATACATCAAGATAAATAAGAATATTAACAGCACCCTAGGTTTATTGGGGTTACACTTAGTTTATGAACGGGGTTATCTCGTAACCTTCGTTCAATCCCCTGGGTACTAGTGTATCTAGTCTAAGTATCCATGTGGTCTCACGTTTGAGAAGAAATTTCTCATGATCACCACCTCTCTTGCTGTGTTGTACCAGCTCAATTCCTTTACAAGTCAAAGTTTTGGGGTCACAATTATGGACCTCCTTGAAATGTCGGGACACGCTATGATTGGTGACCCCGTGCTTGATGTTACGGAGGTGCTCCAGGATTCTAACCTTGAAGCACCGTTTGGTCTTACCGACATATTTCAAGCCGCACCCACATGTCAAAAGGTATACAACCGAAGTAGAATTACAATTGATGAAATTATTCACCTTAATATCGGTACCTTCTATTAGAGGACCTTTTTTCATAAAGGGGCAGACTTTACAATGATTGCAAGGGAAACTACCCTTAATACTTAGAAATGTTTCAGAGGGATGGTTGGTGCTTTCAAGTTGGCTTTTTGAGATAATAGTCTTAAGGGTCTTAGCCCGACGAAACACCATTTTTGGGACCTCAGGAATGTGACCAACCAAGACGGGGTCCAATTTAAGGACACCCCAATGCTTCTTAAAAATGTCCTTCAGTTCTTTTTCGTGCGAGTTATATTGGGTCACGAACATAATATCATTACCATCGATGGTATCTGGTAATGACACTTGCCTGGCAGTTTTTGGTTGGAAAAGTTTGTTTCTATCCAATGAGCGCGCTCTTTGGAGGGCTCCTTCGATTACACTATGTGGGTAACCTTTTTCATTGAACCTACTGACATAAACAGCGGCTTGTTCATCAAAGCGTGTCAGGCTCGAACAGTTCCTCCTTAGTCGCAAAAATTGCGAGTAAGGGATGTTGTTCTTCCAAGCTCCCAAATGGCAGCTTGAGTATTCGAGGTAGCTGTTCGCGTCCACACGCTTGAAGAATGTGGATGTTTGAATGGCTTTTTCAGTAGGAAAATCGGCCACATCGAGCACAATATCGAGAAACTCGATTCTTGTTCGATGAAACGATGATGTGAATCTTAAAATAAAGGTATTGATGTTGAGACACTCCACAAACCTATTGAAGGAGTCTTCATCACCCTCCCATATGATTATAATATCATCGATATATCTCTTAAGGAAGATGATGTTAGTACTCAGCTCATCTCTAATGGTGGTGGTTTCCCACTCAGCCATATACAAGTTGGCAAGGCTAGGGGCACAAATGGTACCCATAGCCGTGCCACACGTCTGCAAAAACCACTCCCCCAAAAATTCAAAATAATTGAACTGAAGGACAAATCTCAAACAATCACAGATAAAGGTCTGTCGATGTACAGAAATATCGGGGTCAAGGCATAAGCGGTTAGCCACTGCCTGAATACCCTTTTCATGTGGGATACTCGTATATAGAGCCTGTACATCGATGGTGGCCAGAGCAAAATTATCCCTCCACTCAATGTCTGCTAGCATTTCCAAAAGATGTGATGAGTCACGCACATATGTCTCAATCAAGGGTACATATTTTTTAATGTATGTATCAACATACTCAGATACACGCGAGGTCAGTGACCCCACCCCGGCGACAATAGGCCGACCCGGGGGGGGCACCAACCCTTTGTGTATCTTAGGCAAATGGTAGAATGTCGCTAGGTTTGGCGTTTTGTTGTGCAAATATTTATATTCATTTAAACACAATAACTTATCAGTTAAACCTCTCTTGAGAATTACCTCAAGATGGACCAAATATTCACCAGTTGGATCACCTGCGAGTTTTACATAGGATTTTTCATCCAGCAATAGCTTATATGCTTCTGATACATATACATCTCTGTCAAGTACCACTACACCCCCAGCGCGGACAAAGGTGGGGGTGTAGTGGTACTTGACAGAGATGTATATGTATCAGAAGCATATAAGCTATTGCTGGATGAAAAATCCTATGTAAAACTCGCAGGTGATCCAACTGGTGAATATTTGGTCCATCTTGAGGTAATTCTCAAGAGAGGTTTAACTGATAAGTTATTGTGTTTAAATGAATATAAATATTTGCACAACAAAATGCCAAACCTAGCGACATTCTACCATTTGCCTAAGATACACAAAGGGTTGGTGCCCCCCCCGGGTCGGCCTATTGTCGCCGGGGTGGGGTCACTGACCTCGCGTGTATCTGAGTATGTTGATACATACATTAAAAAATATGTACCCTTGATTGAGACATATGTGCGTGACTCATCACATCTTTTGGAAATGCTAGCAGACATTGAGTGGAGGGATAATTTTGCTCTGGCCACCATCGATGTACAGGCTCTATATACGAGTATCCCACATGAAAAGGGTATTCAGGCAGTGGCTAACCGCTTATGCCTTGACCCCGATATTTCTGTACATCGACAGACCTTTATCTGTGATTGTTTGAGATTTGTCCTTCAGTTCAATTATTTTGAATTTTTGGGGGAGTGGTTTTTGCAGACGTGTGGCACGGCTATGGGTACCATTTGTGCCCCTAGCCTTGCCAACTTGTATATGGCTGAGTGGGAAACCACCACCATTAGAGATGAGCTGAGTACTAACATCATCTTCCTTAAGAGATATATCGATGATATTATAATCATATGGGAGGGTGATGAAGACTCCTTCAATAGGTTTGTGGAGTGTCTCAACATCAATACCTTTAATTTAAGATTCACATCATCGTTTCATCGAACAAGAATCGAGTTTCTCGATATTGTGCTCGATGTGGCCGATTTTCCTACTGAAAAAGCCATTCAAACATCCACATTCTTCAAGCGTGTGGACGCGAACAGCTACCTCGAATACTCAAGCTGCCATTTGGGAGCTTGGAAGAACAACATCCCTTACTCGCAATTTTTGCGACTAAGGAGGAACTGTTCGAGCCTGACACGCTTTGATGAACAAGCCGCTGTTTATGTCAGTAGGTTCAATGAAAAAGGTTACCCACATAGTGTAATCGAAGGAGCCCTCCAAAGAGCGCGCTCATTGGATAGAAACAAACTTTTCCAACCAAAAACTGCCAGGCAAGTGTCATTACCAGATACCATCGATGGTAATGATATTATGTTCGTGACCCAATATAACTCGCACGAAAAAGAACTGAAGGACATTTTTAAGAAGCATTGGGGTGTCCTTAAATTGGACCCCGTCTTGGTTGGTCACATTCCTGAGGTCCCAAAAATGGTGTTTCGTCGGGCTAAGACCCTTAAGACTATTATCTCAAAAAGCCAACTTGAAAGCACCAACCATCCCTCTGAAACATTTCTAAGTATTAAGGGTAGTTTCCCTTGCAATCATTGTAAAGTCTGCCCCTTTATGAAAAAAGGTCCTCTAATAGAAGGTACCGATATTAAGGTGAATAATTTCATCAATTGTAATTCTACTTCGGTTGTATACCTTTTGACATGTGGGTGCGGCTTGAAATATGTCGGTAAGACCAAACGGTGCTTCAAGGTTAGAATCCTGGAGCACCTCCGTAACATCAAGCACGGGGTCACCAATCATAGCGTGTCCCGACATTTCAAGGAGGTCCATAATTGTGACCCCAAAACTTTGACTTGTAAAGGAATTGAGCTGGTACAACACAGCAAGAGAGGTGGTGATCATGAGAAATTTCTTCTCAAACGTGAGACCACATGGATACTTAGACTAGATACACTAGTACCCAGGGGATTGAACGAAGGTTACGAGATAACCCCGTTCATAAACTAAGTGTATCCCCAATAAACCTAGGGTGCTGTTAATATTCTTATTTATCTTGATGTATAATAAGGAGTGCTGTATTCTAGAATCATTTTGATTGTATTACTAGCTCTGCATTACTAGTGCTTTAAGCTTACTTGGATTTTGGGTCGTTGTTTTTTATAAGAATATATACATTTTTTATATGAATACATATTATAGTAATCGTGATCAATAATCATATAATACTGAAGGTCTACTAGATTGCTTCATGAAACTGTGTCAAGTACTTTATGTATGAATTCATAATTTGTTTCTAACGATAATTCCACCTCTCGGATTTATGGATTAATCCATTGGAGAGATTTTAGTTAGATGTGTATGTGCTAGTTAGTTGTTATGAAATATATCAATGTATTTCTGTTTAGAAATTTATTCTGTGAATGTAATGTTTTAATTATGTCTTATTCCAAGAGGCATCCTGCTCGCACATAGTATCAGTACCAGTGGTACATTTTATACTGGCATATTATATATTGTGTATAATCATTCCCATCCCGGGCACTTTTTTGTTGCCCTCTGTTCTCATATAGCTCGCATTTAATGCGAGATACCTGTTTTTCTAATATACATTGATAGTATGGGGCGTCTCATTTAATGAGATTGTTTACCATGTGGCATCCCCTCTCCCCCTTTTGTTTCTCCTTTTCTCCTATTGGCCCATATCTCCTGTGACCAATTTTATTTACATGTATCCATGACAGCGAGCTGAGGCGTTGTACTCCGTCTTGCTGCTACTCCATTTAATTCTTGCGGCTTAAGCTGCTGTCTTTTACTAAGTAATCATTTGTTTTCATTCATTTATATGTCCCAGTGTTAACTTACACTTTATAGTGGCCCGGGCTCTCAAGCAGTAGATGTACCATATTGGTTACGCAGCATGATGCCCTTAATGTGTCCTAGGCATCTATTGGCTTATGCCTGTTTAAAACCGCCCCTTAAAAATCACTAGTGTTACGTACGGCATTCCTATCTGTACTGCCCGCGTCACTCGCATTATGCCGGACACTTGTATCCGCCTCCTCACTGACGGGATCCAATACCGTACAGTTACCCGCCCCGTCAGCGTCACTTGGATGACGCATGTTATCCCTATTCGCCCCCTCACTAGCGGCGGCCAATCCAGTGTATTTACCCGCCCTGTCCGCGTCACTGAGATGACGCGTGATGTGTTCTAGCCGCCTCCTCACCAGCGGTATCCAATTACCCTATACTTACCTGCTCCTTGATTGACGGGGACAGTCCTTTATATTCTGTACGAGCGTACGTAGTAGCCACGCCCTCTGACGAAGTCCGCAGTGACGAAACGCGTCAGGGCGTGGCCTACGACGCTCCTTCTACTCTGGACACTGATTTCCTGGACGTGGCTTTCTTTCGTACGCTTCCCTGCAAGCCAGCTCTGCAGCGTTTCGAGTGACACCAAGGTCCCGGTACAGTGTGAGCAGTGTTGCCTTTGGTTTTAAACCCATGCCTTGTGGTACCCAGTCCACAGTGTTTTAACACACGGTACGAGTTCATGTTAAACTGTACCCTGGATTTTCGTTTTAAAATAAATTTTCATTACTAAAATACTGCACCATGAAGCGCCTTCTTTCTGCCTCTCTCTAGATCTTTTGCCCTGTGGGTTCCAGGGATTTCCATATTGAGAAAGAAGCTGCTGCAAGTTTGATTGGAACTTTGGTGCCATACTCCCTGCTTGTTACAAACAGTGGACTTTCCAACTGGTATAAAGTTGACTGACTTTTGGGCGCAGTTTGTCAATACTCTATACATACTGTGTTGCTCTGCTGAATCCAATTGATATTTCTTGCTGCCCGATTGTATTGTCACTCTGTTTTCCTATCATTTGGTACTAAACAATTATATACACAATGTTTAGGAGCAGTGAACTTAATGCTAAGCGATCCTTAGAATGTAATAGAATTTTTGATGATAGAAACCCTGGTGTTGCTGGTAATCATGCAATTGGTGAGACTGGTGGTAGCCTCCTTGATTTGGAACGCCTCCTGATCAGGGAGGCTAAAACCTGGTGGGATATTAAAAGCTTGGACAGCTATGTTACTTGTGGCCGGATCCCAAGGGGTCTGAGGCTTGTCAAACATCCTACCGTTAATATTAACAATGAACAGTTCATAAAGGACTGGAATAACACTCTGGATGAGTGCTCCATGTCACTGATGCGACTGTTGATTAGTGAGAAAAAGAAACTGTTTGCTGATATTGAACAACAAATTGCTACCTTAATACCTACCTTAGAGGCTGCTTATTCGACAGAAGTACTTTCTGAAGCTAAAAAGGAAATAGATAAAAAGGTTTCCAATATTGAGTCAAAAATCATTGATACTAAACAGAAGAAATTTGTAAGGGATCGAAGTGATTATGAAAACAATCGAGTTAGAACATGGCAAGTGGCAAAAAGTAGGGATGCATTTGATCTAAATGTGCCTGATATCCAAATTCCACCCCGAACAAACAGACTACGGTCCCAACAGAGACGGGGGTCCTATAGAATGCCCCCACATGATAACTATAGGTCTGGTAATCGCCCTGATAGATATCAGGCAGGCTCGAGAGATAGACGCCAGGAGAGATGGCAGAAAGTACCTTTTAAGTCTCGTGGTAATAATAATAAATACCGTAATAATAGAAATCCCCAAAACTATTGGGATGAGCCTGTGTTTTCACGGAATGCACAGGAAAGAGGGCCTAATGATAACAGATTTGAAGTCCTCCGCCCTGAATATGATAATGGCCGTTTTTTAGACGCTGGTCGACACGACGACCTGCGTATGTCGACACCGAACCGCACCCCCCTAAGGTTAAAAAGAAGACTCGGGGAAGCCGAGGAAAGGGAAATCCCAGGAAGGGAGCCAAAACAGAGATTGGTTCAACAATCGATAGCTCCACCGCCCCTGTCACAGAGATAGTTGCTGGTAATTCTCCACATAATCTTAAAGGGGTTTTCAATTTTTCTAAGCGGGTGTTAAGTAATACGGAGATGTCGGTTCTCCAAAGAGGCCTATCATTTGCACCAACTAAAAGTGTAAACAAAGTAGATGTCCAGGTTGATCTCAATCTGTTTGCAAGACGCCTGACACTCAAACGCCATTTCCTGAAAAAACCATGTCCTGAGGTCCCCTTAGATGTCTCTTTAGATTCTCTCAATTCAAATCTTAAACTTAAATCCACCTATTACCCTCTGGAGTCTCGTGGCCCTTATATTGATTTATTTGCCGAGTTGGTTAAAAAAGATCTTTCCAAACTGAATACTAAGATTCAGGAGAAACCTAATGTGAGTCTTAAAGAAAATATGGCAATTAAAAGTTTACAAACAGACAGTTCTATAGTAATAAAGAGCGCGGACAAAGGTGGGGGTGTAGTGGTACTTGACAGAGATGTATATGTATCAGAAGCATATAAGCTATTGCTGGATGAAAAATCCTATGTAAAACTCGCAGGTGATCCAACTGGTGAATATTTGGTCCATCTTGAGGTAATTCTCAAGAGAGGTTTAACTGATAAGTTATTGTGTTTAAATGAATATAAATATTTGCACAACAAAACGCCAAACCTAGCGACATTCTACCATTTGCCTAAGATACACAAAGGGTTGGTGCCCCCCCCCGGGTCGGCCTATTGTCGCCGGGGTGGGGTCACTGACCTCGCGTGTATCTGAGTATGTTGATACATACATTAAAAAATATGTACCCTTGATTGAGACATATGTGCGTGACTCATCACATCTTTTGGAAATGCTAGCAGACATTGAGTGGAGGGATAATTTTGCTCTGGCCACCATCGATGTACAGGCTCTATATACGAGTATCCCACATGAAAAGGGTATTCAGGCAGTGGCTAACCGCTTATGCCTTGACCCCGATATTTCTGTACATCGACAGACCTTTATCTGTGATTGTTTGAGATTTGTCCTTCAGTTCAATTATTTTGAATTTTTGGGGGAGTGGTTTTTGCAGACGTGTGGCACGGCTATGGGTACCATTTGTGCCCCTAGCCTTGCCAACTTGTATATGGCTGAGTGGGAAACCACCACCATTAGAGATGAGCTGAGTACTAACATCATCTTCCTTAAGAGATATATCGATGATATTATAATCATATGGGAGGGTGATGAAGACTCCTTCAATAGGTTTGTGGAGTGTCTCAACATCAATACCTTTAATTTAAGATTCACATCATCGTTTCATCGAACAAGAATCGAGTTTCTCGATATTGTGCTCGATGTGGCCGATTTTCCTACTGAAAAAGCCATTCAAACATCCACATTCTTCAAGCGTGTGGACGCGAACAGCTACCTCGAATACTCAAGCTGCCATTTGGGAGCTTGGAAGAACAACATCCCTTACTCGCAATTTTTGCGACTAAGGAGGAACTGTTCGAGCCTGACACGCTTTGATGAACAAGCCGCTGTTTATGTCAGTAGGTTCAATGAAAAAGGTTACCCACATAGTGTAATCGAAGGAGCCCTCCAAAGAGCGCGCTCATTGGATAGAAACAAACTTTTCCAACCAAAAACTGCCAGGCAAGTGTCATTACCAGATACCATCGATGGTAATGATATTATGTTCGTGACCCAATATAACTCGCACGAAAAAGAACTGAAGGACATTTTTAAGAAGCATTGGGGTGTCCTTAAATTGGACCCCGTCTTGGTTGGTCACATTCCTGAGGTCCCAAAAATGGTGTTTCGTCGGGCTAAGACCCTTAAGACTATTATCTCAAAAAGCCAACTTGAAAGCACCAACCATCCCTCTGAAACATTTCTAAGTATTAAGGGTAGTTTCCCTTGCAATCATTGTAAAGTCTGCCCCTTTATGAAAAAAGGTCCTCTAATAGAAGGTACCGATATTAAGGTGAATAATTTCATCAATTGTAATTCTACTTCGGTTGTATACCTTTTGACATGTGGGTGCGGCTTGAAATATGTCGGTAAGACCAAACGGTGCTTCAAGGTTAGAATCCTGGAGCACCTCCGTAACATCAAGCACGGGGTCACCAATCATAGCGTGTCCCGACATTTCAAGGAGGTCCATAATTGTGACCCCAAAACTTTGACTTGTAAAGGAATTGAGCTGGTACAACACAGCAAGAGAGGTGGTGATCATGAGAAATTTCTTCTCAAACGTGAGACCACATGGATACTTAGACTAGATACACTAGTACCCAGGGGATTGAACGAAGGTTACGAGATAACCCCGTTCATAAACTAAGTGTATCCCCAATAAACCTAGGGTGCTGTTAATATTCTTATTTATCTTGATGTATAATAAGGAGTGCTGTATTCTAGAATCATTTTGATTGTATTACTAGCTCTGCATTACTAGTGCTTTAAGCTTACTTGGATTTTGGGTCGTTGTTTTTTATAAGAATATATACATTTTTTATATGAATACATATTATAGTAATCGTGATCAATAATCATATAATACTGAAGGTCTACTAGATTGCTTCATGAAACTGTGTCAAGTACTTTATGTATGAATTCATAATTTGTTTCTAACGATAATTCCACCTCTCGGATTTATGGATTAATCCATTGGAGAGATTTTAGTTAGATGTGTATGTGCTAGTTAGTTGTTATGAAATATATCAATGTATTTCTGTTTAGAAATTTATTCTGTGAATGTAATGTTTTAATTATGTCTTATTCCAAGAGGCATCCTGCTCGCACATAGTATCAGTACCAGTGGTACATTTTATACTGGCATATTATATATTGTGTATAATCATTCCCATCCCGGGCACTTTTTTGTTGCCCTCTGTTCTCATATAGCTCGCATTTAATGCGAGATACCTGTTTTTCTAATATACATTGATAGTATGGGGCGTCTCATTTAATGAGATTGTTTACCATGTGGCATCCCCTCTCCCCCTTTTGTTTCTCCTTTTCTCCTATTGGCCCATATCTCCTGTGACCAATTTTATTTACATGTATCCATGACAGCGAGCTGAGGCGTTGTACTCCGTCTTGCTGCTACTCCATTTAATTCTTGCGGCTTAAGCTGCTGTCTTTTACTAAGTAATCATTTGTTTTCATTCATTTATATGTCCCAGTGTTAACTTACACTTTATAGTGGCCCGGGCTCTCAAGCAGTAGATGTACCATATTGGTTACGCAGCATGATGCCCTTAATGTGTCCTAGGCATCTATTGGCTTATGCCTGTTTAAAACCGCCCCTTAAAAATCACTAGTGTTACGTACGGCATTCCTATCTGTACTGCCCGCGTCACTCGCATTATGCCGGACACTTGTATCCGCCTCCTCACTGACGGGATCCAATACCGTACAGTTACCCGCCCCGTCAGCGTCACTTGGATGACGCATGTTATCCCTATTCGCCCCCTCACTAGCGGCGGCCAATCCAGTGTATTTACCCGCCCTGTCCGCGTCACTGAGATGACGCGTGATGTGTTCTAGCCGCCTCCTCACCAGCGGTATCCAATTACCCTATACTTACCTGCTCCTTGATTGACGGGGACAGTCCTTTATATTCTGTACGAGCGTACGTAGTAGCCACGCCCTCTGACGAAGTCCGCAGTGACGAAACGCGTCAGGGCGTGGCCTACGACGCTCCTTCTACTCTGGACACTGATTTCCTGGACGTGGCTTTCTTTCGTACGCTTCCCTGCAAGCCAGCTCTGCAGCGTTTCGAGTGACACCAAGGTCCCGGTACAGTGTGAGCAGTGTTGCCTTTGGTTTTAAACCCATGCCTTGTGGTACCCAGTCCACAGTGTTTTAACACACGGTACGAGTTCATGTTAAACTGTACCCTGGATTTTCGTTTTAAAATAAATTTTCATTACTAAAATACTGCACCATGAAGCGCCTTCTTTCTGCCTCTCTCTAGATATATATATATATATATATATATATATATTTCCCTACTCTGTTCTCTTTCTATCAACAATGCTGCACTTATTGTAAATGTGAGCTCTTAGTCCTCTGTAAATTTATCTACATCCCTGTAGGCCACGTTTTTAGCTCAGTGTTTTGTTTAACCACATGTGGGATGTCTTGCTGGCTTCTGTTTGTCAGCCTCCCAGTCAGGAGGTGATTGGTGTAGGCTTTGCATTACCGATCACCTCTTTACTTCTTAACAAATCCAGTTTTATATTTGGACATGGACTTAAAATCTCACCTGGTTTTTGAGTGTTTAGCAGTTGTCACAGGTAATCTTGCCATCTTGTTTTTTCTCTCTTCTTTTTATTTTATTTTTTTCCTAATTACTCTGCCCACATATCTAAAATCCTGCACGTGTGGGGTGTCACTCTCTGCTGTGGTTTTCCATTCTGCCTCGATCCAAATTCCTCTGCCCTCTGTAGCTCCACCCCAGTGGTGACATAGAGGAAGTCACCAGAGCTCGGAGCAGAAGGGCTGTGATCACAAGATCAGCTGCTTTAAGTTCTAATTGTACAGCAACAACTTTCTTTCCAGCTTGCAGCTTGAAAAGAGATACATTGGAGAGTGATAATGTACCTGCCAATCAGCCTAACTGCCATGTCACAGGTGTGTTGGCAAAATGACAATTAGGAGCTGATTAGAATGTGGTTGACCACTCTCCATTTTAACTGGGTGTAACGGATCACTTGTGGTACTATATAAATAAAGGAATATAGATGATATGGACATGGATATGAACAGCTTGCCAGAATGTAGATATATGTAGAGTCACAGCATTCAGGTAATCATTACGCAGCCTATGGAACAGAGGGCACTGCTCAGTCATAGCTGTGCCGCAATCACGAGCCATGCCTTGCATTTTCATCATTGTTGGGGCATGCTCGGTGCTCTTTGAGCTACTGGTCATGCTACTATCCCTATGCACACAGCATCTATTTACTGCTTGCGTGACTCGAGCCTTCCAACTGTCCAACTCATCGTGGGACACTGAGGCCAGTAAGTAGGACAGCCCCAAAATATTGAAAAGCCATCTGCAGGACAATGGCCTAACCAGATCGAACATAGAAGAAAGTTAAATTTAAAAGAATATGACTGGTCTTTGCATTTTTTGTGTGTGCGATGTTTAGAACCATCATTAGACTTCCTGGAAATATCTGTAGTATACGACCAGTGTTATTTAGTGGAACTTTGGATAAAGAAGATTTAGAGGTAACACTTGTATGCCTTTCAGCAGTTTCATACTAGTTGGCTTTGGGCAGGTGTGTATGATATAACCTGTAATTATCAAATCCTACGCCAACTACCTCATATGGCAGAATCATTTGACTGTCAACATTCTAGGAATGACTCTTACATTACTATTAGTGGGGTTATGTTTATTCTAAAACTGTAGCTGTCCTTTGCATATACAGTATGCAAACTGGTAGAAAATAGATTTACAGTTTTTCCCCCAGTTCCGATGAGTTCCGATGAGGTCTTATATTGCTAGAAATGAATAACAGACTGTAGAACAGTCCTGCAGATGTCTTGGTTATGATGAGTTTGTAATTTGTTAACAAAAATAACACAGCTGAAATATTATTTTAGCATGGATGTAAAGTAAATACCTGCCAGGCATACTACACATTCTCAGATATGCCAGCTATTTTGTACTGCCTACAGACTGAGTAATGTGAATTATGTTAGCTGGCCCCCTTTCTCCTTGCTCTGGCAGGGAAGTACACGAATTACAGAGTGAAAAGTATATTGCTGTATAGCAGTACATAGCACTTGTGCTTTGAGTTTTGAGATTTTGTTTTAAGAGCAATTACACCTTCATTCTCGACATTCTAATTATAATTGCAGCACTATTTATTTTTTTATTCTGACATTTTTTTTGAAACATTAAAGTTTTTTCCCCTTGTTATGTCACTCTGGAGAAATGTATTTTTGCAAATTGTTTTGAAGTTACTCATATACATATCGCTTTCCTAATCTGAAATGTTTCTTTAGACAAACAGTTGCTTGATTTTATCCTAGTCTAGCCAAATTATTTCTAATTACTATGGTATAAGAGTATAGCACGTTTGAATCTATGGCTGCTATCCAATTAGGCCCGGCAATTTTACTGCGGCAAATTGAATCTCATTAGCCCTGATGGCGTCAGGTGTCGGGGATTATGTTTTGTCTACCTGAAGCATGCAAAAGAAAATCCCTGAGAGCCCAATTTTTTTCCCATGAGTTTTTTTTTGCCTGTAAAATGGGAATATTTTAGGCCTAAAAATGGGGCTTCAGGGAGATGGGCAGGGTTAGGTGGGGGGTGGGGCTGCAGGCCACGATGGAGGAAGCGACGGGAGGCACCGGTGAGCTCAAGCAGAATGGGGCGTGCTCGCATCCCCTTCCGTCTGATGGCGGGTCCTGGCGATTGGTGAATCGCCAGGACCCGCAATAACAAGATGCGCTCCTTCTGTAGCCCCCCCCTTTTTTTTTACACAAATTAGAGCTGCAATTGGATACCAAACTTTGTGTACATATCAGTGCTAACAGTGCATGTTTTCCAGAATCACCAGTGGAATAATTACTAACTGTGGATATTTTGCAGTGTCTATCAGAAGTAAATACACCTGTGCTCCGGCAAGGCAATAAGGAAACCATGCACTGTGAGGCTGGGTACAAACTTAAATATTTTCAGATCAATTGACTGCTGGCTCCTGCAGTGAGTGTACGGGTGATCGCCTGTACACACAGCATGATGCACCAATATATTGCCCATAGACTGTGTTGCACAGCTTACACAATATGTCTGTGAATGGTGTTGTTCAAACATATCGCTGGTACTTATTGGGCGATGGACCAGTGGTATATAGGCCACTCAAATGAACAGCCGATATATCAGCCAGTGGCTGATACACTGTACTGAGGACTGCTTTGAGAATCATTTTGCTAAAATGACTGTGGCCAAAACCAGCCTTTTCAGATATTTGGGGATTGATATTTATCTCTCGCCCAGACAAAGTCCTGTTTCATACCTTCTTTTATTTTTTTTGGTACACATTTTGGCATTAATGCGAAGTTGCACCTGTTTGCTGGCTCTCTTGCATGTCTTCACAGTGCTCGTGGTGTGAACATATCCTTTGCAGTATAGGTAATTCATTCATGATTGAAATTCATTTGAATTTCAATCATGACTACACTTGTGCGTGAACTGTTGGAAAAGCTCAGTGAGGGTATTCTGCCAAAGTTATAAAAAAATAGGGGGTGTGGCTTAATTTTAAAAGGGGTGTGGCTTAATGTGAGGCGTGGTCTAGCAGGAAAACAATTACCTTATATCACACTTTTGCAACCTGCATGACCAGACATTGGTTGCTGCAGGAATTGTTATTGTCCTCCCGCACTTAGGTTGGCGGGCTGAAGGCCACACACAGTGACCTAGTACGCCTCACAGATCAAGGCCAAACAGTGACAGGCTACTTAAATAATTATACACTATTTATCCGTGATGCCAATTACACATTACGCCGTACACTGTGATGACGATTACATATTACGCCGCACACCGTGATGACAATTACACATTACACCGCACACCAAGATGCCCATTAGACCCCACGCTGTGATGGCAATTACACAATACTCCACACATCGTAATGCCCATTACACATTATGCCCCATGTGCCGCTGCCGCACAACTGATGCCGTTTACTAATATGCCCCCACAGTGCCAGATATGCCCCCACAGTGCCAGATATGCCCCCACAGTGCCAGATATGCCCCCACAGCGCCACACATATGCCCCCACAGTGCCAAATATATGCCCTCACAGTGCTACACATATGCCCCCACAGTGCTACACATATGCCCCCACAGTGCTACACATATGCCCCCACAGTGACACAAATATATGCCCCCACAGTGCTACACATATGCCCCCACAGTGCCACAAATATATGCCCCCACAGTGCCACAAATATATGCCCCCAGTGACAGAAATATATGCCCTCACAGTGCCACACATATGCCCCGTGACAGAAATATATGCCCCCACAGTGCCACACATATGCAACCAGTGACAGAAATATATGCCCCCACAGTGCCACAAATATATGCCCCCACAGTGCCACACATATGCCCCCAGTGACAGAAATATATGCCCCCACAGTGCCACAAATATATGCCCCCACAGTGCTACACATATGCCCCCACAGTGCCACAAATATATGCCCCCACAGTGCTACACATATGCCCCCACAGTGCCACAAATATATGCCCCCACAGTGCCAAACTCACTTTTTCGTTTTCTATGCTGCTTCCGAGGGGAGGGGAGCGCATCCTGCCTCTCTCCTTCCCCTTCAGTGTGTGTACCTGAGCTGAGCCGTCAGCCATTCATATCTCGCGCCCGAGATCTTATTGGCTGACAGCGGCAGCCCAGTGACTTGAGCGAGGGGACGGAGAGACGCACGATGCGTTCCCCTCCCCTCTCCAGCGTGTAGTCGGGCCGGCCGGGGAGACAGCGGCGGCGGCTGCGGCGGCTATGGTAGCTACGGCGGCTGCGGCGGCTATGGCAGCTACGGCGGCTACAGGGTTTTGGGGGGGGGAGGGGGGGGAGGGGGGGGAGGGGGGAGACTGCCAGGCGCCCTGGCTGTTTCAGAGGCGGACAAGCCGTGCGGCGCCCCGGGCTGCTGCACGGCTTGTCCGCCTCTAGAAACGGCCCTGATGACAAATCCGCAAAGAAATCTGCATACTGTCTAATGTGCACAATTACTTATGTTTATCTATGCATCAACATCAGGGGTTTGTTAGCCTGTCTGTAGTCCCAAATTTACCAAAAATTTTAGTGATTTCTTCACCTAGAGATACATATGAGACTGTAGTCTGTCAAGTTCATCAGAGCTTCTAAGGCTTTGGAATGATGAATAACAAGACTGACAGGAAGCTAAAGCAATGTATTTAATGAAGTTCTAGAAGAAAAGAAATGTACAAAACAATTTAGTTGTCTAAAAGTTAAACTCCTTTTTAAAGCTTTTTTTTAAAAGGTTTTTAACATGGTTGTTAAGCTTCATGAGAAAAGAAGAGGAGGGGACCATATGTAACCAAATAAATTTTTTGGGGCATTTGGCTGATTTGTTTGTGTGTTTCTGTTGCTACAGCTATATGCAACAAGACAGGTCATAACCCAGGGGAAATAATGTAAATGAATGGCTAAAACCTGCAGCAGTAAACATTTCAGGACAGCAAGTATAAGTTCATATCTTGGCTATGGGAATGTGGTAATCCTTCTTTTAAGTGCAATTTGTCACAAATTTGGCCAGGAAACTTAAGCTGGGTACACATATATACAATCGTCGGGCCGTTCTTCCAATCTGGGGGCAAACGGCCGTTCGATTGTATAGGTGTGTACGCTGTCCCAATTGCTGCTGTGCGACCGATAAACGGCCAAAAACGCTCTTGGCCGTCCACGGTCGGTCGGTCGAAGGTTCTTTGCTGCTTAATATTTCATCCGACAGGACGGCTCCATATCGGAACAAAAGTGAAGTGTGTATGCACCTTCGATCGATATGCTTGACAGTTTGACAAAGCACGGTGGTATGCTGCATTATGAGAGACCCTGTAACCCTTTGCCTGCTGTTTTAACTAATGTGTGTTTAATGCCTCACTGCTCAACACTTTAGACGCATCACTTTAAGACATTAATCAATGTTGAAGTTTTAATAGTGTGTTATGGTGCCCTGAAAAGAGCTTCCAGCCCACTCTATTAAAACTTCAACATTGATTAATGTCTTAAAGTGATGCGTCTAAAGTGTTGAGCAGTGAGGCATTAAACAGACATTAGTTAAAACAGCAGGCAAAGGGTTACAGGGTCTCTCATATACTTCTTCTTGCGATTGTTTGGACGGGAGTACATCGGACGTCGCATATGTGTACGCGCAGAACGGTCGTATGTTTTGGACGGCCGAACGTGTATTCGGTCGATCGAACGGTCGCAAGAAAAAGGAAATTGTACATATGTGTACCCAGCTTAAGGGCCTAATTTTGGTTGAGTGCTCTGACAATTCCATCTGCAGTTGTGTAATTTATGTTTTCTTTCCTCTGCTCGTGTGTCCATAGTCTACAGTCACAGTTGTGATGGAGTAGCAGAGATGTCTTTAAAATATACTGGGCATTCCTGGGTGAGGATGCGTTCGATATCCCAGCGATCAGGATTTCGGCAGTCACAATACATTAGACCGGTGCTAGATGATGACTGGCAGGATGCTTAATGTTAAGGTCCATACACACTGGACGATTTTTGCTGCTTTGAACGGCTTTCCATAGCAGGCTATCCATACATGATGGGTGACTTTGGAGCTAAAAGCTCAAAGTCGCCTAGTGTGTATGGGCCATAAGTGTGCGAGGAGCGGTAGGGTAGTGTTAGACCATGGGGTTTGAGGGATGCTAGGTTTAGGCAATACTACGACTATTAGGCTTTGGGGAGAGGAGGGTAGGTTTAGGCTGTGAGGGGTTTGGATCATAGGATAGAAAGTCATTAGGTCAACATGAGATAAGGTCAGCAATGGGGTAGGTCAACAGGATCATTAAATTGACACAAACATTAGGTCGACACAGGGATTATTGGAGTCAACAGGTCAACATGGTCGCTAAAAAGGTGCACCGCCTCCCCTCACATGGCTCGCTGTGCTCGCCATGTTTTGGGCATGGTGCCTTGCTACGATCGGCACGCTATTTTATTCTCCCACTGCGCCCTACTGGATGGTAGGGCATGAAATACTGCCTGTCTGCTCAAAAAAAAGGGGACCTAATGCTTGTGTTGAGCTAATGACCATGTCGACCTAACCACATGTTGACCTTCAGTGCTGTTGACCTTCATGCATGTTGACCTTCAGTGGTCGACCTAGTGACCATATGCCTCTGTGAGGAATTAGGCTTTAAAAAAAAAAAAGTCACCCGTCATCAGGCAACTTAAAAAAAATTCTGGCCCAATTACAAATGACCCGCTGGTTAATTTGTTCAAATTTTTACAAAACATGGTTGATTATTACCAAACCAATAAAGATCTGCAAGTTTGTGCTACACCCTACACTGTAATGTTTATTGGCTTTGTTTGCTAACTGTAGCCTGGCTATATCCGCTGTTTGGATTTAAAAATCATTAGCTGCGAAGGTGGCCAAATGTTAAGTTATTGTACACGTGTGCTACCCAAACAGGTTTTCTCACACAATAATAGAGGAAAAAGTATAAATCATGTTCCAGTTTTTCATCTGGATTTCATTAACTGTATTGTGCATATGAAAATGCTTTGGAAATCCAATAAAAGACTTTAATGTTACAGGTTTTACTGCAGTTTCTGTTAAAATTATTAATCACAAGTACAAATGTAAACAAGCTAACATACCTGTAATGCTGACCAGTCAGTAAGGAAATATGGTTACCAAAATGGCAAACAAAAAGGGAGAAAGAGAAGGTATTATATGACATTGCCAACTATTTATAAATGACACCCTGCATATAAATATATATATATATATATATATATATATATATATATATATATATATATATATATATATACTAGGTGATTCATCGCGCCCTACGGGCGCTCTTCACACCGTCGTAAGGGGCTGCGCCCCCTTAATTTGTGAACGTTTGTATATGAGAAATATGGTTAGAATTGTATGAAAGATGCCCTGTATTGCAACTTAGGTGTCCGCGAATCGCGGGAGGGGGGGTCACGGAGGGTGCCGCGAATTGCAGGAGGGGGGGTCGCGGGGGTGCCGCGAATTGCAGGAGGGGGGGTTGTGGGGGGGTGGATGCTGCGAATCGCGGGAGGGGAGGGATTGCAGAGAATCGCGGGAGGGGGGTCGCGGGGTGGGTTGCCGCAAATTGCGGGAGGGGGGTTACGGGGGCGGGGGTTGCGGCGAATCATGGTAGGGGGGGTCGCGGGTGGTGTGCCGTGAATCACGGGAGGGGGGGTCACGGGGTGGGGTGCCGATAATCGCAGGGGTGTGTGTGCCGTGAATCGCGGGAGTGGGGGTTGCGGGGGGGGGGGGGTGACGCGAATCGCCACAAGAAAAAATCAACACAGAAAGGTCAACACATGTAAATGTTGACATAAGTGTGGCACTTCATTGGTGTCCATGTCGACATATGAGAATGAATATGAAAACATTCAAAAAATGAAAAAAAAACCTTCAAAAACTCATGTCAACCTTTTTCATTGTCGACCATAGCTATGTCAGTGTTTTCCATGTGCAATTTAATTCTGGAGCTGCCGCGAATCGCGGGGGGGTGCCGCGAATTGCGGGAGGGGGGGTCGCGGGGGTGGGTGCCACGAATCGCGGGAGGGGGGGATACGGGGCGGGGGTTGCGGCGAATCATGGGAGGGGGGGTCGCGGGGGTGTGCTGTGAATCACGGGAGGGGGGATCACGGGGTGGGGTGCCGAAAATCGCGGGGGAGGTGTGTGTGCCGTGAATCGCGGGAGTGGGGGTTGTGGGGGGTGTGTGGGGGGGGGTGTGACGCAAATCGCCACAAGAAAAAATCAACACAGAAAGGTCAACACATGTAAATGTTGACATAAGTGTGGCACTTTATTGGTGTCCATGTCGACACATGAGAATGAATATGAAAATATTTAAAAAATGAAAAAAAAACTTCAAAAACTCATGTCAACCTTTTTCATTGTCGACCATAGCCATGTCAGTGTTTTCCATGTGCAATTTAATTCTGGAGCTGCCGCGAATCACGGGGGGTGCCGCGAATTGCGGGAGGGGGGGGTCGCGGGGTTGGGTGCCGCGAATCGCGGGAGGGTGGGGTTCACAGGGGTTCCGGTGGGGGGTTGCCGCGAATTGCGGGAGGTGGGGGGTCACGGGGGGTGCCGCGAATCGCGGGATGGTGGGTTGCGGGGGGGTGTGACGCGAATCGCCACAAAAAAAAATCAACACAGAAAGGTCAACACATGTAAATGTTGACATAAGTGTGCCACTTCATTGGTGTCCATGTTGACACATGACAATGAATATGAAAACATTCAAAAAATGAAATAAATCTTCAAAAACTCATGTCAACCTTTTTCATTGTCGACCATAGCCGTGCCAGTGTTTTGCATGTGCCATTTAATCCTGGGGCTGCCGCGAATCGCGGGGGGTGCCGCGATTTGCGTGAGGGGGGGGGGTTGCGGGGGGTGGGTGCCGCGAATCGCGGGAGAGCGGGGTTCATGGGGGTTCCGGTGGGGGGTTGCCGCGAATTGCGGGAGGGGGGGGGGGTCGCGGATGGGGGTGCCGCGAATCGCCAGAGGGGGGGTTGCGGGGGGTGTGACGTGAATCGCCACAAGAAAAAAATCAACACAGAAAGGTCAACACATGTAAATGTTGACATAAGTGTGGCACTTCATTGGTGTCCATGTCGACACATGAGAATGAATATGAAAATATTCAAAAAATGACAAAAAAAACTTCAAAAACTCATGTCAACCTTTTTCATTGTCGACCATAGCCATGTCAGTGTTTTCCATGTGCAATTTAATTCTGGAGCTGCCGCGAATCACGGGGGGTTGCCGCGAATTGCGGGAGGTGGGGGGTCACGGGGGGTGCCGCGAATCGCGGGAGGGGGGGTTGCGGGAGGGTGTGACGCGAATCGCCACAAGAAAAAATCAACACAGAAAGGTCAACACATGTAAATGTTGACATAAGTGTGCCACTTCATTGGTGTCCATGTCGACACATGACAATGAATATGAAAATATTCAAAAAATGACAAAAAAAACTTCAAAAACTCATGTCAACCTTTTTCATTGTCGACCATAGCCATGTCAGTGTTTTCCATGTGCAATTTAATTCTGGAGCAGCTAGCAAATCACGGGGGGGGGGGGGGGGTGCCGCGAATTGCGGGAGGGGGGGTCGCGGGGGTGGGTGCCGCGAATCGCGGGAGGGCGGGGTTCACAGGGGTTCCGGTGGGGGGTTGCCGCGAATTGCGGGAGGTGGGGGGGTCACGGGGGGTGCCGCGAATCGCGGGAGGGGGGGTTGCGGGGGGGTGTGATGCGAATCGCCACAAGAAAAAATCAACACAGAAAGGTCAACACATGTAAATGTTGACATAAGTGTGCCACTTCATTGGTGTCCATGTCGACACATGACAATGAATATAAAAAAATTAAAAAAATTAAAAATAAATCTTCAAAAACTCATGTCAACCTTTTTCATTGTCGACCATAGCCATGTCAGTGTTTTGCATGTGCCATTTAATCCTGGGGCTGCAGTGAATTGCGGGGGGTGCCGCGAATCGCGGGGTCGCAGGGGGTGTGCCGCCAATCGTGCAAGGGGGGTTCTTTTTGCCGGGGGGGGGGGTCACGGGGGAGGGTTTGCCGCGATTCGCGGGAGGGGGGGGTCGCGGGGTGGTGGTTATGCCGCGAATTGCGGGAGGGGTCGTGGGGGGGGGTTCTTTTTGCAGTGAATCGCTGGAGGGGGGGTCGCGGGGGTGTTTTTGCTGTGAATCGCGGTAGGGGGGGTCGCGGGTGTTTTTGCCGCGAATCGCGGGAGGGGGGGGGGCGCGGGGGGGGGAGGTTTTGCCGCAAATCGCGGGAGGGGGGGGGGCGCTCACCTGGGGCTGTGGAGTAGCAGTGCTGGGCAACATGGGAAGGCAGTGGGTGTCTGGCACTGTCTGTGGGCTCACTGGGCTGGTTCTCTGTCACATACCTCCCAACATGACCCTCTCTAGGAGGGACACAATGCTCTGTTTCTAGACTTCCCCTTAATGTATGATTGCCATCACCTGTTTTAAACAGGTTAATTTCTCAGAAAGGTGTTCAGCACAGATGAAGGCAATCACACATTAAGAGGAAAGTCCAGGAACAGAGCGTTATAGACACAGGCACCCACTTTGAGTGACAGATGTAGCCAAATATATAGGAGATATATATATATATATATATATATATATATATATATATGTATGTATATATATATATATGTATATATATATATATATGATCTCCATCTACAACAGAATAGAGGGGGTGCCTGATAGTGTAATATCGTTTTATTAAAAACATATATTTGAATTCGTTAAAAAGCTTTTGCAGACAGTAGTGCCCATACCGAGATAATCCTCTGGTGTGGGCTGGCTACCACAAGAGATAAACATAGAAATAGACCACTGGCAAGACTGCATGCGTTGATACACTCACTGGACCCTCTGTGTCTTCTTAGGTTCTCCCGGATCACAACGACTAGGCGTTCCAGACACACACGCAGGTGTTAGCTCCGTATCCAGCAGCGTCTCCAGCAGAGTAGCGTCATACAAGCCACGCCCCTATGCGTTTTGTCATAGGACTTCGTCAGTGGGGTGGGCACTTAGGAAAAGTGTTTTTCTTTTTAAAGGACTTCAGGTGCGGCTTCTTAATGGGCATAGTAGAGTATGACAATGTTTAATGGTGTAATCCTAGTGCAGTGTGCAATTTTTTGTTTTTGTTTGTTTCAAATGTAAATTTCTAATATATAATGTGTCCTCCCGACTGGAAAAAGTGCCCTGCCCGGTGGTCAGCACCCTGTCTTAAAAAATCCTAAAGTGAACTCTATAGATGTAGATAGATATTTATCACAATCATTTTCTTTACAATTTCAGTTTATTAATATTGATTAATAATAATCAAATATGTGTGAATATAGTTACCGTATATACTCGAGTATAAGTCGACCCGAATATAAGCCGAGAGACCTTATTTTACAACAAAAAACTGGGAAAACGTATTGACTCAAGTGGGACCATCACTCGAGTATAAGCCGAGGGGGGCTTTTTCAGCATAAAAAATGTTCTGAAAAAGTAGGCTTATACTCGAGTATATATGGTACTCTTACTTACAGAAAATGCTGTCAGCCACGTCCCGATAAGTATGCAGGGAGTGGGAGCGGGTGGTCAGGGGTGACTGCAGTTCTATATAGGCACTACTTGGGGGACTTAAATTTAAGCTGCAGGGAGGATACGTTTAAAGCTAGTCTGTGGGAACTGGGGAAAGGGGGGGGTGTTAGGGTTAGACTCCTAGAAGGTTAAGGTTAGGGTCAGGCTGCGGAGCAGGATGGCTGGGTTTAGGCGTGTGGTATGGGGTTTAGGGATAGGCGCTAGCTGGGAAGGTTAAATTATTTTGAATGGATATTATTATGTAATTGTACTTGAGTTTTATGAAGTAGTAATCGCCCCCTCACATCCATTGTTGGCAGAGAAAATTTGGTTCTCCAACATCTGTGGCATAAACCATAAATGGACCATAAAATTGATGGTTGTTAACCGTTGATGTTTGTCCCTTTTCAAAAATTGTGGAAATTGAAGACTGCAAGCCTTGGTATATTATGTCAAATACAATTTATTTTGTTGACAACTTTGATGAGCAATAGTGACTACCAGTTCGGGATGAATATATGTTTCATTGTGCCAATCAAAGTATATAACCTAGATCAAGAGTAAACCACCTGCATCACTCCAGCTGCTGAGGAACTATACCCCCCAGCATGCCCTGTCGTAGTTTTGTGGTAATGGCATGCTAAAATTACATATTGTGTAGTTCCTCTACTAAGTTCTACATGATGCCTAATTAGTCCTAGATGTGGTGGGAAATCATTGTAAATACACCGGAATTCACTTGTGCTTGACTGGCAAAAGATATTCCTCCATGCTGCATATTTGTAGTTTATAATATGCTTAAACATCTTTCCCGCTGAATATTTACAGTATGTCCAAACCTTTATGGTATAAGAAACCATGTAACCTTGGATGACTTCCACACACAAAGAATCAGTAGTTTGTTAAACAAAAAAACATGACTCTGACATTAGCAGTTCCCAGAAGACTGCATACATATTTCCCCCAAATTAACAATACAATGTGCTGTTATTAAATTGAATTATTGCTATTAGAGTGGATGATAGACTAGACCAGTGGTAGCCCACTACGGTCCTCGAGAGCTACCAACAGTTCACATTTTCCAGACCAAGCTAGCTGCTGCACAGGTGCACTCATTACTAGCTGAAACGGTACTTGTGTATTTTGGCGGCGCCCCCGATCTCCATCGCGCATTGTTTTAATCCACATCGCATGCCATGCACCTGATGGCATGCGATGCAACGCGATTTTTGCCCCCTATGCGATGAAAGATTGTATAAGCACCCTAAAGGGTGCTTTTAAGCACCCTAATGGGTGCTTACAATGTTAAATGCACCCCCACGCCCCCCCCCCCCACCTATAAACGTGAACCCGAAGCGTGGCGAGCGGCGGCGGTACGCATCCTCCGACCTTTTCATACCCCCACTATCCACGTCGGCGCGGAGTTGAGATAGAAAGTGTGGCGAGCGCAGCGAGCCACCGAGCCCGAAGCGTGGCGAGCGCACGCGGATACCTTCACAGGTATCGGAGTCCCCTCGCGGCCTTCACAGGTATCCGCGGTCCCCTGCGGGGCTCGCTGCGCTTCCCACGCTTCGGGCTCGGTGGCTCGCTGCGCTCGCCACACTTTCTATTCTCAACTCCACACTGACGTGGATAGTGGGGGTAGAAAAGGTTGGAGGATGCGTACCGCCGCCCCTCGCGGGCTCGCTGCGCTCACCACACTTCGGGTTCACGTTTATGTGTCAGTGATTAATGAGCTGCACTCATTAATCACTGACACATTTTAAAAGATACAGAGATGGAGCTAATTAGCTCACTTGTGATTCTGTGAGGAGACCTGCAAAACATGCACTGTTGGTAGCTCTCGAGGGACAAGGGTTGGCTACCCCAGCTTTATGGTATGCGATGCGATGGGCGCCGCCAAACTACACAAGTACCGCTGAAACATTTTCAAAGATCCACAGGTGGCGCTAATTAACTTCACTTGTGATTCTGTGAGGAGATCTGGAAAACCTTAACTGTTGGTAGCTCTCGAGGTCTGGAGTTGGCTACCCCAGGGCTAGCCAGCACCCGGCTCCCTGTCACTGAGGAGGAGCCAATATTTGAGGTCACCTTAGAAGGGTGACAAACAGCTGTGGTGGAGTTGATACAATGAATTATATGGTTCATATTTGCTCTTGCTTTATTATATAAACCCATATTATTACATAAGCACCAGCCCTTTACTCTTGTAAAAGAATTTAAACCTTGGTGGTTGTAGTACCATCTTATTGTATGGACACACTGCCTCTTAAGAAATTCTGGTTAAATGCACAGTTAGAGAATACTTCCTGGCCTGCAGCCAGATGGTGAATGCCTGTCAGTATGCTAATTGGTGGATGGTCAGAGCTATCCACCAGTCCACAGTGCTTGTATCCATTCACTGTATGGAAACGTGAAGAAATAAAGCAAGGGATGGTTATTTTTTAATGAGTGGATAGGGACCCCATTACATTACTTTGCCCAGGGCCCTACAATGGTTTCAAGATGGCCCTGAGTGGTGCTGAAAGTACAAGGACTGGCAGAACAGAGTAAACTCAAAAAGTGTGTTAGGGGATCTCTATGGTTCCGGAACATCCATGTGCTTTAAAATAAAAAAACAACAAAAAAACACTGTACAAGTGCAGTTATGCTCTGAATTATGCTTTATAGCATACATGCAAAGCTCAATGCTCATCCTTTCTTGTATGCAAAGCTCAATGTTTACTGCATACAAGGGGACAGTGGCAAGTAACTTTGGCAGGACCACACCCTGACAAAGAGCAGGCAGTGTGGCCTAATTAGTATAACTGTGTTGGCATGATATGGTTACAGGGTCCAGAGCATTACTGTGTGGGGCATTACATGGTGCAAAGAAGCATTACGGTGGAACCACAATTGATGCAAAGGGCATTACTGTGTGGGATATAATATGTGGCAAGGGGCAGTAATGTGTGGGGCATAATATTGTGCAAGAAGCATTATCGTGTTCAGTATAATATAGTACAGGGGGACATTACTGTGTGGGATATAATATGGTACATGGGTCATTACTGTGTGTGGCATAGTCTGTTCCTGGCAAAGCCACATCCAATGACACCCAGACCACTCCCTTTCCTGTGAGTCCAAATCCCATTAATGGCGTGTGTAAATATTACATTTTTAGAATGTCTATGGGGGAGAAGGGGCATATTTGTTTTGTTTGCCAAATTGTCTAAAAACAGCCCTGATTACGTATACTGCAGTATTTTATCTAGATATTTGGCAGAACCTAATTTTAAGAGCACAATTCTAGATTGGTTGTACATACACAATAGACATATCAGCTTTTTCTTGGTCATTATCCTTTCTCAGCTTGTGTCGGAGATATTTATTTTTAAAGCTACCCAGGAGTGCCTCTGAGATCTGATTACAGCCTACCACTGCCTGATAGCTGTGCTGTTCTAGTGTGATTAAAGGATGTGGTTTTTCAGATCCATTTCAAACCCAATAAAGTTTTTTTTTTTTTTAACCTGTTTGTGCACTGCACTTTGGGCATCCTTTTTATAGAAGGTGTAATTGCTTCTAGTTGAAAAAAAAAATTCATTATCTGAAGATGAAAACAGCGGTATGGAACCTAGATGAAAGCAAAGCAGGTTGCCAATCAATATGGCATAAAAGATGTGAAGGTCACAAGTAGAAGAGACACTTCAGATAATAATTTGATGATATCATTGTCGTGGCTTGTCTTTTGTTGGGGGAGCGCAAGAGTCATTTTGTTTGGGCCTTGGCAATCCATTTAAAAATGACTTAAGCTAAATGTGCTTCACTTATAAGTAGAGTATAGCTGTTATCTTCCTATATTGTTGAGGAGAATGTGATGTATTAGTATTAAAATCTCACTTTTTTTCCCTTTCGTTTTCAAGGTGGCCTTGAAGAACATGATCTGTCAAAAAGAAGAGGAGCACTCTATCAGCTTATAGACAGGATAAGAAGATTTGGCCCTGGTATTTCAACTATTTATATAAGCCCTTTAATGCACTGTAATGGTATATTTAAGCTGCATAAATAGTGCCGCACACTGTATTTGCAATTGGCGGGCAACAAAAGAAATAATAGACCTTTCTCTTTGTTATAGGTTACGAACGCACAAATGTAACCGGTGAAAAATCAGATCTTAAACCCTCAGGGAAAAGCGAAAGGAGAAGAATACCCAGAGCTGCTACGTCACGCACAGAGAGAATATGGCCTGGGGGAGTTATTCCGTACATTATAGGAGGCAACTTCACTGGTAAGAGAAATTCTTCCTTAGTGCTGCATTATCTTTGCTGTCGGAGGCCCAGAATATTGGCAAAGAAGTATTTAGAGCAGGTGTTGGATTACAACTCCCAGCATTATGTCTGATGAGGTATTTGTAGCTCAACATAGGATAGAAGAGCATTAACAGCCAATATGTGATATGAAATGCCAATATTTAATTCATACTGAATTGAGGCTGCATTATCAGGAGTTTTGGTTCAGACCACAAAAACTGCTTCTGTCATGTATTGGTTACAGTAGAATGTAAGCAGCATGTTCCACAAATGTCAAATGTTATGCTACGAAACACTGATTTTCCTATCACTGAGGCAGGAAAAGAGTGCACACACCACCTTATCGCTAAAAAACTAAAAATATCCATAAAAAGGTGCAAGCAGCCTGAGAAAATTACAGGAGACTGTGTTCAGCTGGCATTGGTCAATCGATGTACAGTACTATAATATTTAACATTTTCATAACATTTTTTTCCCCCAAAATTTTGTATAGTTATTTGTTTGTCTTTCGTTATGGA